>NC_090869.1:51268070-51328070 GCF_036669935.1 Montipora foliosa | reverse complement strand
TCATTTCTTTTGTTAGCGTAGCTGAAAATGTTGGACCGTTTGCACAGCTCCTCCAACATTGCTAGGACCATGCGCATTACGTATGGTCTCCATGGAGAAAGCCCTGCCTTTATAAGTTTTCAAAGTCTTATGGGTCGTATCATTCCCGTAGTACACTGCACGTCCTTACGTTTTTGGGAGTTGTTGCATCTGTTTGCGATTCTTTCTGAACTGATTGCTGCTCAGTTCTTTAACCGACTGGACCACGCCGCTCCCTCGATGTCTCAATACGTGCATAATAGACTTATCGGTCTTTAAATGGTTTTGTTTTGTTTCATTACATTTTTTATAGATCAAAACATGGAACGTTATCTGCGAGCTGGTCGCAAAACTACCCTGTTTGCGAACAAATGGCCTGAAAAAACTCCCTCTCAGGCCAATGAGATCACTGGACAGAGCACAGTTCCTTTCGTCTCTTTCCAGAGTGGCAGATAATCATCAAGAGGACACGTCGAAAACGAAATCGAGTATTTTAGCCATTATGGATGAAATTGAATGTCATAATAACAACTCCGTGCCATTCAAGCCAATTGCTAGGAAACATAGTGAAGTGCAGACCGTGACGCGAAAAGGCCCTTCGCTGCCCAGCTTGCATGCTGGCAAGGATTTCTACCCTGACAAAACCATTAGACAGCTGCATTTGAGAGGAAACGTGAAATATCTTAAGAAGAACGATTTGGTTCTGTTTATCTGCTCACCAATGTAAGGGCGATGAGTGAATCAGAGTGTTTGACGACTTTCAATTACTTAGTAACAGAGTTAACTGAATAGAGGGTAATGTGAAGTGCTAGATTTCTATGCCATATGAACCATGTGAGCGTTAACCCTACTGATGGAAATGGGCCCACACAAGGACAGAGAAAAACTCTGACCAGGGTGGGAATTGAACCCACGACCCTCGGGTTAGATCTCCGCCGCTCTACCGACTGAGCTACAAGGTCAGACGGGAGCAGGCCGTGGGAACCGAAGATGTAGTTTTTCGCTTTCCTTGTGTGGGCCCATTTCCATCAGTAGGGCTAACGCTCACATGGTTCATATGGGATAGAAATCTAGCACTTCACATTACCCTCTATTCAGTTAACTCTGTTTAAAATATAAGTGCTACACGGCCAACGTTTGTATAAAACGTAACCTTTTCAATTACTTAGTAAGCCTTACTTAGTGAGTTCAGAGTGGATATCGTGACTGCCCCAGGGAAGGGTAAATATCGCTATGCCACGGAAGTTTAGCTGTTTGGATAGGGATTTATCCAGTGGATAGCGCTGTCCACTCTCAAGAAACAACTAAGAAATATACTAAATATCATGATCCCAAGGAAGCTTTTATATCGGATGATGGGCGAAGTAAGAGGTGCAGTGGCAATCAAGGTAGCCTTTCAAGTTGATGCTACACCGATTTAAAAGTGAATGTAGTTTAAAAAATGTTTCGACATTGTTGTGTAGTGGCTTCGTGAGTGATGATCCAATGTTATCACAAGAGTCCTTTTATATGATACCAATTTGCAATAACTTTGGATTACCCCTGACGAAGCACCTCTGATAGATAGGAGTGTCCAAACATTGGGTCTTTGACATGTAACTTTTTAAGCTACTTTCAGATTTCGTCAAACCATAGTGGCGCATCAAAAAATGTCTGATTCCTAACCGCGTTGCAATGTAAAACTTAACTCTTGTCAAATGATGGCTTTAAGACAAACGTTGTGGCGCATTGTGTGAATAAACTAATGGAGTTTCATCACTAGGCAGCAGTGACCTTCACTTATATATATATATATATATATAAGCATGTTAACATTTAACTTGCTGGTAAATTGAAACGTGGTTTTGTGGCTCCAAACCAGTTTTGCTTGTGTTGTGCCTTTCTATGTTCTTATTTATATTACTCCTACTCCCGTAGGATAGCAAGCTTAGATGAGATGGCTCTCGCCGGAATGTACATGAGTGATTTGGGGTTGTATGATTCATCACAAGAAATGGTTCTCTCTGGAATCCAGTCTCTTCCACAGCTTGAGTATGCGCGTGACCAGGTATGGATTTGAAACTAAAATAGTATGGGTTTTTTTTAAGTTAAAAAAAAAACCCTTATAGCAGCCATCAATGAAGGCATAAACAAATGCAACACCAAAGTAACTTTGTCTTAGAAGAGAAAATGATCGAAAAATCAGTAACAATAAACGAGAAAGGAATGGCGTCACTGGCGAAACGGTTAAGTTTGAAAGAAAAATTTTCTAAGAATCTACTTGTGACCCGGAAAGTACAGAACATTAGTATCTGAAAATAACGTTAAGCATTCAAAGACACACCCTACGAGCAGAACCTCCTTTTGTCGTTTTCTTTAGTGAGGAAGATAAAAGGAGGCTCTACCTGAATCGCGTCAACTCTCTGAAGCCGCCGCGGCCCTAACGTCTGGACTAGTCAATCTTGTTTTCTGTTGTCAATCTGTTTTTTTCCGGTGCGAGCATCCGTTTAATGATAAAACCGATGATTATAGTTGAGCCCGCTGTACCATGAAAAATCTAGATGGCGGCGAGATCTGCAAAGCACCAGTTATTCTCGACAAGTATTAGGCCTGGGTTCGAAAGTGTATCCTGGCAACATGCAGCACATGCTCAATAAAGATCTCACGCAGAGTCTTCATCAAGAACGCCAAAAGAAAGGCTCTGCTAGCAGGGTGTCTAAAACAATGATAATTGACAATTTAGCTTTCTGTTAATTGTTATGAAGGAAGAAATAAGAATAAAACCTTAGCTATAGACAGGTCTGAATGGGGAGATAAATTTAAAACGCGTCTGGCGTTTTGACGAACTGAAGGGCTTTTTTCCTCACACTGCCATTTTATTGTTAATTAGTTTGAAAAACTGCAGAATACTCGGTCACTATTGTGTTCTTGCAGCGGCATCGTTTGAATGACGAGGCATATAACAATACACGGCATTCATCACAGGTACCCCAAGCTAACAATGTAATTTGAGCATCACGATCAGTTAAAATTATAAGCGTTTGTATGAGAATTTGCAAACGTGTTCAGCAGTCGAAATAAAGAACATGAATCGAGCAAATTATATTTGTAGATAACATTTAAATTCTTAAAGCCGCCCTCATCGTCCGGCTTTCTTAAGCTCTCTCTGATATCAAACGGACTTACTATTTGTTAAGAGAGATTTCATCCCGAGAAGAACCTCACCCCGGGTTGAGTTTCGTCCTGGTGTCTGGTCATTTGGCTGGAACTGTTTTCATGCTCCCTGAATAAATTGTGTTCATCCCGGGATGATTTCATCCTGGAGTAAAAATCCGTACACTTTTTCATCCCTGGCCGCGACCACATATTTCTGAGCCTCATAAATTCCTACGTCTCATCTTTACCGCAACGAGTTTAGCCCAAATCGGCGCCGGCCATGTTTGTTTCTCGATGGTAACCTCTGACCAAAAAGCACCTGTATAGCAGCCAATTTTAATTTTCGTCCCGAGGCGAAACTGCTCACTGTTCATCCGGCATATAAACAAAAATGAATTTCATCATCTCCTGATTAATACTTTATGCTCAAACCTTAACGTAGCTTTTAGATCGAGGAAAAAGTTTGGAAGAAAGCTTGCAGAAACTGGAACAGGAAAGACAAAGAAGTGAGCAGTTGTTGTGTCGAATGATGCCAAAAGCTGTTGCTGATCGACTGAAAGACGGACAGAAAGCCATTGAAACATGCGAGGTATAATTTCCAATGATTTTCTTCTAACGATGAAGTGATATATGAAATGGATCTGATATGAACTGCGGATATAAAATCAATTGAAGCTGTGATCTTCGCAGTTATGAACGCAATTTTTGCAATTGCTTAAAGAAGCCTGAAAAATTTAGGACTTCAACGGAGGTTGAATCCGTGACCTCGCGATACCGGTGCGACGCTCTAACCAACTGAGCTATGACTGAAGCCACTGACGTTGGGAGCTGGTCATTTGTGGGTTCTAATGTTCCCGTGGAGGAATGAATCAACGATGAAATGATATATGAAATGGATCATATATGAACTGCGGATATGAAATCAAGTGAAGCTGTGATCTTCACAGCTATGAACGCAATTTTTGCAATTACGTAAAGAAGCCATCTAGCAGGAGATGGAAATTGGATTAAAAGGGAGGGGAGTTGCCTTCAAAATTTAGAACGACGGGGGGGTTTGAAGTAAGGCGATCGATAAATTGTTTCATTTTGAGCCAGTAAAGCCCTGTCGAAATAGTATTAACGGAGCTCCGCGCGCGCGCGCGGAGCACCATAGTTAAGAAAATATGGTAACCCATCGATGTGAGAAAAATTGGTTTTATTATTCATCTTTCTATCTACCATATTATTATTTTTTTCGCAGCCCATGCGAATTCAGATTGGTGTAAAGTTGTTCAAGCAATCGTACATCTCGTTCAATTTTTTGAGCGGCATTTCTGTTTTCTTGTTTTAAAATAAATTCCTCAACCGAGCAAACAGAAGCGAACCTTCCCTCGGCCATTTTTCAAAGCGCGCGGTTTTTGTGCAACGGCTGTCACATGACGTTCCATTCGAGGATACGTTCATTCATCACTAGTGAAATTTCGTCGTACGCGTTGCTGATTGGACAAACAATATTTCTTCACAGTGAAATTTTGTCGTTCGTGTTCATGATGGGCTAAATTTAGAATCAGTACGAATTTTATGCACTATGATTTTCGTGGATAAATCTCAGTACCTTTGAAATAAATCTCAGTATTTATATGATAAAAATAGAGAGCAACATCTCACTGAAAAGAGAGACAATTTGGAATAAGAGAAGTTTCCTGCTTTTAAGACAAGAAGCACCCTGCAGCTGCCGTTTGCCGTTTCACGTAAAGGCGATACTAAATCTCCCTACTTAAGAAATGCAAGGGTACATCGAACTCAGATTTTCTATTATGATTTATTTATTTAGTTTATTTGTTAGTTTTTTGACAGCGTCACCATTATGTTCAGTTATTTGGATGGATTTGACAGGATTTGTACCAAGGTCACACCCATGGAGGTTGTTTCTCTTGTGAACAAAATGTTTTTGACTTTTGATACCCTGAGCGAGAAGCATGACGTTTACAAGGTAATGAAAACGAGTCACCATGACAACCAAACCACTAAGTGTTCTCATCAGGTGCGTTTCAGGTTACAGTTCTTATACACGTCGCCAAATTTTCAAGGAAAACCCTACATGAGATAATTTTGGCGATGCCTTCATTTCTGGCCTTAAATGCCATCTCAAGAGCATTCTTTTTCAAGATCGTTTTTAATCTTTCTGCGGTGTATGATCGTTTTACAAACAAGTCCAGGTGCCACAACCAGTGTCAAAATTCTTGTGACACCTTAACTAAATAACAAAGCAATATATAAAAAATGATCTCTCTTGTTTAAAATTTGCTATGCGATATAACACGTCAAAACGTAGACAATAGCGATACTCACCGTTACGTCACCTATTTGCATTAATGTGCAAACCAGAAATTTATTGGCTGTCGAAACAAAGGATTCTTTCGTTCTGTGGTTGGCAAAATTTAAATAACAAAAGAATTGTTTATAAACAGTGAAGTTTCCTATGTAATGAATTTCCCTGTGTACATTTTTAAGTTTCGACCGAACTGCTTTCGTCAAGATGTAAAAGAACATCACATAATTTCATTTTTTTTGTGCAATGAGAGTAAGGTTAGTTCTACCCTGGGTGCCAGAGACTTTTCTAGCGCGGTTTCCGGTTTTCAGTCGCGGCTTCGCCGCTCGTGGCTTCGGCCTACGGCCGAAGCTGTGTCGGCCTTTGGCCGACACCGAAAATTCCCGCCGCACGCGAGAAAAACCTCTGGTGCCCAGGGTAGGTTAGTTCTGACAATCGTGAAATCTTATAAGAATGGGAAGCAAATGAGGATTGAAATCTCTTCGTTGCCCAAATTGGATACTGTGTCTCGAGTATTTTTGCAATTGATTGTAGCATTTTTTTAATAACAAGATTTGAGGGAAGCGATGAAAAACACCGTCCGTATCAAGCTCAAAAGTAGAACAGTGTGTGCCAAAAACTAAACCGGTCGGTATTACATTTTTTACCGATTAAAACCATTAAACAGTACCTGGCTGCAGCATTTGTTTAGGTGTCACAAAAAAGGAGAATTGACACGGCTGCAGAGCGGAAATAGAACCGAATGAATAAGGCGGTTTTTGCAAAGAAACGGTGATTTCCCTGCCTTATGCGCTTATTATCCTGTCGTGTAGCGGAAAAGGGCGCACTCTATGAGCTTCTATGTAAGCCGTCAAGGGAACCATTAATATTTTATTCACTCCATTCCCGTCTTGAATGTGGCCCTTTTCGTCACTCTCCTTACACGTATTGGTCTCCTAACTTTGAAATACAATCTAAATCTCCCAATTACAACTCTCTTACTTAAAAAAATCTTAGACTGTGATTGTCTTTGCTCTTAGTTCGAGACCCTCGGGGACGCTCAGTATATGGTGGTTAATGGTGTACCCGTGAGGAAGGACCATCATGTTGAGCCCGTTGCTGCAATGGCCCTGGACATTCTGGAATTGATGGATGAGCTAAAAGATCCTTCCACAGGAAAGCCTTTGACAATTACTATAGGTAAACTTTCATTCTCGCAACGAGTATAATAATATACTTAGTTGACCGCTTCTCCTGGGGGCTTTCCAGGGCAAGTAAATGGCTCTCGACATCATAAGGCGCCTCTGGCAGTCGCTGTATGGTCCATGTCTGGTGTCGGAGCACAGAACCACAGCCAGATGTAATTCAGCTGTGAGTCGGTTGTGATGACGGACTGAGGAAAACCGTAGTGCCCGGAGAAAAACCTTCGACTCAGTTTGAGATAACTCAGACCACATTCGATCGCAGGAGTCGGAGCCGGGCATGGTTTATGACCAATGTGGCAGGGTGTACAACACAGGGTATTCCCGGACGGTCAACCATCCAGGTATTTTACCCCATTCAAAAGAACTTGACTTCGGTGGACAAACAGGAGCAGGTGCTTTTCTTTGGGCAAGCAGTAAACTAAATGGTCTGTCTGAAAAGGTAACCCAAAATTCTCAACTGGGATATCCGAAAGGAAAATAAGTGTTTTATCGCTTTCCAACACCCACCCTTCATTTGTATACCTTTCCCAACCACTCTTAGTAAATTTGAAACCTCCACTTTGCAACTGCAACTTGCTGATCCCAACTGATGGAATTTCTCATTCAGCATTTTTTACTGACCATTTGAACAACCTGGGAACGCACCGGTTACTTCTTTTAAGGTGATTCCCGGGTAAAAGAACCCGTCATAGATTTCCGATGAAACTTGGTATGATGACATTACAGTACAAGGAGATGTTAAAAAGGTAATAAAAAGAGGGGGTCACCGTGCTTGTTTTTATGCCACGATGCTGACAAATATGGTTATTTAGGTGACTTTTGGTTATCTCAGTGCACAACAAACAAGATCGATTATTTTTCAATGCGGCGTGCTATATCACACAGAGTTCGACTTTCTTTGATTGCTTATTCATCTACGTCCCAGAAAAAAAGGGCTTCAAATACCCTGCATTATTAATTGATATTTTTATCCTTTAAAGGAAACATAATTTGGACTTGCTCTGCTGGGCCCGTTACGTCTCTATCTGTAGCATTTATTTCATTTGCCAAAAAAGTAGCTATAGATTTCTGCCAAATTTTTTCTCAGTTATTGCGGATATTGTTCTCATTGAATTTATAAAATAAAAAGTGGGGGTCACCGTGCTCGTTTAAGAGAAAAGGAGCTTTTATCTCGCTATCGAGCTTAGTTTGAGGGAAATCCCTTATGTTTTGTACGCGCGCGCGCTCATGTGCGCGTGCTGATGACGCAAAAATCGTGCGCAGTAGGAATGCGCAATGCAAAACCAGGGAATCACCTTAAGTGTAGAGCAAATGGTGAAGCAAATGGCTTTTTTAATTTTAGGAATGCATATGGGTCCTGTTGCAGCGGGTCTTGTTGGAGAAAAGATGCCACAGTATTGCTTATTTGGAGATAGCGTAAACATGGCTGCGAGACTGAGAACAACATCCTTGGTAGGTTTAAAAAACAAACGGAAAGGCTAGGTTGCCTTCTTATGTAATATATATTAACGAAATTCGCTAGTTTGAGGTGGCAAGTTCTAGAGTCGTCCTTGTAAAAATGTAATCATGGTTTTGATCGTAAAAGAGGTATAGATCGTCATAGCTCTATGATAGGCATATCATTCGTTGTCGTATTGTAGATTCAGTGTTTCACCTCAACAAGAGCTTTGGACAACAGCACTGTTGATGTCCTGGCCAAAATATTGGTGGTAGCAAAGTTCTCTCTTATAATTAGCAGGAGGTGGAAATCGGATTAAAATGAAGAGGAGTTGCCTGCATAATTTAGAATGACGGGGGGATTTGAAGTAATGCGATCGATAAAGTGTTTCAATTTGAACCAGTGAAGCCTCGTTGAAATATTATTTATTCATCTTTCTATCTATCATTTTCCTTTTTTTTCGCAGCCCATGCGAATTCAGATCAGTGAAAGTTGTAAGCAATCGTTAAAGGGAAGCGAATTCCTTACAGAATTTCGTGGACTTATAGAGCTTAAGGTATGTCATTTTTTTAAAAGTAGGAGTGGATATTTATGTTTTTCTTTCAAGCAAATCTAGTAGTCTTTGTTAAAGATATAAAAATTGCGAAGAAGTAAAATATTTGTTTTGTAAGGTAACGACGCGGTGAAGTTGTACTTTTTTCGCATGGCAAAGCAACACGTGATGACGATTTCATTATGGTATCATCTAAGTAAATTTGCGTAACAAAATGCGGCTGCGGTTGAAGTTAATGGGCCATTTCCGAGTTGCTGTTTGTCTCGGTTTCGAAGTGAGTCTTGGTGCTCAACTATTGTAAGGGAAATGAGTTTGATTTGCATAAGAATACGCAACTCATTTCCATTTGAATGGTTGTGCGCCAGGACTCGCTTTGAAACTGAGGCATGCAGCAACTCGGAAATGGGCTATTGTGTTTAACGTTTGGTGCTGCAGGGCACAAAGCGTTTTAGAGTGAAGCTTGTGTGAAGCACGTTTGCTATTTCGTTTTGCTATTTTTTGGAAAGCACTTGATCTAAGAAGCGCACGTGACCACTTTAACGAAGAGGACACACTGTTGCCAGGCAATATGCACCCGTACCAGAAAACACAACTAACTTCAATAAAGCACTTCGTTGCCAACTTGTAAAGATATTCCAACGTCTTTCACGGAAAGGCTGTGCGAATACTGACCTAACTAGCATTAATCAAGGGTTAGAGAGGTGCGTTCGATTCCTGTTTTGTCATCGACAAGGCATTTGAAAGTAGTTAGTTGTATATTTTCGGGAAAATCATTATATTTTAATTTGTACCCTTTTCTAGTATTTGCTTGGTGATAAAGGTTTCATACTATAAGTATTTTGACTGTTATCTTGTCGCTAATAATTTTATTAAAAACAATTATGAAATGCAATATCAGTTTTGTGGAATATTAGTAGCCTTCCTAGCTGGATAGCCAAAAAGGCGTTTACAGCGCGGGGTATTGCCGGATGGTCACCCTTCCAGGTATTAACCCCGTCCAAGAAGACTTTACTTTCCCTGGTCAAGCCGTAACAATATCACATGAGATCCAGGTTATTTATGCCAGAACAAGATTACGTCCAAACGCTGAAATCGTATGGCATCACTATCGATACCCGAGGGATATCCCTCGACTAGAATGCGTTCTTCTTGAATGCAATAAGCAAAACAATTAATATCTTGACAAACTATATTTCGGTGTACTCCTAGCAATGGAACCTTTGATGTATATAAGGCTGTAACTTTAAACTAAGGTCATCATTTATTAGTTGTTCTACCCTAGACAAAGGCTCCTGTCTTTTGGAGGCACCTAATTAGAGTGTTTCCCCCATTTTTCAGTGATTTCTGACGCGAAGTATAGACATTTACTACCTACTTGAACCCGATTTACCGGATCATCTCTGAGCTTGAATCGTTTCCTTCGGATTAATAAAAGTGGGATGCCTGTGAACTAACTTGATAGCTAAGTGCACTTCCACTATAAACAAAGTATTTACAATTACAGTTACATTTAATGATGCCTTGAAAATTTGAAATTTTACAATAAATTTATGAGATCATTAGCTTATTTACCACCCAAAAAAAGGCCTAAAATTGGACATTTGCCAGTGACTAAGTTTAACGATATCTTTTACCCTTTGAAGTCAATGCCTTTCGATGCTTTTTTGTGACCAAACTCGAATGTTAATGAAACGAAATATAAACAATGACGTCAGAAAAGATTCCCTTATATTGTGGAGAAGAGGGAAGATAGCGTTTTTGCGCGGCGGACGGCAACCGGAAACAAACATTTCGCAAGCCAGGGCAGTAGTGTCTTCTCCCACATTATAAACCTAATCATCTCTAATGGAGGAAAGATACTTAGCAACATAAAGGTGATAGTGACAGGACCGGATAAATAGGAAAACAGCTCACTTCCGGTTGCCGTCCGCGGCTCAAAAACATCTTGTGCTTAAACTCCCTAATGTGCCAACCAGAACCTCATTAGCTGTGGAAAAAAAGGGTCTTTTGTTCCTGTGATTGGCAAATTTGAATAGCGAAAGCAATGTTTGTGTGCAGATATCTTTCCTATACAAAAGGTAGCTCTGGGAGTAGATGTTAAAACACAGCTCAAAGTTATCGTTTATTTTTTCAACCTCCTCTTTCTTAGGGAAGAGGAAAAACGCGAACATACTGGTTGACAGGGAGGAGACATGCGTCCCCAATACAAGTATCACCAGCTTTAGCTGCCAGCTGACATATAGAGGTGTTTGTTATCGTGCTACCTAAGACGTCGCTTACATGGCTACCCAGGCTGTGTGGGAAATCAATCACTTGGAGTACCTGAACTGCATATATTCAGTGAAACACTGGAAAAAGAACTGTTCGTTCACTAAATTATTTCCAGGGGCGTGCAATTTCACGCAAAACGTTTTGGATATAAGACTGGCTTCAAACAAGGTATCAGCACGAGTTAGTATAAGATTGTGTCCAAAAGAAAGTCGATGCAGGGAAACCACTTGACTCCTACTTTGATTCAAGTTACCGTGTTTACAAAAGAGTAACATTGTTTTTGGTTCAGAGACGAACTTGATTCTTGAAAAAGCCTTTGTAAAGTTAATTAATTTACTTATGTGGGCTCTTTTTAATTTGGGCAAAACTTTCATTGTCGTCCTTCAAACTTTCGATTCGAATCCGGTGAATCCAGGCAAGGAAAACCGATCGAAAAGTGTTAGGGGTAGTTCTTTGCCTTGCTTCTCCTATGGTCTGTTCGTTCTGAAGTAATCGTACAAACGCAGCCGTGAGAGCAGAAACCAATGGGAATGCAAAGCTCAACCGACGACAAAAGAAAAACGAATCTTTTAGTTCTGGACGCACTTCTTGAACACTCGTTGTAGAATGAAAACTGACGCAAGCACAAATGAAAATCCATGCTGGTTGCGTCACTTTACCACTCTCGTCCCATAAGCAGTCAGCACCATGGAACACGACGACGGCTGATTCTTAATCAGGAAGTCCGCGAACTATGGATATCTAGGGATATCGTAGGACCACGATGTTTCTTCAGTCCGTCCTAGGGTGTGAATGTCTTTGCGCTTAATTTACTTTATGCTTTTTATTCCTTACATTCGATTAAGCTCAGTATTTAAGAATCTGTCTTCCTTTTGATCGTTTCTGCTTATTGTTCTACCGGGATTTAAAAAAGGATAATAGCGTTTTTAAGAAATTCATTTCGTGTCTAAGAGCATGTATTTAGTTGATTGTAACCTGCTGGATTGTAAAGAGTTCGTTTCAATTGTATATTTATAAACCACGCGTTCTATGTGGGCATGCTGTGATATATGGAACACGGTACATTAGTACTAGTACTGTTATCTAGAATACTGTTATCTAGAATCTTTATTGGCCTGACCAGAACTGGGTATTTAATGCGACTCAGGTGAAAGCTTATTACCTCTCTGTAAGTGACATGAAGACGATCCAAATTTGCTGACCAAAAAGACAAGGGTTCTCGTAAAGACCCCGTTTTTTTCTGAAAGTAAATAACCACTCCATTGCGAAACAACAACAACAACAACAAACATCTGATACATGAAAATAAAACAAAGAACAAATTTACAAACAAATCTTTGTCAAGTTTTTTTACCGAGTATCGACAGTTACTGAAATATCGAAGGGACGGAATCAAGTTGTAAAATGATTACAACGAAGCCAAAAAGAAAACACGAAACTTTCTTCGAAAAACGTAAGAATGGCCGGTATATACATTAGAAGCAGCTTCTAGCATTTTGTTTTCGATTTGGGTGCATGACAAGCCAGATATAAGAACTACACATCATGATTTGAATTGCGGGGTATAGACGAAAGAGAGAAATGATCCTCGCACCTCACCTTTTTGGACAATTTAAGCAATTGTCTCTTATATACACCTGATGAATTCAGAGTGCTCATTGGTTTAAACCCGGTTGAAGCCACCGAATTTTTTAAAGGTGTCTATAACAGGGCTTTCGTTTGAGGCCGGAGGCCCGACGTTTCATCTGGTGGTAACCCATTCCAGGTCTGGTACTTTGATGCCAATATTTGAGGGGTTTATAATTTTGTTTTGCTTACTTTAACTCCAGCCTTGCCTGGGAAAATGATTCTTGGGTTCCCGAAACACTGGAAAAACAGGGTTTCTTAGTGTTCCCAGGCCCCTTGTAGGTAGCTCGCGCCTTCGGCGTTTGCATGGCGCCTTGCGGGGCCAAACGTGTCAGCGTTTATCGTCCTTATCCGAGAAGACTAGAGAGTCAGTCTAAACAATTGCAGTTTTCATTAGAAAGACGACACTTCTAAACTGACCCCGAGTGTTGGTCCGGCTTCCGGAATTTTGATTCGGCGACCTCTCGCACAGTGGTCCCATACTCCTTCTGAGCCAACCTGTCGGAGGTATGAAATAAAAGACCCCAACCCCCCCCCCCTTCCCCCCGGGAATCGTGCACGGGATATTCAACAAGTGGTAATTTTCTTAATTAGAGAACAAATAACCTGAAACACTCTTGGTATATCTTTGTTAATCTTTCAATTTGGTCGGGTTAGGTAAAGACATCAATCACCAAGCAAGCTATGTCATGACTTGGTTCAAAAGTAAGTAATCAGGGGTGGGCCGAGGGAGTTTCATTTTTTTACTTTTGCAGACAGCTGCATCGCATAGTATTCATTGCTTCCAAAACTACTAAATCAGTCTTCGGCTATAAACGAATTTGTTTTTTAAACTCAATCCTTGGCTCGGCAATCACATAAGGCGAGAAAAAAATCCAAAAAGAAGGTTTTAGTTATAAATCCTTGTAATGGACACATCAGGCCCCAGCTGTTTAAAGGGTTGATAGGGCTATCAACTGGATAACTCAATTGGTTTAGCGATTCATCCAGTGGATAGCGTTATCCACCTTTCATTTTAAACAACCGAGGCCAGGGTCATACCACAAATGTGTTTCTTCAAAGCAAACATAAAAGCTCATTACACGCGATAAAGTCAATCAATATTTATTTGGTGAACTGCAAACTATACAATGCAATAAAATGTATAATTTAAAATGGTCAGTCTCAGAGATTAATTGAAAAAAACCTCTTGATGCTTCTTATTTTATGTTAACTTATGATGTCGAAAGTGTAAAGTATATCAAAGGGGGTAATGCCAGAAATGCGCTAAAATTAATCCTACTTAATTCCTTTTGAAATAACGCTTTGTCAGGTATTGTCATACTATCATGTTATCACAATATAATCGGTCTGTTATGTTGGTTGTCGTCTACCTGGTCCTAACAGTAACTAAACATTCTTTATCAAAAACCAAAAAATATATGAATTAATAGCGCCCTTTCGCTGCCAGATTAGTCTCACGTCGTTGTTCACCTCCTGAGGGGATCAGACCGGGAACTTCAGCTTTGCAACCAGGTTGTTTGCACCACGTCACGTGATATTTCTGTTTTCTGTTGCATTCTCGTTTGGTGTCGCGCACTTCAAGGCAACCATTGGTTAGCTGGTCAAGAAACTCTTTGTTGACGCATTTCCGAGCAAAGAATTTTTCATCTTGGAATGCTATACAGAAATTTGCTTTTGGGCAAGTTGTATTCGATAAAGCGGCGTCGCAAGATTCCTGTGTGGAATTCTGGCAAGTCGGGCACCAGAAATCGCTCACCATTTCTGCTTTGCACCCTGGTTCACCGCACCAAGACACGCGGTACTTTCTGTTTTGAGAGCATGCTGTCATGTTGTAGCCAACTTTCTTGCAACCCCTGGTGAGCGATTCACGAAATTTTGTGTTGGCACATATACGTGCAAAAGTGCCCTTCGCGGAAAGAGCAACGCATGAATCTGCGCTAGGACAGATCGTTATGCTCGGAGTATTATCACAGGCCTCTTGAGTGACGTTCTTGCACGTGGGGCACCAAAAGTCCTTTCTGACTTGTGTCCCTGCAATCACACTCAAATATTAGCGAGATTTATAAGCAGAGGTCTCGATAGCTTTTCAAAGTACCGGAGTTGATCATGAAAGAACCAGATATGCTTATTTTTTGTTGAGCCTTCAAGGAGGTCTTAGTCCCCTAACTTACTATTAATAAAACTCTGATGATGACGAATTGCCAAGACCCTTGTTTGCGAATCCGAGATCGAAACCAAAACATGCAAGACTCCACACCGAAATAAATGCAATATAAACGAGACTTCGAGACTCTTCACAAAGGTTGTCGAGATTTCGAGATCGGATGAAAAGTTTGGAAGTGCCAAGATTTTGGAGGTACCATTCGCCACCCCTAATACATAACTGTTTGCATTCTTGAGATTGGATTGGAGGGAAAAAAGAATACGAAATACGAAAATAATTGCGTGAATGAAATGCCAAAATAAGGCGATGTGACTTCTTGTTAGTTTGAAGGATTTATGGCGCGTGATTGTCTTATGTTTCTTGAGCCTATGGCTTCCTGAGAAACCCAAGTCCGTAAAAAAAACAGAAAGGCAAAAAAAAAAAAAAAATAAAAATTGGGAAGAAATCTACAACTTGAATTGGAAGAGTGGAAGTGGAAGAGACGTTAAGTATGTATGTATGTACTCTGCTCACAGGCAGGGTAGGTCCCCGGGGGCCTCGAGTCAAACGCCGGAAAACCCTGTTTATAAGCAAACGGGAAACAGTGTGAAACTTGTTTCATTACAGCTCACCTCTTATCACGATCTACAGATATCATGCAACGTAGCGAAAGAGAGAGTTTTTTTAAAATTAAACAGCAACCTGTTCCTTTGCCGTTTTGTCGTTTCACGTTAACGCGATCAGTCTCTCTGATAAGTCTCTCTGATCGTAAAGTGATAATTACCTATCGGTCGACGCGTACATATCGTCATTTATGATATAGATACTGATGAAATACCAGTATTTCTCCTTTTACTAAAAAATCATATCTTCACCGTTCGCAGTGAACATATCATTTTTATCTTTCACATGTGAGAATATAGGATTCGTTATGGTAACGAACAGGATTAGCCGATAAAACGCGAGCTTCCTCTTCATTGTAAGATACTTTTGTGCTTCAATATAATTCTTCTCTACTACATTAACATTTTTATTACAAAATTTTACATTATCACGATTTGTTTTTCATAACTTTCACATCTTGTTTCATGTTACACAATATGCGTGTATTAGCGGTTGGTGACCACTTTTTCATCATTTCGAAAATGAGTAAAACAAGTTGTTTTAAATCTAGACATTTCATCAATATCTATATAATAAACAGAACATTACGTGGCCGCTTGGGGATACGAATTTTATCTTCTCGTGCTCTTAATAAACCCACGCCCTTTTCTGCATCTTATGTTCTTATTAAAAGTCTCAGAAAAATTTCTAGTCTTAGCAAACACGCTCTAAACTTCAGCTCAGAAATCTTTCTGACCTTGATTAATTTACCTAGCAGTTTTCAAATGACTGTCGAAAGTAATTACGCGATTGCAATTTCTACGCTTAGTGATTGGCATAAAAATCTAGCAACAGTTTATCAACCAATGAGAAGGAAAACCAAAACCAATCGCGATTTGCACGGGCGATTTTTCCCGCGCTTTGAGCAAGTTAATCGCGATTTGCACGCGCGATTTTTCCCGCGCTTTGAACAAGTTAGGGCCGATTTACACGATACGATTTTGTCGCATACGACAAGCTCACGACAGGCCTACGACATGACTTACGATTGTCGCAGCGTTTTAAAACATGTTTTAAAATGCTACGACATTTTTTCTGACGTACACAACAATCGTAAATCATGTCGTGGGCCTGTCGTAAGCCGTTGTCGCACGCGACAAAGTCGTACCGTGTAAATCGGCCCTTACACGGACTAGCTTGCTACGATTTTGGATTGGTTCATTGTGCTTTTCGCACCCACTGTGATTGGTCGAAGTAATTGCCGTGTCATTAGTTTTACAATTGAAAAACACTTTCTTAAGTATTCACTTCATAAAGGCAATTTCTCGGGTTTCAGTGCCCACCGAGGAAGCCCCACAGTCTCTTTAGAAACTGACTAATCCCTTCAATCCCCTAAAAATACCTAACGCTTGGGCCAAGTTTGATTTTCACATATAAACTGAATACAGAAAGCGTACTGTCCTGAGATGATACCTCTGAGATGTGGAGCGGTAAAGGCTAAACTGAAGTGAAATTTAATATTCGATGGGGACGTTACTTTACCTTTCACTTGACTTTTCTGTACTTTTTCTAGTACTCTGGGTGCTTTGAATGCCACAGAAAGGACGACAATTGCGGAAAGGATGACCAAAGGATTCAAAGGGAGTAACGCCATTCTAAGCTGATTGAAGAAAAAAGAAAAATAACAAATGTATAAATAAATAAGTACTAAGTGTTTAAGTGTGTTCAAACAAGCCATCATCACAAAATTCTTATTAACCTTTTTTTTTTCAATTTCTCTTTATAGTCGCACACAGAGTTTATTCTGGTTTTCCTTGGTAATAACTCGATAATTGGCTTAGGTTCCCTAGTGATGACTTATGTATGTTCCCAGTTTACTTATTAACAGCAGAGGTCTACGTTCTAAATAAGGCATACCTTACATTTTTGTATAAACGAGGTCAGAATGTAATGACAAATAATATTTTTTCTTACCAAAACGATGTTACTTCACTGAAGGTATCTTCGTCGTCACTTCAGTCAAAGACTAGAGAAGATGAAAATAAATTAATTAGAGACCAGTGTTAGCGCAGTGGTTAAAACAATCTCCTCCTACCAATGTGGTGCGTGGTTGCGTTCCAGACGAGCTCAGCTCGGTGTTAAATGCAAATGTATCAGTCAATTTGTTGGTTGAGTATACTCTGCTCTAAGTTTTTCCCCGGTTACTCCCGCTTTCCTCTTCCCTCAAAAACAAACATTTGATTTATTTTTACGGTCCCCAATTAGTGCCTTAGCGCTAAAGAACTTGACAATTGGGTTACACTACAATGGGCATTTTATGATAAATTTAGAAAACTCTGTCATTCTTCTGATTCTTGCTCTATTTAGCGATTAGGCTAAGAACTAGTTTACCTAAATGGTATGAGCTTGCTGCCGAGGGAAAGGGAGATGTTCAATTAAGCTTGCGATGATTTAACAACAGTTCGTGCGTGGAATTGAAGGGAAATTATATTATGTCTGGACCCCTAACTGGACCTCCTTCTGGACCTCACTCGAGAGATGAAAGAAAACAATAAATGGTTTTGACAGTGATGTCATCAAATTCCAAACTCAAAATCGCAAGGTCTTCTGAATTTTATCTAAAGTAGGTTGAAGATGACCTAGAAATAAACATTTTTCAAGTTTCCAGTTCCGTGACGTCTTTCGTTTCGAAAATACAGAATTTCCGAATTGTCATCTCGCGTAACACCATGATACTAAGCTATTTGATTGAAAAAACCCCTATGAATCTCAGCTGTTTGAGCCTTTCAAGTACATTAGGAGATGTGTTCATATACGTTTATATTATCTCATGAGCGGATCATGAGCTCTTTCATCGCAAAGTGAACTCCAGATTACCGTCCGCCATATTGGTGGACCACATGGCGTCTCCTTACAAAAACACTAGAAAGTTGCGTGAAACGCTTCGACAAATAACTCAGAAACGATGAACGTACCGCACAGACCTGTGAATTGGGACTTTGGTTAAAATACTTTTTTCCAACAACAATCCAAGTTCTTGGCCTTTTTCATTGAACGATTTCTAATTTATTTTTTTGTTGGATGGCGGCGAAAATAATCAATATTTTGAGGATACGAAGCGAAATGAAGAACACAGCATGCCCTAGTATCACACCGCGCTTCTTATTTCCTCCATTCGCGCATAACCACAATTTCTTGCGTTTTGAAGAAAAATGTGTGCTCCCAATTAGAGAGCTGCCTCGTTCGATCGCTTTAGGCTCACTCACTGCGGCAGCAATAAAATTGTGCGACCTCCACTGGAAAGATCTCCGCGTATCGCCCTCCAGCCCTTGATTTTATTTATTTAACAGAGATGGTATGCATAGTTTTGAGGGATATGTTATTTGCATTTCACTTAATAGCTTTAGCGTTACCGTGACAGTAACTAATCAAGTTCAGGTTGTTGCTGTTGTTAAATATTTTTTTCAAACATCAACTGGTTGTGAACGCTGGAAAAAATGTTTATGACTTCCCCAAAGTTTGTCTTTTCTTATAAGAACGTCCCGGCTGCAATTAAAGGAAAGGTTTCATGTCTCTACGCACGTCAGCTCATTTAATTCCACTGTTATTGAAACAATCGAAAGCACTGATGCAGGAAATGGAACAGTGCCATAGAAGTGGAATTACTCGTTGGAATTACTTTTGCAATCATTTCCTTTTTGTTATGAACCTACTGCATGCAAATAGGTAACTCGTGCTTTATGACAACTCGTGCGTAGAATAAAATGTTCGGCCCGTACAATAAATTCGATGGTCAAAACTAAATTTGATATTTCTATGTAAACCTGCAGTATCTTCCACCAAATTTGGGCCTCGGTCATTGATTGTACTTGCTTCAATGCTCTCTCTGTGATTAATGAACATCATCTGGTTTAGTAAGAAACCGTAAAATTTACTATTGCTAGCGCCAGAGCTTTGACATGCCTGTCTCTCTAAACAAAATTCTAAGAACATATCCGGGGCTGAGAGTCAGTTAAATCTTGCTCATTTGCATTTTTTTGGTTTTGAGAGAAGTGTAGAAAGGTTAAAAAAATGTAAGGCTGTGTTAACCAGTCCTTGATCACTGGATCGTTTTTAGCCTGATCGTTAAGAACTTTTTTACGGGCAAAATTCCAACTTCGATCGGTCCTGGTTTTTAAATTATACGCGTCCTTCCGGTCCTGAGGTCTTGAATGTGTCCACCAGTTGTTGTCGATCACAGTTGCGTTGATTGAACACGAGCCTTTGAGAAGTCGGAAGTCCGCCATTGGGACCCTGCTGTGTGCTTTTTCTTTTTTTTTGCCAAGTTTAGGACATCTGACTGCTTCTTCGAGTTATGCACTTGGCATTGGCTCAACCGTAGTCGAGTCTTTGATCATATCAAACGAACGAATCCACGTTGATAAATTACTACACAATTGAAACTCTTAATTTGAAATCCACACTCTTGTTTTTATTACAACGTGTAATTCGGGCTTAAAAACGTTCTTAACATATTCTTAAAGTTATGTGCTACCACGTTCGACTACAAACTGAGTTGTTTTTCAGTGTATAGGACAACAAGGAAACAGCATTGTTAATGTTAAAAAACAACCTTAATTCAGTAAGTATTGGAGTTCATTGACCTGTTAGAGTACTGAGTACAGTTTTTGAATAATAGGCCCTTTGCATGACTGCGACAAAAAGTGGTCGTGGAACAAAATAGATACCACGAATGGGAAGAGCGAGATGAAATTAGTAAGAATGTCAATTTTGAGGCCACTGACGTATAAAGGGGCTCTGTCACGTTATTGTAGGGTGTTTAGAAGAAATCTTTAGTTCAGAGTCATGGAATTCCTTTACTAACAAAATTATCGTTACACCACAAACAAAATGATTCATAGTGAAACCGATTTATCTAGGTGATTTGCCATAAAATTGAAAAACGTCGGACCGACTTTTTTTTTCAAGATTACCCAAAAGCAACCCGTCTCAATCTTGTCCATTAGTGTTCATCCGTGCGTCTCTTCCCATTTGCTGTATTTCGTTTATGTTGCTCAACAGTTTTAAGCGGTTATTGCAATGTCTCATTCTACTTTTTGGGCATTTTGGGTGTCATGAAGTTACATCATTTTGCTTGACACAGCCCTTTTCATCGCATGACTTTAGAGTAGTTTGAAAGTTTGAAAAATGTAAAAGAATTCTGTGCTGGATGGCAAAGCTGTTTTCCATATAAATCTTAGTTAACCTTTAAAGCATTAAAATCACCGTAAAATCTATCATCTAAATGTCAGTGGCCTCAAAATTGACATTCTTACTAATTTTATCACGCTCTTTCCATTTCTGTCATCTTTTTCGTACCACGACCATTTTGACTCGGTCATGTGGTTCCCCTTAAGTCATCCTAGAAGCAGAACAGTGGTGTCAACTGCGTTCAAAGGGCTTTTCCGTGCCGAGGGAAGACCGGCTCTTAAAAAGAACTTGTGTTTTCTGTTTTTCCGATTAAACCTAGCGTCTGCAAGTACTTGCCGGGTCTTTTGATGCCTCAATAACAACACCATCGTTAGCGTCATTAGCATTTTACACCCTCAACAAAAGTGCTTTACTTCTTTTTTACTGGAACATCTGCATGCAATAACGATAACCTCGAACACCGAGAATACGGGGGCTGAGGTATTGTGTAATACCTTACATCAGATGGATGAGTCCTAAGAAATTTAACGTGATAGCTTGTTTATCATTTGGCTGAGGACACGGTGTGGACTTTGGTCAAAGTTGTGCGACCTCCACCGGAAAGATCCCTGAGTATTCTTTTGCCGATTGCCCTCAGGCAAGGGAATTTTTTTTCTTTTCTGTTTTTTTCTCTTTTTCAGCAAACAATATTGACAAACATTGTTTGACGGAGGAAGGCAAATGCCAGACATCAATTTCTGGTTTTTGGTAAGGAGTTTTTTGAAATCTCGTTCTTTCATCTGCTCTACTACATCAAGAATTAAAGATGCTGATGTATTGAGTCAGATATTTTACTTCTCATAAACGTAATCAAAAAGGCATCATTTTTAAACAAGATAATACTTGTTTTTAGTTCCAGTTTCGAACTTTTGTACAAAAACTGAGATGAAATTCTTTAAGTTCCCTGAACTAGTGTATCCTTAATTTCCATTGAGTTACACTATAAACAATAACCACAAAACACAGAAACACAAGGTCGATAGAATAAATTAGAAGAGAGAATTTGATTTCGTAGGTGTGGCAGTGCTGTAGCTTTCGCGTTAGCCAATGTGTGCAAATTAAAAGGCCCTCGCCAAACGAGCTTTCTGCTATTCTTCGAACAAAAACATAGACAGAAAAAAATCGTTTCATTTCCACATTTCAAATGTATGTATCTATGACTTTCATTTACTATCTACTATCTATCATTAACAGACGCAATATTCGCTCATTCTAAAAAAATCGAAATGAACTTTGAAAAATTGCTCAGTCTGCCAATCAGGATTTTCACTATGCAAGGGCAGCCCTTCAGGCAAAAGCACTACGTATCTCAAAATGAATTAGGGTACATAACAATAGTTCTAATACTTACTGGTCGTTTTGCAAAGTACTATCAGCGAAGATATGGCTAATACATCAGAGGCATGTGGCAGCGCTCGAGTTTTAACTCGTGCATGTGTCGAGGATGAATGTTCAACCTCGACGCATGCCAATTAATTAGCTGAAAACGATCCCTGGGCAACAATAAAAGTCAAAATGCGTGAAGAATGTTTACTAGTAAACAAATCATCTAATGGGAAAACAAGATGGTAAAGAGTTGCTATCTTTGAGAAAGTACGAGTCATTAAAATTGTTGGCAGCTTTCTTGAAACAAGGCCCCCCTCCCTATTGTTATGTGTAAAATACTTCTGCGAATCCGCGATAAGTATCTGAGATTGATAATTACAGGAAACACAATCACTCAAGTTTTTTTGTCAATTCATCATGCTGAGCCCGGCGCGTGAAGCCTTGCAGTAGCCAAACTCGATCAAACCAGTCAATACATTATTTGTAGCAGTAGTATAGAGATAGTAGTTTCATAATCGAGCACAAGTTGCTAAGACCGTGATATACGTAATACAGAAAATTGCTTTATGTTAGTGGCTTCTTCTATAATGAGTGTGAGTTTATATCAGTAATACGGAATGGAAGGGTGTGATTCGGTTTGAGAAGAGTTCATGAATTCGTTGTAACAAATGTAGATCAGACTTGAAATGCCAAGTACGAGCACAAAAAAGGGTGTTAATTCTCAGAACTCGTTTCTGTAAAATTATATGACGAAATAGGCTAGGTTTAAGTTAACACTTAGTTAAAGAAGTTGAGTGTTTAATTACTAAAACTGGTGATGAGCAGGTAATGTGAAGGAGTTTTAGGTGATCTACAACGTTTTCGACGAAACAATAGCCTTCTACTTGGTCATTCTATTCAGGCTCTGGTCTATTAACAGTTGGTGCTACTTAATCGCTCTCAACCTGGCATAGCCGACAAACCTCGGGTGATCTCTCAAGGCTTGAACTGCTCCACACTATGCATGTGGCTGCAGTCTCCTTATCGCATGTGTATAGGGACGCTTCAGTGTGTACTTACCGTTTGAAATTCGACTATAAGCATACATTAACATAATTTATAAGTGGCGGGAAGGGATCACGTGAAGAGAGGAACATTGCCTTGTGATTTGTGATTTTCATTCATGTTCGGAAACGTGTAGATGGTTTTCGAGTTCAGAGTGTAAAATTCGTGATTCAGTGCATAGAATTGGACTAATTTAATTTAGAGCAAAACTAGAGGCCCTTATTAATTAATAGTACGCCGTAAATATACGATGTTACTCTTCATTCTCACTTTGTTATAGATTACATTGCATAAAAACTCCTCACTATCTACTCGTGGTCCGTGGATACTCAAACGTAATTTATTTAAAGTCGCAGAAATTGACAAAAGAAGATTTCAGCAGTCCATCATTTTACCTTTGTCACGACGACTAATCAAGTCTGCATGATCAAAGTAAAGTAAGTTGTTCCATCTCCAGCCATAAGATAACCATGTCACACTTTTCTTATGGCACTGGTCTATTCCTGGTATGGCATTGCAAACGTGCTTTGCACTGCCATCTCATTGCCAAAATGTTCTTATTTCTCGTTCTTGCTGATGTCGTTGTTGTTGTTGTTGTTGATTTTTTCCTCCGTCTCCTTCCCTCCTCTTCCTTTGGTTTGTGTTTCTTAATTCTGCATTTTTTTGTCCCTTGTCGCTATTGTTGTTATTGTTTTTCCTCTTTCAAAGTGAGTAAGTGTGCTTAACTCCTAGTTTACGGTAGTTGCTTGTACTTGTAAGAATGGATGAGTACATTCATTTTAGTTACTTATAAATTAACTTGTAATAATTGTTGGTTCAATTATTACCAAACAGATTTTTAGTGATTTGGTAAGAAAGACTCCTCAGCTATCGTGTTGGTTCATTTCTTTATTTGGCGTACTCGAGTCGACTTTACATTCAGCTCTTGTTCAATTAACTCTACCTTCAGTAAACAGCTCTTTTAATTTATACCTTTTACCGCTCAAACGGTCTCTAGCAACAAACCGTTTAAAAGTCTTTTGTTTGTACATAAAAGACGACAGCTTTTCTGTCGTGAATCTCACCTGAAACCGCAAAAAAAGGAAGAGGATGAAAAAGTTGTTTCCAGGAAATGTAGAAAAACATTATTTTGATAAAACAAAACGAGGTGAAACACAGAAATACTTGTTAGTGGTACCAAAACCCAATTAAACCATCCTTAATATGAAAAAGTTAGTTGGCCCGGCGTACCAACAACTTTCTCGAACACCACCATTCATGACATTAGGAGAAGATACATTTTGATCGTAACTACTAAAGCGCAAACAGAACTTAGGGAACTAGTCACAAGGGTCAATTAGCACCGTTGCTGGGAAACAGTCAGGAAGAGTGAAACCAATGACCAATAACTCTAAGGCACTCAAAAAAAGTGGACGTCAAAGTACCGCAAAATCACAAGGCAAAGCAACTTGTTTAAAGAATCTTAGCTACAATTTTTATCTGTTTTTTTTTTTAGTCTTTCTTTCGTTATTTTATCTTATTTTGTGCTGTTTCTGCATGTTGAAGTACCTGCAAGAATTTGAATAAATGCGAATGAATAGTTTAGTTCCGAAAAGTTAAGACATACACTAATCCCAGATATTGATTATCTATAGAAATAAAGAGACATGCATGTTGTTTATGAAACATGACAGTATTAAGCTAAGAGTTTGGTGACAGATACGTGACTACAGGCATCCCACGTAATAAGCAACGGTAAATTTTTTCAAAGGCGAACAATTTGTAGTTAATTATCACGCAAAAATTGTGCCATCGGGGACTTGCATTTGATTGGCCATCCAAAACTTTGATTATTGACCAATCAGAATGCTCGACTTTTTCCCTCTTTTTGCCCTGAATTACCTATTTCCTGCACTGTGTGACCTAGAACATACATTTCTCATAGCCAATCAGAATGGCGAAATTGTCCTGGAACATAATTTATATATAAATAGAAAAGTGACGCCAGGTTTACTTAGAGATTATACAGAAGTAGCCAACTATGATCAACGTTTCTTTATACAATTCTTTGAAACGTCAAAAGAAAGCTAAAGTGGCCAAGAAAAAACAAAGACATTAGATTTCGTTAGACTCGCAAGGAATAATCAAATTCCAGCTAACCAAAGATGCAATCAAAGTAATGCATCTCATAACTTTTACCCGGAATTTTAGCAATCAAAATCGTGAAAAGAGAGTATTGAATTGTGTCAAACTGTAACCGAAAGTCTGTTACTTCACTTGACATACACTCCTCAGCCTTAAGTTAAATCATTCAGTCTGTCACAGGAATAATTTTAGCCTTATAAGTAGGAGGTTTACTCAACTAGACCCTTTATGAATTTCATCAAAACCGATTCTGCATCGAGTTAGGTGCATCTTTGGAATGTTTGGAATATGTTCGTTATGGGTCCAAAGCTATAAACATTATGTCACCACATTGATCATGATCAGTTCGCAATCATAACACGGGATGTGACGTGGTGCAAGGTGACTTGAAATTTTTCACACACGTGTCAGCGAGATGAATTACTTGTTTGTGTGCGAGTAGACAAACGAAAAGTCTGAGACTTCATCAATCTTCTATCGCCCCTCAAATTCCTTATCTCATTGCGGAAGGGCCTCTTGACAAGAGAATAGATGATGGGATTCGCAGATGCGTTTGTAATCACAAAGACGACAGCCACATACAGAAGATTTCCGTAATACTGTTCTTGTGCGATTTCAGGCCAATTGGCAATTGCCAGTCTTAAAATGTTCAATGGAAGCATTGTTATTGCAAAGACCCGGCCAAAACGATTGGTGTGAGAATTTTCTTGGCATGCTTGTTTTGTCTGTTTTGATGAAATCGAACACCTCTCCACTCATGTCCTTGTAGCATTCTCCCATTTTCCCTTGCCACGGCCTTATAAAACGAATCACTCTGTTGTATTGCCCGAGAAACCATGACGTAGGTAAAGGATATGATGACAAGGGGAAAAATATAAAAGAGGAAAGTCAATAATCCGATGTAGAATTGAGCTAAGACAAGTGAAGGTCACACCGGGCCACACCATCTACCATTATTCACGAGTTCATAATATTTAACATCAAAGTACAACGGAAGAGAAAGTGTCAAAATGGACCCCATCGACACGCAAACAGAAGTCAATTTAATTCTTTTCAGCGAAATGTTTTTTACATTTTTAGTAAAGGTCTTAACGACGATTATATTTCGATATCACTCAAAAGCAATGGCTGCAATGTGCCACACGGTGGACATGTAAAACATTTCTGGAATGTGCCAACGTTTGCAATTGCTAAATTCTGCACGTAGAAATCCAGTGATTTTGTTTTCTTTGCTATGACTTTTCTTGTAATAATGATCACCAGAACGTTACCAGTAACTCGATTATTACCTTAAAGATATCTGCCAAGGGTACTCCTGTCTTCCCATGGTAATAATGTGAATCGTTTCTAATAGAGGCGTATCTTTGTCCACAATGCGCTGCTGTACTTGTTTGGCGATATCTGTTGGGTAACAGCACGGAATCGACGTTAAATTTGTAAAAAGAAAACAAAAGACTTTGTTTTTAAGAAAATGGCCGTAGCTGTATACGTTGATTTGGTCGCAATAATGAACTACCCAAGGTCGTTGTTGTGCCTCTATTTTTTCACTCGCCTGTTTTCTCGGCCAATTTAGAGAGGCACCCAACGTCAATTTTCGGAAAATATCTGTTCGGAAGACGATTTGAGATCTAGAATTTTCGGAACATTTGTAATAAATGTTTTTGCTTGCCTGCCTGTCCTAGGATTTTCGAACATTTAAAACATGGTACAATTGCCCATTTTTAACGGATTTTTACCCTAAAAAGGTCACCTAGAATTTTCGGAACCTTTTTTTTGGCTGAAATTTTCGAAAAGGTAAGTTTTTATCCCTATAATTTTCGGATCACTAGACTTTAAGCTAGGAAATCCGAACAGATGAAAAATTTTTAGGGGATAAAAATATGCCTATATCTGCCGTTTAAAAGCTACAATACGTTTAACAATGCTATGTTTAAGTGGTTTTGAACTACATTCTCGTTGGGTGCCCCTGAATTTAGACGCCAAAGTTTTGACACGAGCGATTAATTAAACCATACCGTAGCGTTGACGATACAAAAACATTTACTTTAGCTATAAAGAAGTGCCCTTTTCTAATGCCTCTTTACATTCCAATTACGAAATAAATAAATTAAAATAAACTAGTAAAGGAAATTGGAAGCCAATGTTGAGTGCTTTAATAACAATCTATATGTTACAAAAAATAAATAAAATAATGTAATAAATAAATAAATGCAACATGAATCACGGCTATTTGACTTTTCTGGAAAATAATCCTTTTTTCGTGGGAGGGAAAGCATTTAAAAGTAACAAATGTTCTGGCCCAAAAATCTATTTTTTAGACTCTGGTCTCGTTTCAAGCTCAGTAAGGCAAGACAGACAAGCATATCTTAACCCATGTCTAGAAAGGTCTGTTTCTAAATCAGATGTAGTATATGCAATTATTTCTTAGCATGACTTTGCGGAGCCCGCAGACCGCAGGGGCACATTGTCGTTTCAGGATACAGATAAACGACCTCGATCGCCAAGATTTCTAGTAACTCGATGGTTAGAGCATCTGACCGCTGATACGGAGGTCGTGTAGGTTCGAACTCTGCCTAGGTATCCGATTTTTCAGTTGTCCTTTTTTTCTCATCGACAAGGAACTGGTTTTCATACCCTCATCCCATTCGTCTCTTGATTAATTAAATATCATTGAAGCAGTTAAAGTAGAACGAGAATGAGTTGCACAATCGCCGGTTTTTCCGGGAGTAAATCTAGTAGAATGGAGAGCGTGACTGTTCCAGGCCTATCAAAATAATGCAACGAAATTAACTTATTTCCTCTATCATGTGCAATGTAGCTTCTTCTTGATGTCAAAAACATAAAAAGCAAGGCTACCGAGGGTGAAATTAAAACTGACTTCCTCGAGCTGTTTGAAATAAGAACCTGAGCATTATACCGTTTGTATGTGTTGCAAGTAAAATCGGGTCTCAGGTTGAATCTGTTTTTCCCTGTAGGTTAATTCGGTGATCCTCATTTTACCTAGGTTGAATATGCACTCAGATGAACTGAAGAAACTTTATTGTAGCCTGAAAAATTTGGGTAAGGTTAGGATTAGTTTAGGTTATTATACATGGATATCAATTATGAATTATTATACAAAAGTAAATAACGAAAAGGACTGTGATGCGTCGAGCATGTCCGTCGTTGTAGTGTGGTGTGAAAACAAAGGACATAGAGCGACTTTCATATAACCCACAATGCGTTTTGTGTTCTTCAAGAAATTTTGCATTAATTATTGTTTTCAAATGCACTTGGTAATAGTTGACAATATGCAAAATTTCGTGGCGAAAACAAAATGCATTGCGGGTTATGAAAGTAGCTATATCCGAGTTCGAGTCATTACCGGTAAGAGTATAGTACAGTTCTTTGTTCCCCTATTATTTTGTAACGTTTAGGCTGAATGGATAAGTGTGGGAATACAGAAACCGATAAGATGAAAAGAAACATTCAGAAGATGTGTTGAGATGCGTGAGACAGAAGGAATAGGTGTTTTCATCATTTGTTTATGGGGTGGGAATTTGATTTACACTGAGTAAGGCAGTGCATATTCAGCTCAGGTAAAATGGGGATCACGAATTTAATCTAGTAGGCAGTAAAAAAGGATTACACCGGATGAGCCCGAATTTGACCGACAACATATGTGGGATTACACTCAACATCTGCCCCTTCTTTTTATACACAGTTTTTGCTCCGAATTGGCCACGGATGCGCTTTCACTTTTTTAATTGCAAACGTTAATAAAAAATAAACATATAATAAAGCTGCTGAAACATTAAACTAATTCCAAATATGTAATTGAAATGAACTTTCCTTCGATTGAGGTCTTAGCAAGTATTTGTCCTTACACTTCTTAATTACGAACTATATATTGTTCGTTCGTTTATCCAGTACATAAGGAGGTCATTTGTTCAGGAATATTCATTCCAGGTTTCAGGTGTCGTTCAGCACGTACGTTACGCTAAATTTTATTTGTATTGTATTGTTTTCTACTGTCACGTTTGTTTTTAAACTCTTTTTCTTTGGTCGTGTTCTACTGAGATAAACCGTTTTTAGCTGGTTGGGTTTTTTAGTGTTCTATTGGGAAAAAAACCGTTTTGGGTTGGTTTGGTGGATCAACTTTTTCAACCGGCATCAAACTAGGTTGAAACGGTTGAAAAATCATTGGCAGCGACGCTGTCGCTTACGCGGGCCCTTTGAAGTCGGCCACGGGCTCCTGCCATGTTGCTTTCCCTCATCTTATCAACGTTGAGAGGTCTGGTAAAAACTATTCCCAGCAGTTGCCGCGTTTCAACCGAAAACGGTTGGAGAAGTGTGCTATTGGGAAACCTCAACCGCTTCAACTTAAACTGGTTGCGGTTGAAACGGTTGATCCCAATAGAACACGACCTTTGTTTCTCTGTTGCATAAGGCAATCGAGTTCCCCGTCCATCTTACTTATGCTTCACAAGACCGTAGCTAGAACTGTTTGACTTGGGGGGTAGGGGGGGGGGGGGAGGGGGGCAATAAAGTTAGGTCTGAAGAAACGCTTTTTCAGAAAAATTTGAAATGAATGCAGAGGTATGAAATGCTAATCAAAAGCAAACGTTAATCCTACGAGGTAAGTGTAGGATTTCTCCAATTGGATTTCCTACTAAAAGTTTTCCTACTTCAAAGTTAATTATGACTGGCTTAGAATCGAAACGAAGCTAAAGCCAGGTTCGTACGAAATGCCAGTTTTGTTTCATTTGGTAAATCACCTCAGGTTCCGGTATGTAATCAGTCCCACGATGAATAAGGAGGATCGATCCCCAAGCCACTCAAGCGTTTCTCGTCCATTGTAGACCGGTTCCACAACTTGAGACTCCTCAGAGCAGAAAAAGAGCGTTCACAAGAAACACTTCCCACGGGGCTTGTAATTAAGAAGAATGGTAAGGGTCTTGTGAATGGCTGGAAATAACTGAGGGTTGCAAACAGCTAAGGCTGGATTTGCAGTTGCAGGCCGCTCTTCAAACGGAATATTTTCATATTGCTTTTTCCACTTTTGAATTTCTACTGAGAAATAGGAGGATTCGTGCTTAGTAAGGAATTTCCTGTAATATTTGAGAATTTCAATTTGATCACGGGTGTCAATGCTCATTGCCATCGACAGTCTGTCCGCAAGAATTAAACCTTGATAACGTTGTGAGAATCTGGAGTCGACTTCTTGGAACACATGGTCAACAAACGGAAAGAACACATTAACTTTGTAATAGTCACTTATAGTCTGGTCAGAGTTGCACCTTGCATGAGGACGATGCCGCTGTACGTTGGCAATCCGCACCCACAGGGTGTTCCAAAACTCATCTGTTCTGTTGTCTTGCACGCATGTTTTCGAAATGTGAGTATCTTTGTAAGTTTCGCTTAGGTTGCAGTCTTTCGCCTGCAGTTTCTTTGTAACACATGCAAAAAAGCTGAGAACAGCTTGTGCTACTACAAGAGCAACGATAAACTGTGAATCATTCAAGACACGAACGTGTGCACGCACTTCCGTGATTTGTGCGTCTCCTTTACTGCCGTCTGCTATCCTTTCCAGTGCTTGAATTACGGAACAAAGCTGAGAGGCTGACCGTACAGCGGGTTCCACAAAACTTTGAAATAGTGCTTGCATTCGACTCGCGCTGAATAGCATCAAAAGAATCGGATAACGCTTCATTGCTTTCCGCTCAGAGGCTTTCAGCAGCTCCATATAAGACCATCGTCTGCATCTTCACCAGTTGCCTCCCAAAATAATTTGCTTTCTTTTTTTGCATTTCCTCTAAGAAACCAAGTAATCCTACCCACATTATCAAAAAGATTTTGGATCACTTTGACGTTCCTGCAGCTAGATGAAAGTGCTAAGCTAGGAAACATGTGACCTGCAATGGGCATATGTTGCATTTGGATATATTCTGCCGCTATCTAAGCTTGCACCCCTTTTTTAGGAGAGCTCATAACGGCGGGTCCATCGTACCCTGGCCCAACTAATATAAATATTCTAGATTAAGACCCAATTCCCTTAAAGCGTCAAGAATATTTCTTGCAATTGTCTCTGCATCCAGACTTGTAAGTTTCAGAAAGCCAAGAAACCCTCCCCATACTTCACAATTCTTGTTGACAAAATCTGCCCAGATATTAAGTTGTTCTACATTTGAACAGTATTGAGTTTCATCTGCCATCACACTCCAATACTTTGGAACTTCTTGAACAATTTTTTTGCCCTGATTTTGTTTTCGCACAAAGATATTATCTCGTTCTGTATTTGAGGTGACGTGTACTTGCGTTGGGTTGTGCAAGTTTCAAATGTTGCGCTAGATCATCATCTGTTTTGGCTCTCCAATGAAGAAAAAATTGAAATTGCCATCCTCTTCATATTGTTTTGCGTCCCAGTTTCCTCTGAATGCGATCCCTCTTTGCCCCAAAGCTATGATAAGGTCGATTATGGAAAAGATACCTTTCCTTCTGCGAATTTTTCCTCGGAAACCTGCTATGTAACTTTGGATGCTATGTCATTTCCTGGTTTGAGATTTTTAACCAGTTTAATTTAAGGATCTCTCTTCAGCTATGTGATGCTCGGCACTGACTGAGCATGTGCTTATCAAGAGCATTTTCCTTAACTCCAGAGGCTTTTTTTCCAGTTCTTAAATCCTGTCTTTACAAATGGAGAGTCTGAATTTTCTTTCCAAAAACAAACACAGTAGCAACAAAAAATACTATCGTTTTGAACACTATGACGTATCCACGGCCGAGAGTCCATCCATGAAATTTGAAAACGGCTACCACATGTGACAAGAAACTTGAATTCAGCAGAAGGAGTAAAATGATCAGTTAGGAGGTTGATCATTGTCTGGTCTGTTAATGCTAAACATGCCTTTGCAGAATCATTTGGATAACTGTAAGTAACTGGAACGGCTGCTGTTTTGCTTTGGAACTCATTCGGGTGTTGATTCTCACTCTCGTCAACTGAGTGTCTTGATTTTTCAGTTCCGTCATTAGATTTTGCTGAGACATTGTCTCTGAAGATTCAGTTTAACTTTTAACATTGCTTGACGACTTAAGTTTGTATTTCTGTTGATGTTTTCGTGCTGGTCCCGTTTCTCAAAGGTCAGGATAATGACTGGGCCCGTAAATCTGTTTTGTTTTCATTCAAGATGACGGTGTTTTCAAAAGTTTTCCACCCGCTTTCAGTGTTACGTGCATAGGAGACATCTTTCGACATGCTATATGTAAACGGCTGAAAGACCGTTGAATTGTGAAACTGGCAATTTTTCCGGTTATTAGCGGAACAAACGACAAGTATATGATAATTACTGACCTCATACGAATGGTCCGAGCGAGGCGTTGGGATTACGTTGACTGGTAAGGGATAGCGGGAGACGTTTTCGAGTGGACAATGTTTTGAATAGTGCTATATTGACCTCGTGAAGATTCGTCAGGAGCGCTTTCGTTTCTTTAGCGCTGACAACAATTCCTAAAAATATACGTAGAATCGATTTTCAATTTACACTCCATGGACAACAATTCCACTTGTACTTTAAAAGAAAAACCTCCATGGCCATCAGAAAGATTTAATTCGTATTTTTTCCTGTGAGCAAAGTACACACGAACTCATCGTAAAATCTCTCACGGTGGTTCTCACGGTGTTGATGCGGAGAAATAAAAATAAAAGCCAATCAAAACTCGTTGTTTCAATGATGTAACGATCAATGGGTAATAACCAATGAAATCATTTTCCAAACATTCCAGGAAAAATCACGTGGTATTGAAGACGATTATCAACGGTAAATCACAGACACTCCTTTCCGATTTTTTTTCGGAGTGCGGGCGGCTGTACACAGGCTATAAAGAAGTCAGTTGTGCTTACAGTTTCGACGTAGGGCAGGTTACATAGCATGTCGAAAGATGGCAGGTCGAAAGATAGTTGCTATGCACGTAACACTGAAAGCGGGTGTCAAGTATACACATTATAAGAAGGCTCGTCAAGTCTAGAACCCGCTCTACTACGCCTTGGCTTTTGATTTTTAAATATAGCTTGGGGACCTTTAAGTAGCCTGCGACCGCAGAACAAATTTCACTGACCGGCTGTTCGGCACATTCACGGCATTCTAATTGTAGAAAACCTGAACTTAACAATGGTAAAACGTGAACTGGTTATTGTAACTTGGAAGCCAGTCGACCAGAGCAAAAAATAATACATTGTACCACTAAATCTAGTTGGAAATCACAGGATTAAAATATTACAAGGCTGTTCAATAATTGGCATGTGAACTGCGTCCGGAAGGGTCGTACAGTTTCTGGCGTCCTCCGCTGACTTAAATAGCGTTGTGTTATTGCAGTGACATACCTTGTTCTGTTGCTTGTTTCCTGGAAAAGTGATGTTATCTTGGTCTGTATTAGACGCCGTCTCTTCGCAGGACTTGAATTCATGTTTACCTTTGTCCAGTTGTTCAAACGATGGATAGCGCTATCCGCCGGATAAATCACTATCCCGTGGATAACTCACTTGGTTTTGCTAGTGTTTATCCTCTGGATAGTGATTTATCCGGTGGATAGCGCTATCCATCGTTTAAACAACTGGGGCCAGGCCCCAGTTGTTCAAAAGGTGGATAGCGCTATCCGCCAGATACATCACTAACAAGTGGATAAGTAATAGCGAAATCAATTGCGCTATCCAATGGATAGGGATTTATCCGGCGGATAGCGTTATCCACCTTTTGAACAACTGGGGCCAGATGTTTAAATGGCGACCACAACACTTTACCATTATACCCGAGAAAGGACTGGGAAGACTACCTTGTGTGATAGCGTTATCTACCTTTTGAACAACTGGGGCCAGATGTTTAAATGGCGACCACAACACTTTACCATTATACCCGAGAAAGGACTGGGAAGACTACCTTGTGTACCAATCCCTACTCATGCCATTACTCATTCCAGGGTATTTATACCAAATACGTGAGAAACTATAGGAAGTGGAAATGACGTATTGTATTCGAATATTGCTGCCCTCTTCTTCCCTGTTTCATAAAGACAAGCGATCGGTTGAGAAAAGCTTTAAACTAACGAGGTAATTTCAGCAATTTTCAGGTTTTCTGCTACATACTTAAGAAAAATATTTTTTTTTCCAAAATATTTTAAAAACTTTGTTAGGTGGCCACGGTAAGGCGCATCGCTCTGTAAAGCTATGTATTAATTATATAATTAAACGGACGGATACCTAAATGACGAATATTTCAAATTAAAATGGTTCTCTGGTCTCTTAGTACTCTTAAAATTATTGAATGGTCGAGAAGAAAAAGAGCGTCTAAAATTATACGGATTAGTTCTTTGTACAGCAGTGACCACTAAGCATGATAATGGGTGGTCACGGGTATCCATCATCTCAGCCATAAATTTATGACATTGAAGCTCGCGTCTATTGGAAAATGTAGTCTCGTTGGCTAACGACAGTGCTTGACTATATGAACTGTTAGGATATATGATTTTAAGTGCCCTTTTTTGCAGATAGTCGGGAATGTCTTGCCACACCTGTACTGCATGTTCTAAAATCGGTCTAACACTACTTCTGAAAACTTTCAACATGTCATGTTCTTTCACGCCAGCTCTCTTTAATAATCTGACAGCATATAGTCAAAACCGCATTTTCACGAGTAACGGTCAAACATTTGGCTATTTCACGGAGTTGATAATAATAACTGAGTCCTTAGACTTACCTCTTCTTGCCACAAAACAGCCTTAAATGACGCCACGGTTCTTATGATACGTCCCGATCGTGTTCTCGGAGCCATAAAAAGAAAATTCAGTTCTCTGTTATTCCCCCCAACTTCTTGAATCGATTCCTGGGCACTTACATTTTCATCCTCCTCTGGTTCTTCATCGGACTCCGTGTCATACTCAGATGCCTGATCCAATTTACATTCTGATCTTCGTCATGTTCGGATGGCCAGACAATTCTCTCACCTACAAACTGAAAAGTGTCAGATGGCTGGTACACGTTCCCGCCTTCTATTTTGTCGTTTCCTGCCTCACCGTGTGCTGCCTAGCACATTTTCCATGATCTCTTGCCCATTTCCTTATCAGATCCTTGTCATCTGGACTCATCAATGGACTTTTCAAAGGCTCCATGCGAGGAAGATCTTTCCAGTCGATCTGCAAGGATCGCACTGGGTAGTAAGACGATGGCTGAGTGAAGTAGTAGGCAGACCACCTTGCCATTCTCTTGGATGATTCTAACATGTGGCTTGCAGTCCCTAACCTACTGTAATGGTAGGCACGTAGGGTGCTTAAGATATATTAAGGCCTCTATTGTTAAAAACGAGTACCCTGGAGGTTTGAGTCAAGTATCAGAAATTAACGTCACCGAAATAGAACAATCAATACATTAGAGAGAATAAAACCTATCCACGTAACCTGCACAATGCGGTTTGGATCAAGAGAAAATGAGGGGACAGAGAGGGAGGCTCAAGGCGTTGGCCGGGATATGTTATGTCCACGAAAGTTATTTTTAGACGAGCGGAAGTCTTTGTTCTAGCGGAAGTCTGTCTTCTGAGACGTCCGCATGCAGTCTTGCCTCGCTCTCAGGTTCTTAGTGAAAGGAGAAAATGATGGTGCACGTGGAAGGCTGATGAATATTTATTTTCTTTCAAACATCGGACCGAGGTTGGCCTGCATGCAGACGGCTCGGAAGACTTCCGCTCGTCTAAAAATAACTTTCGTGGACATGACATATCCCAAGGGATGGACCGGGAGCCTCCTTCTCTGTCCCCTCATTTTCTCTTGGTTTGGATCCATGTGTTTTCGTAGTTCTTGTTCCCACAGTCGTTGTGTTTTTATCGAAAAACTCTCCACACAACCGGGATGTCGGACTGATCGCATAAAAGTAGCATCGATCGATGTTACGGCCAAGACCCTTCTTTGCAGCTGTGTCTTTGGCACCCGCAAAATCCAGGATATCTCGCATCGTTTTCTCAATTTCTCGATGTCGTGATTGAGATAAAGGAGAAGAGGTCTCCTATTTATGCACTTGGACCTTTTGTTTGGTTTCTTTATCCAAAACATGGAAATGTGACTTCCAAGACTTTGGAAACCTCCGCCATCTTGAAACTGTTCCCACAAGACCCTGGGGACTGTGGAAATCTACAGGGGAGACCTGGGGCAAGGTTCATCTCCAGATTCTTTGACCTTCGACAAGAAGTCAGGGTTGATAAGGATTCAGCACGGGAGCCACTAGCTGTGTCCGGAGATGAGGTAGATAGCTCTTCCTTTTCATGTTAGCAGATAATTCTTTTTCACGGACATAAGAAGCAAATTCACATTTCACAAAACAAAAAACGCTTCAATCACGCTTCACATTAATTAATAAAATCACGATTCACGATGCAAGAAAAAAGAAATTAACGTTTCACGAGAAATAAAAGGGTCTGATTACGGCTTACGAAAATACCCTATACCTCCCTCTTTATATGATGCTATTTTTTCTACAGTATGGTTTCCTACATACAGGGGTCTCGTTATAGTGTTCGGGTTTCTCATAAAGTTCACGACCATCTCCCTACATTTTTTTTAATTAAACCTCATACTGTGTTCTATTTTCATTTTTGTTTTCATTTTATTTGCTCACAGAAATATACATAGCAACTTCCTCTGCTCGCGTATAGCTCAGCTAGTCGAGGCGGGCAGAGGGCACTTGAACATAAAGTAATTCAATAAGAGGAGATTGAGAAGAAAAGAAAAAGAAAAGGGAAGATAGATCGATATAAACGATACAGAGATGAAATAGAGTTATTATTACAATACGTTGCAAAATTACAGAATTACAAGCCTATTTTACATTCATCTTGCTTAATTTATTAACTAAAGTAGGTGTGTCAACATAAGTATCCTCCAGTTCCAGAATACGCAAAAGGAGCTTATGTAAAGAAACTTTATACTTATGTTTAGGGAGTGTTCGGATACTTTGAGGAATACTGTTCCAAATTCTTGCACCAAATATAGAAAATGAATGTTTTAAATGATTTTTCCTGGAATATTTAATGTTAAAACTACCTGTCTCTGAAAACCTAGTATTATAGCTATGCACTTGTAAGGGATAAAGAAATAGGTTAGAAATGTTTGCCGGCAAGGAATTGTTAGAAACGTCATGCATAATAGTGCAAACTGACTTGCAGTATTGAAAGTTCATCCGGAGGATGTTACAGTGGTTAAATAACGGGATCCCATGAGATCTGTATGGAGCAAAGTGTATTAAACGTAACGAAGAGCACGTTTTTGCAAGATTACTAATTTGTCCAGGTTTGTTTGATCAGCTTGGCCCCATACAGCAATACCATATGTAGGGCTGAATCAAAGACTGAGATAGATGCTCAGTAAAGTATCGGTGGGAACAAAGTGTCTCAATCTTGAAATAATTCCGTAATACAGTACTTATGTATATCTCTAAGGGCAAAATCCAACAAACTAGTCGAGTTACGTGGCATTATTTGAAAAACGGTCGAGTCGTCAACATACTTCAATCTTGAGTGCCAACCACCAAGCAGTCTATCGATCATCATAGCAAAAAGCGTAATTACAAGATTAGTTCCTCGTGGGACACCACCGTGGGCGTGGCGACAAGGAGACAGGGAACTACCGACTCGTACCGCTTGGGTTCGGATGGTCAGAAAAGCTCTTATCCAGACACACAGTCTGATCGACATTCAAAGAACATAGTTCTTGAAGGAGGATGTTATGATCGATTATATCGAGCCCTTTTGAGAAGTCGGCAAAAAATATGCGAGCACAGCAGTTTCCTGTGTCAACTGCCTGGTGTATCGCATGGAGTATATTGATCAGCGCTTGCGTAGTTGAGTAATATTCCTAAGCATATTGTCTTGGGTTGACATCACAATTTACTTGTTTGAGTAACCTTGAGTGAAGCCTTCCAGGACTTCAGCTAAGCAGCTGGTTAACGCGATAGGTCTGAGGTCTGACTTGATATCTTGAAGGGGAGAAATCTTTGGAACTGGTCTAATAATTGACCTTTTCAGAGAGTCGGGTAGGACCCCTTCCCGAAATGATTGGTTGTAGGTATCCTTTGTAATGGGTGTAAACTCAGGGGCGAGTTCTTTGAGTGGTCTGTTACAAATACTGTCTGGTCCTATTCGTTTCTTTGGGTCGACTATTAAAACATAGTTTAGACAATGTTTAACAAAACCACGTTCTAAGCCATTTTCAATATTGCCAACAATCATATCTAAATATTGTCTTCTGCTGATGGTAACAAGAAGGTTTGCATTCCAGACTAGACAGAAATTTATTTACTTAAAATATACCGCTTATAAACAGATTTGGAGGTCCACTGATTGTCTTAAGCCGCGACCTAAGTTAGACTTAATTTAAATAACTGGCCCTTTGTGTCCAACTTAGATAGACCAGACAAAACCTCTCTCTCCGAGACAAATAATTCATCAGGAATGACATTTGGAGAAGATTCAATTGGAACTAAGGGCTCAAAGTGCTCAGTTATGCTGACAAAAAAGTCATTGATTTGGGATGCTAGGTCTCTGGGGTGCTTACCATTTAGCCAAAAAATATGGAAATTTCTGTTTGAGGTCAAATGGAAAGGCAATTTTCCGGAAAATCTTTTCGGAAATTGTGGACAACCTCCAGAGGTAGTCCTCTTTTTTCGTTCGGAACGGAATTCGCGAAATGCTCTTACCATTTGCGAGAACCTTCCGTTTCCAGGCCCTTTCTCACAAGATCGAGTAAAATATGCGGGTATTGTCGTCTTTTTTTGTCGGTTCTATCATGTCAACGAGTCCTTGTTCTGTCGCACTTTGTAATAATCATCGCAGCTTGTAAAACCTGTCGCACTTTGTAATAAAACTGTCGCACTTTTTAATACCTGTCGCACTTTGTAATAACAAGTTGTCACATTTTATAATAAGCTTTCAAATTTCCTTTGAATGGCATGTTTTTTAGAAATTGTACATGACTTAATGTGGCTCAAACCGGTTTCAACCATTTTTGGCGGAATGTCTTATTAGAAGGATAAACTCTACAACACTGTTTCACTTAAGTGATTAGCAAGCTAAGATGAAACTCTCTCCTTAAGGTTTTTCAATTGTGAAGGTGGCAATGAATCTGCTCCAGAGAATTTTTTTTTTTACACTTTGCAGAGAGTTTTATTTTAGTGTACTAATCACTCTCCAGCAATAAAAATTGGGTTCACCGAGTTCGCGGCTTTGAGATACATGCGTTTAAAGACAAAAAATATATACGTTATTCACCGGCTGGCAGGTCCGTATAGGGAAAAACTGTGCCCGAGGTCTTGAGTACGGCCCGAGGCCGCAGGCCGAGGGACGTACTCAAGGCCGAGGGCACAGCTTTTTCTCTATACGGACCGACCTAAGCCGGTGAATAACGTATTTATTTTTTCTGCTATTTTTTTCTGAAAATCAACCCAGGCAAACTGGATTGCAAAAAGTCTTTCTACGCGCTCCACCTCGCACTGTCACAGTTGAAATTAACTTATAGCTGAAAAAAGCGCTCCGTTCGCAAAGCTCAGAGAAAAATGATAGATTAACGATAAAACAGAACTTCAAATATCTCTTGGTGCAATAAATATAAAAAACAAAGTGTTAAATTTCATAGCAAGCACAGAGAAACGAGCTAAACAAACTAAACAATGATGTTTGAAAAATTCGTACAAACAGGAGAATAATGTTCTACGTATTAAAATTATTTGTCTTGTCGAAAATGAAACAAAAGTTCTTAAAACAGCAGGAAACATTTTAGAGAAAATACTCAAACATCTGTCTCTGCCCTCATGTCTTATTATTTAAGCTCTCTGCAGTTAGTCGTTTTAGTTAAACAGCATATCAACAGTTCACGAAAAACAACAACGCGAAAAACCACAGCGTCGCGACGTGTTTGATGCCTATTTTAGCTAGGAATACGTATATTCTTAAATGAAGCAATATCAAACGAGATTAGAAAATGGAACTCCAAAGAAAATTACGGATGTTTTAGGTTCAACTGTCAACAGTTCAAGAAAACCAACAACTCGAAAACAGCAAACGAGCAAAGTGTTGTGAGCAAAATCATGTGAATACTCGCCTTTTTGAACAATACTCAGGCCTTTTCTTGACCTTCTCTTTGCAACGGCTAGTAAGCAAAAATTTGCATTTTAAGAGGTGTCGCGCCGTGGTGAAAAAAATTTTCAATTAGCCGCGACAGTTTCAGTACGGAATAGATTTCGGACCGTGGTCCGTATCGTAAGAAGCTGGACCGGCTACGAGCGCGCGATTAGCCAATCAGATTCTAGGATTTAGGATTCCGGCCCGCTAAGATGCTTCAGAAAAAAATAAATATGGGTTATTGACTAAGCTTGTTCGGTCAAGATGGCTGGATATTGGCCAAGTTCTTTTTTTTGCGTGTTTATGGACCGAGACGAAGTCGAAGTCCATAAACACGCAAAAAAGAACGAGGCCAATATCCAGCCATCTTGACCGTACAAGCTTGGTCAATAAAGGATTTATTATATGGGTTGAAACACCCAAAAAATTATCTTTGATCTTGCGGGACCAAGCGAGAAATCCCGAGCGGGCAAGATAGCTCCATCTTACCCGCTCGGGTAGCCAATCACAGCGCGCGATTTGGTTCATCTTGCCCGTTCACGGCCCCACTCCTCACTGCCACTGTCATCTTCCAATACCTCAGCACACACCAAGCGAAGAACGATACAACTATAAATTCGATCATTTACTGTGCTTGCATCTACTGCGCAGATCTATAGACCATTTACGCTGGATTTCGTGTATATTTCGAAAAACGTTGGTATTTGTCTTGTAATGGAGAAAATGAGGGGACAGAGAGGGAGGGTCCCGGTCCAGCCCTTGGGATACGTCATGTCCACGAAAGTTATTTTTAGACGAGCGGAAGTCTTTGTTCTAGCGGAAGTCTGTCTTCCGAGACGTCCGCATGCAGGCCAACCTCGGGCTGATGTTTAAAAGAAAATAAATATTCATCAGCCTTCCACGTGCGCCGCCATTTTCCCTTTTCACTAAGAACCTGAGACCGATTCAAAACTGCATGCGGACGTCACGGAAGACAGACTTCCGCTAGAACAAAGACCTCTGCTCGTCTAAAAATAACTTTTGCGGACATGACATATCCCGGCCAACGCCGTGAGCCTCCCTCTCTGTCCCCTCATTTTCTCTTGGTTCAAGGTACCCCGAATCCTGTGACTGCCCCTCCCTCCCCCCCCCCCCCAAAAAAAAACTTCATATAGAACAAGTAACGAGTCATTTGAAGCCTCCATCTCCTTTACTAACCCTTGAACTCAACCCTCTCGTGCAACCTTTTTTTTTACGAGGAGTTATTTCCCCTCCGTTCACTTATTGCATCCCATTGTTGCTAAGCAAGCTATGTGATCCCAAAATAACAATCGCGAGAAGCGTGTAGGAGAACGCGTTTCCTTTTCTTCCCCTCAGTTTAGTGTGCAGAGCAAAATTTCAAGGAAGAACGTATTTGTGCCCTGGGGAAGTTGTTCAGTTATGCAATTTATACCAAAGTTGCCATGCAAAGGAGATTTGAAAGCTTATTATAAAGTGCAACAACTTGTTATTACAAAGTACGACAGCTTAATTTATTACAAAGTGCGACAACTTGTTATTACAAATTGCAACAGCAAAGTGCGACAAGTGTTGTTACAAAGTGCGACAAGTGTTATTACAAAGTGCGACAGTTTTATTACAAAGTGCGACAGGTGTTATAAAGTGCGATGATTATTACAAAGTGCGACAGAACAGTCCTGTTGTAAATAGATTTTCTAGTATCACGACTAGACACCGTCAGATATCCATTGCGGCTTCTCCTGACTGGGATATGGAATTACACCTGGACGAGTTTTTTTTTTGTCTTGCGGATGTTAGTTTCCGGCTTGAAAACCTCACAGCTCTAAATATGAAGCAAGAAACTGAAGAATTAAAGAAATGGCGTTCTTCGAAGGTGAAGCAAAAGATTCTGAACAAGTACACATTAATTGTGCACCGCCTTTCACTCTCTAACGCGAAGAATTTAATACATGTCCAAACGGAATCGACAGACACATGGTGAGAAGACTCGAGAAGACAGTCTCTGTCGATCCCCTAAGCTCACAAGGGATTAATAAATTCCATTTGGAAGGTGACTTTCATTTGGAGAGTGACATCGAAGCTATGAAAGTATACCAATGTCTATCAAAGCTATCACGAAGTTTTGCAAGCTGAGACATCAAAGCCATATGAATCCAACTTGAACAACATCAGTGACATGAAAAGCAGTGAGGCAACCAAGCAACCCATGCTTCCAGACACTAGTACTTGTGTGGCGGACCATAATGACGAACTGTCGAAAGACTCGGTCATTGATTATATAAGGAAAACTGATAAGGAATCCGTACCAATCTCCTGCGATAGAGCAAGGGCTGGGAACAGAGAACCTTCCAGAATTCCTTATAAGAAAACGTCGAACTTGTTTCATAAAGACAAGGCTTAGAAAGTGTATGGTGTAACTAGTGTTACTAAGCATTCAAACAAAATTGAAGCAACAAAATGAGAGTTATTGTCTAACAAGAGAAAAGCTATTGATATCAGGAGACATTAAATCAAACTCAGGCCCTGTTGCTCACGGAACGTGTACACATGCAGTACTGAGAAATCCTCCTTTAGCACTGTTGCAGGCTCGATTTGCTCAGAAAGGATTGAAGACACTAGAATGTACCTCAGATGGTTCATGCTTCTTTTTTTCTGTTGCCCACCAGTTATACAATGATCCTTCCTATCACATGAACATGCATGCTGCTACAGCCGTCAAAAAATTTATTGGAACCATTACAGAACAATGGTGGGGGTGTTGTCACAGCAACATACATGAAGCGATGCACTTATTGTGCAAGCAGTTTCCAATGTATTAAATGTTACAATACATATAAATGAATCCATTGAGGGGTGGACACCAGTAACTGTTATCAGTCCTATAAGCGGACAACAGGGAACTACTGTTATTAATATTGGACATCTAGATGAAAGACACTATGTTTCAGCAGTTCAGTTAGATTATTATAATGACAGTATTTCAGGTTATATATGAAATCAGCAGTGTTACCATGCAATGTCAACAATTATTCACAGGTAATAATCGATTAATAAACCATGGCCAAAAATGATGTGTGTCAGTAATAATTTCTACAAAGCAGTGGCAAAAAGAGCTTATATTAGAGAATCTATCAAGCGGAAGAGACAAAATAAAGACTTCAGGGAAAAGAAAAACAATGCAAAACACCAAAAAAGATCTGAAAATATTGAAGCAGCAAGGGAATATGAAAAGCAAACATTTCACAAGGGTAAAGCTTCCAATCCAGAACATATCAGAGAACTAAACAGAAAAGCACAGAACCATTTAAGGAAAGCTATACAGAGCTCAAGGCTAAACCAAGCTGAAATTTGTCTAGATCAAGACTCTATTAGACATTCCATTTCAAAAGTGATAAGATAACACATGGCCCTGAATATATATGCACTTGCTGTGATCACTTATGGTTTAGACCATCTGTCTCTAAGGGCGCTTTCCTTTTGTCAGAACTGGCCGGCCAGACCCATTAGTTTGCAAAGAAAATGCAACAATTTGAAGGAACACTTGCATGATAACCCCTCGCATTCTTCCGCGGAGGATTGTATATCATCCTCGAAGAGTGTTAATTTAAAGGCGCGGTGTAAAGTTAGTCCTTCCAAATGCCTGGTGTGGCCAGTCAGTTCTGTCAAATGGAAAACGCATTAAGTGTAACAGTATCAAATATAGTGATAAATATTCGCAAGGTTTGTTGGAGGAATGAATAACTTGCACAAAAAGTGTTAATAAATACTGAATGGATCTGCTCTACTTTCCTAACCGGATGACATCAACAATATGACCTGGCAACAAAAATCAGACCTTATTCAAAATTACCCTGTCATCTGTACTAGGAACTTTGAACACATGGTACAGCTCTTTAAAGAGGATGTGTTGAAGAGTAATCTTATGCCTATTGGAGAAATGGTAGACTGATATTACAGGGTTGAATTCCAGCAAAGGGCCTGATTTCATGCATTATTTTGGGTATCTAGTTGCATATGAGAGCCCCCCGTGCTGTTACGCAATTATCCAGCTGTCATCATATCAAATCATATATCTTTCTTTAGCCTCGGATTTTAGAGTAGCTTGGTGTAGCTAATATCTCCGAGCATTTACCCTCCCAACCATGATACACCACAGAAGACAGACCAAAGCACCGGGAACTACATGCCCTACTCTTTGCGACAAGTGTGTGGGTTCTTTTACGTCAGACAGGATTATGAACATTTAAGGGTTGTGAGACGGGGCCTACGGTTTATCGTCCTTATCCGAGAAGACTAGAGAGTCTAACCATTTGCAGATGAAATTAAAAAGGCAGCACTTTCTCCTCAGTTATTTAAAGACCCTGAGTGTTGGTCTGGCCGGAGTTGAACTCACGACCTCCCGCGTGACAGCCCGGTGCTCAATCAACCGGTGCGCGGTCTGTTGTTATCACACAGCTATAGCTGTTATATCACACTGACTAATGCATAAAGAAAACTACAGCCTGCCAATTTTAAACAATCGGTAAAACCTTCATATCCACGAGAAACGACAGTGGCACTTTGATTGGATTCTCGGTACAGCTGGCGTTGACGCCTTTTTTCATTCATGGGAGGGGGAGAATTGTTCAGTAGTTGCACTTGTTAGTATTATTACTAGGGTTCTGAGCTACGTTAATTTGCAGAATGTTGTTGTCACCCTGGTGGTCCCTGCCTGGCCCTCAGCTAGTTTTTTGGCCATTGCTATGGCAACGTTATTCTTCGTTGATCAAGGAATATTGCTATTTTAAGGGTAATTATGCTTGTTGTCATGGATGAGCTCAAGGATCACTAATTGGCTCTAGCAATTGGAACGGGTTCATTATTGCTGTTAGATTGGCGTCAGTTACGTCGTAGGCTGTTTTTCATACCTTATGATTGAGGGTGACGGTTTGCTGGTTAATTAGTTATCGCAGGAGGCGCTTTGATTTGCATTGTAGAGTTATCGCCATTTGGTAATATGATTTTGTGACTGCTATGTTAGTGCCGAGGGCACAATGAGCTACATTCGTCTAGTGCTACTGCCGATGGGCAGTAAGCAAATAAGCATATCTGGACAGAATGTTGGTGCTAAGGGCACAATTGAATTGCTTGCCGATGGGCCATTAGTGATACGTCCTGACTGTTAAGTTAGTACCGAGGGCACAATGAATTGCGTGCCGATCAGTGGGCCTTCAGTGATACATCTTGACTGTTGCTAGTTCTGAAGGCACAAAAATTTGCATTTGAAGTTACTTTGCCGATGGGCAGACGTTTTATTTGAGGATTATTGATTTAATTTGAGCGTGGTTTACTCCAGTGCTCACTCATGTTGAGATGTTTATGTAGTAATACGGCCGATTGTAAGGAGCATAGAAGTCTCAGGTTTTTTCCTTACCTATAATTACTTGAGATTTTGACGTTTCTAGAGGCATTGCTCGTCAAGTCTACAATCGTGATGAAGTGTCGACAGTCCACTCGTTCTGTGGCCCCTCAATTGCAGAATTGCCCTGGCGGCAAGCTCTTGATCAATCTCTTGAAACTCTATATGATTAGAGACAGTAAAGGCTATCGATGTTAGTACCTGGGACGAGGCTAGTATGTCTTCTCATGCAAAGGATGTTTGTACTTGTCAATTTCTACGAATTAGCGACATAAACGTAGAAAACGATCAGGAACTTGCCGCAAAAGCAACTCTGCAGTTGGCAGACCATAGGACGAGTGAACTGTCGCCACGATCGTAGACAAGCAATGCCACCAGAACAGTACATATCACACCTATGATTGACTTTTTCACACAAAGGTAGCATCTTTCTCCGTTAATTTTCGAAGGGGCTTAGTCACTTCAGAAAGCTTTGGCAAGTATCTGCATGGACAGATACAGTTCACACAACCTATAACTAACAGAGGCTGGACTGCCTTTTTGTCATCAGGTCGTGGCATACTTTCAATAACTTTCATTTTCATTGGATGGTGTCAGGCCTTCAGAGGTGAATAACTGGCCCATGTTGGTGACGTGATTTAGCCGCATGCATGCAACCGTAGCTTCTTCTTGTTCAGCATCAAATTCACACTGCGGTGACGCTTTGACGATTTTAATAAATTGTAATCATGATCTGTTAAGGCTTTCTCTACTACCGAAACACAGGATATCATCTGCAATTACTTCTATGCCTTTCGGGCCTGGAAGAACGTCAATCTGACGGCGCTCACACAGCAAAAAAAAAAAGCCGAGTAAATTGAACTCAAAATAATGAGTAAATCCTTTCATTCATAATAACTCATTATATTGAGTAACCTGTACTAGCAGAAATGTTGAGTAATTTATACTCTCGGGATGGAGTAAGTTTAGTCAGGGTGAGTTAACTTACTCAGTTCTATGAGTAAGAGTACTCATACATTGAGTAATATTAACTTAAGTTTAGAGGTAAAGGTACTCAAGAGAGATGCATCCATCATACTGACTCTTTATTTTGAGTATAGTGATTATCTACTCATAGATTGAGTAAGACGTACTCTACATTTTGAGTAAAGAGAAATTTACTCACACAATGAGTTTTAATAGTACCCAAGGTATTGAGTAAAATACATGGATAAAAGTACCCCACATATCTAGTAAAACAAAATGACATTTTCAATTCAACATTTTCAGCTGAATAAAAGTTCATCCGATTAAAAATCACCATACTTACATCATAATCATAAACGTAATCTTTATACGTTCGAAATACTTTTAGTGATTTTACTCTTTAGTTACATGTAATCCGTGACAAATACTTCTGCTTATTACTCCCCAAATCATTTAATATTTTGTCTACTTTGGTATAATAGGCACCGACTATTACGCCTCCTTTCATGGATTAAAATAACCACTCTTAATGTTTTTATTTATTGATAAAATACTCTCCAAAAAGCTAAATAATAAGGAATTCACATTTTTTCCTCAGTTTGCAAGGCCAAACTAAAAGCTCACTTTATATGAATAAGAATTAAGTAAAATAATATTGAATATTGTGTGTAATCAAAAGATTTCCTGGCTTTCCAACAAGATATGTTGTTTTCAATTCTTTCTTATTTTTACAGCCCAAAACACTGAATGACCACTTATCTCTTTCATCTTAGGTACTGTTTACCAGAGCTGTCATTTATTAATTAACACCTTAGCATACATGTAAACCTATATCACTGTACAGTAAAGTACTTCTATGCCTTTCAGGCCTGCAAGAGCTTCATTCTAACGGCGCTCATGCACCTGGTACTCCTCAGGAGCACTACTTATTCCTTGTGGCATCCCAAGGTAGCAGTAATGGCCAAATGGGGTCCAGAATGTTGTCAACAGGGAACCCCCTTCATCAAGTTTCACTTTATCAAAACCGTCCTTCGCATCCAGAACACTAAAAACTTGGCGTTGGCTAGTTTGGGCAGGACTTCTTTCACCGTAGGCATTTGATATTTAGCCCTCTTAATGGCTCTTAATGGTTCAGATCTCGTGGACCGATACACACACGCAACTTGCCGGGTTTCTGTACTGCTACAAGGCTACTAATCCATTCAGTTGGCCCACTTTCCTATTCGATAGTTCTTTGCTTTTCCATTTCATCAATTTTTTCTTTGAGTTTCGCCCTCAGCCGAATTGGAACTCTTATAGGGACGTGCTGCACAGGCTTGACACTTGGAACAACTTCGATGTCGTATTCAACTGGAAGGCAATTAACTCAAACCACAGAACACATCGTCCAAGTCTTTCAAAAGATCATCAAAGGACAACGGTTGATGCTGCTTGCAATTGAGTGCATGAATATACTGCTGCATGGCTTGTTCCAAGAAAGATCCAACCTTGCTTGACATAAGTACTGCCATCAGTCATAGGCCAGGGTGCACTTTCGAAGATATCAAATGGTTGAGACTGACAATAAGGGTGTAACCTCCCAGTGGTTCAACCAGTCACCCATCATACAACTTTAAATTTCCACTGGCGGGGACCAAATGTACTTCACCACTTTGCAATACGTTCAGCTGATCTGCTTTGGACATTGCTCTGTCGTGCATGTATCAAGCTGGGTTATAACTGTGGGACTGTACTTGGTGTGAAGGGTAAGGGGAACCTTGAAAGTGGACCTACCTGTGCTGTTACTAACAACTCCAACACGCTCTGCAGTGAAAACAGAGTCATCCGATTCAATGCCATCTTCAAGGAACCTTTGTGTACCACTTGTGTCGTTTATTTTCTTAGTTATTGGGTTGGGAAATTTTCCTGACCTTGACACTTGACTTCAAAATGGCCTTGTTAACCACACTTGGGACACGTCTTGCCTACATGTAGCAGGACACTTGGCTCTATCACAAGGGTTAGAGCCACAATATTTGCAAGAAACTTTACATTTCATTTCTTTGTTCTTTCTTTTCTTGGCTTGGTTGCATCACCACTGCGGTTGTGCTTGTCCTTAGCAGAATTATGTGTACTAGTTGCATGAACTGTCTGGAAAGAATCAACCACTGTAACCTTAAAATAGTCTTTGTGGCTGGCACATGAGAATCTTGCTACTCATTCCTGCTGCTCGAATACTGTGGGATTTTGATTTTCTTCGAGGGGTAGCTCCGGGCCGTTTGGATGGATTTTCGATTGGAAGGTACGAAGAGAATCGTGAATCTTTTGACCTTTATGCTGCGAAGCTTGAAAGCGGAGCGATGCGATTTTCGGGGGAAAAAATCGCTCCAGCGCTGGAACCCTTTCAAAACAAGGATTACACAATTTTCTTTCTATAATAGTAACAGTCAACGGCGAACTCAAAATCGCTGAAAAAACCACGTTTGAGGCAAAAGGACGACTATATACCACAGCTAAGGTAATTCAACGTTTATTTATCATTGATTTATACACATAGTTAGCGATATATCGCTATAGGTGAGGCAAACGGTAAATCTAGTACATTTACTATAAAATATATAACAATCGGCTACACATCCGATTGTGTGCGCACCCTGTGCTCTGATAGGCCTTATCACGGTTTTGACCATCATTTTGACGGGTAGGTAAAGCGGGTTGAAAGAATTTGAAGTGATTATATGGGGATCCGATGTCAAATAACTTTCGTTAAACGCTAGCTCTAAAAAAAATATGAATCGCGAACTGAAGGTACAGGGTAAAGGTTATACAGACCAATTTTTAGGGCCCAGCCTTCGTTAAAAGCTGCGTGGTAGCGTTTTCGATTTTTCCGTACATTTGTCTGTAATTGTTACTGAAAATTCGCGGGAAAAAAATAGACAAATATATGGAAAAATTGAAAACACTGACGGACAACTTCTGTAAAAGGTTAGTGCCTAAAATTTAGTCTGTGTAATCTTTTGCCCTGACGTGTACCTTCAGTTCTCAAGTCATAAATTTTTCAGAACTAGTGTTTAACGAAAATTATTTGACATCGGATCCCCATATAAAAACTGCAAATTCCTTACGCTTTGCCTACCCGTCAAAATGGCGGTCAAAACCGTGATGCGGCCTATTCAAAGGAAGAACAAGCCATCGATGACAACATTTATGGCTATCCAAATAATTTCGAGGGGAGAGGATTTGCCGAAAATGACGAGAACTTCAAGTCAGCAGGAAGTGATTTTGACTCTGATGACAAATAAAGATGTTGATGGTCCAACTCGTGTGTGGGGAGGTGAGCCGAGTCCAGTCATTTGTTTCCAGTTATTCTGGGATGATGCATTATTTGAAATGACAAATACAAATGCAGAACAAAACAAAGAGCTGATAATCGTGACAATTCTCGGTAAAATGAAAGCACTCATTGCAGTTTGTGTAGCTATGGGTATCCTAAAACTCCCAGATCTTCATGACTATTACTATACTATTGGCAGAAATCATACCGATTGTTTTAAATTGGTCAATGGAATGAGCATATGCGCAGATCAGAATAACCGCTACTATAGTGTTGGATGCAAATACAAGAGTTGGCCACCCAGAGTGGTGTTTCATCAGTTAGAAACTTCAATAAACAATGCCTTTGTAATTTACAAGGCCACACACGCTGGTAAGAGACTCACATCCAAGGAATTTAGAAGAATGACCTTGGCAACACACCTGATGTCTGGATACGTTGCCAACGACAACATCCCCGTTGGTAGGAGAAGAGTCCATGCAAATCTGGAACCAAGGTTGCAAAATTAAATGTTGGGCATCACATTCCAGTAATTGGCCCTTCAAGAGTTTGTGTTGTTTGTTCTGCTCGTTTTTCCCATCAATACAGAAACGAGAAGGGCCAGGGCCAGCCAGATCAATAATCAGGTGCGAGACATGTGATGTGCATTTTTCTATGGCGTTTTATTGGGGAAAAAAAGGTTCGAACATATTATTATGGTTCTCCTTGAACTGTTTACAGCAATTTATTGATATTACCTAGAAATAAAGTCTACTTTCAAACTACTTTTATAACTTTCAAACTATTTTATAATACATGCAGATTTGCTCTGAGAATTTGACTAAAATAATTTGATGATTAATTATAGTAATTATTAGTTGATTAATAACTAATTTATGATAAATTATGAAATTGCTTGTAATCTATAGATGCAACATTTATTGCTGATTAATTTGATATATAGTTATCCATACTTCTGAGCAAAAGAAATGGTAATAACCTGCAAAAAGTGATGGCCGTATCTAAATTCTTAAGTGTCCCCAGGAGCCCATGAGTAGGAGCTTGCCTCCCCCATACAAGCCCTATGAGTCAACCTTTGCCCGCATCTTTCTATTTTTAGAACCAACCCTTCAGCAGGAGACTCACATTTACATCAATTTACATCAATTCGCACAATTTGTGTACATTGTTTTTGTTATTTTTGTCTTCGTTAGACAATGACTTTATTCTGATTGGCCATTTTAAACAGTGCGTGCAGTGCCAAACTACTCTTGGCGTTCTAAAAATAGAAAGATACGGGCAAAGGTTGACTCAAGGATATAGTGGATATGGAGGTTCCTACTCATGGGCTCCTGGTGTCCCATGAAACAACAATAAAAGCAAGATGACACACGCTAACACCAACCCGGTGTGGCCAACACACCACGCATGCGCACAACCATTTCACCCGGTCAATTAGCAGCCATGGACAGCTGCGTGTGTCACCTCGCTTTTATAGTTTTGTTTTCCCATAAAACAACTCAGGCGGAAAAGAGTTAACAAATAACTGAATCTCAGCCAGCAAACAGCGTACACAACTTTAAACTATTCGCTCTTTAGATACTCCTCCTTCATCATGGGAAATACGTATAATAAAGACGGTACTTCGTGTAACACTCCCTTTTCCCAACTCATGCCTGTCAGGTTGACTTGCGAATAGTATTTTGCTCTGACGAAGGTTGAGGATGTTGGATCAGTGAAAAAAAAAATCACTTTTGAATTATATTCTATTCATCGCTCTAAAAGTAAAATCCCTACAGTTCTGTTCCTTTTTGTGAATACCAAGGCGAAAATGCAAAAGGGTGTTTCCTAAAAATTAAGGGAGTTTTGTACGGGTCCGCAAATGATCCCAGGGGCCTGTTTCTCGAAAGTCCCGAAACTTTACGGGCCATTTTCGGGTGTCACAATTCCCTTTGTATCTCAAGAACGGAGAGGATTTAAGTCGTGAAAGTTCACAGCCATTTTGCTTTTTGTTACCTTGAAACTGACACGTTAAAAGATCAGCTTTCCAGAACAAGCGGTTGACAGTTTCATAAATGGCTTTTCGGGCCGGAAAGGTTTTCGGGACTTTTGAAAAACAGGCCCCAGGACCGCAAATGATCCCCGTGTTGGACCGCAAATTATCCCGGAACGCAAATGATCCCCATTTTGGACCGCAAATGATCCCGAAAAAAAAAAGTAAAGAATGGCATGGAGAGCGGAATGGTCTGGACAGAGAATTAATTTGAAGAGCGCTTATTTTTATTAAAAATCACTTTAAATGGCTCACACAGGTTTCTTTCTCATTATAGTTTTCCAGAAAGACTGAATTTTGTTTCTTACCACGCTGTTATAAATTTGCCACATTTAATTATCGGATACAATCATCAAAAACTTTGGACGCAATTCTAAACTGATTATGACCAGGGCCCCGTTTCTCGAACCCTGCGTGTGTTTGCCAGAGTTGTTCGAATATCCGGACTACTTGTTTTCGTTTCGTGGTTTTGCAGTTACTGGTCATGCGTGACTGACACCCAAATACATTTACATGCTCAATACGAAATGTCGCTTAATCGAGGCCGCTGGCAGACCCGGTTTTTCTGGGAAGATCGAAAGATACTCTGCTCGCAAGGTTCGAAAAACGGGCCCCTGGTCACAATCAGTTTAGAACTGCGTCCAAGTTAGTTGTTGATGTTTGTGTCCGATAATTAAATATAGCAAATTTATAACAGCGAGGTAAGAAACAAAATTCAGTTTTTCTGGAAAACTATAATGAGGCAGAAACCTGTGTGAGCCATGATTTAAAGTGATTTAAATAAAAGCGCTCTTCACATTAATTCTCTATCTAGACCATTCCATCCTCCATGCCATTCCTCACCTTTTTTTCGGGATCATTTGCGGTATAGTTTGGGGATCATTTGCGGTTCTGGGATCATTTGCGGACCCGTACAGTTCCTTTAGTACAGGTAACCACTTGATTTGAAGTGCATGCAATTTGGAATAAATAAGCACGAGTAAGTATTCTCAAGGACGATTAAAATTGGCTCGGACAATTTGCAGTTACTTATCACGCAAAAATTGCGCCATCGGGGACTTGCATTTGATTGGCCATCTGAGACTTTCTTTGACCATTGGCTAATGAGAATGCTTGATTTCTTACCTCTTTTTGCAAGGCATTACCTCTTTTCTTCATTTTTGCACTGTGATACCTAGAAACTGCAATTCTCTCAGCCAATCAGAATGGAGAAATTTGCATGTATATTATTAATTAATTATATGTATTTGTATAACATTAATATTAAGAAAAAAAATAAAATTGACGCCGTTTACTAAGAGATTATGCAAAAGAAAACAACTACAATTAATATTTCTCAGGCAATAGCCCTTTGAAACGTCAAACGAAAGTTGAGGCAGTGAAGAATGAACCAAAGACACTAGATTTCTTTGGAACAATCAAATTCCAACTATCGAAACATGCAACTCATGAACTTAACCTGATTTCTAGCAATTTGAAATTTTTAAAAAGATTCCTTCATCCTTTTTCTGCAACTTGAGCATCATGTCGAATGCGAAATAAAGGTGTCAGTAAACGTAAAAAACTGTAACCGTGTAGTCTCATACTTCAGTTGGCATATATGACTGTTTAGATAGCTCAGTGTCTGTCTCAAGAATACTTTTACCCTTCTAAATAGATGGTTTACTCTTACTTCGTGAAGTTAATCAAAACTGACCAGAGTCTGCATTTAGTTAGGTGCATGTTTGGACATATCGTTATGGGTACAAAGCTATGACAATTATGTCATCACATTGGTCACTTGCAATCACCAAGGATGCGACATGCTGCAAGGTGACCTGAAATTCTTCACACACGTGTCAGCGAGATGCAATATTTGTTTGTGTCCGAGTAGACAAAGAAAAAAACTGAGATTTTATCAATCTCTTATCACCCCTCAAATTCCTTATCTCTTTGCGAAAGCGCCTGTTGACGAGAGAATAGATGATGGGATTCGTAGACGCGTTTGCAATCACAAAGACGACAGCCACATACAGAAGACTTCCGTAATACTGCTCTTGTGCGATTTCAGGCCAATGGGCAATTGCCAGTCTTAAAATATTCAATGGAAGCATTGTTATTGCAAAGACCAAAACGATTGGTGTGAGAATTTTCTTGGCATTCTTGTTTTGTCTGTTTTGATGAAAGCGAACGCCTCTCCGCTCATGTCCTTGTAGCATTCTCCCATTTTCCCTTGCCATGGCCTTATAGAACGCATCACTCTGTTTTATTGCCCGAGAAACCATGACGTAGGTAAAGGATATGATGACAAGGGGAAAAATATAAGAGAGGAAAGTCAATAATCCGATGTAGAATTGAGCAAAGAGAAGTGAAGGCCACACCGGGCCGCAACATCTACCATTATTCACGAGTTCATAATATTTAACAACAAAGTACAACGGAAGAGAAAGTGTCAAAAAGGACCCCATCCACACGCAAGCAGAAGTCAATTTAACTCTTTTCAGCGAAACGTTTTTTACATTTTGAGTAAAGGTCTTAACCACGACTATATTTCGATATCGCTCAAAAGCAATGACTGCAATGTGCCACACGGAGGACATGTAAAACATCTCTGGAATAGGGCTCAAGTAGAGGCAAGTAAACTCACCAAAAGGCCAATTAAAAGGAAGCTTTTCTTTGAACGAAGCAAGCGGAAATGCCAACAACAAAGTGCCTAAGTCTGCAACTGCTAAATTTTGCACGTAGAAATCCAATGATTTTGTTTTCTTTGCCATGAATTTTCTTGTAATTATGATCACCAAAACGTTGCCAATAACTCCAATGAACGCAATGAACACTTCAAGGGTTAACTTTAAAATACCTGCCAACGGTACTTTTGTCTTGTCATAGTAGTGATGCGAATCGTTCCCAACAGAGACGTACGTTTGACCATGATGCGCTGCTGTCCAATTGTGAACGCTACCAAGTGACATATCGGCAAGTCTCTATTTTCAAGCTTGACAACGGAGCCGCACTATCTGTTTAATATGCTTCCAGTTAACTTTACGAGAGAATGTTGTTTTTCCTCTATCATTTGATTTTCAGTTTAAAAGAAAGCTATGCATGCCCCTACTCTCTGATTCTGCGAGGTGCTTCTTCTGTTTTGCGAGGTCTGTCGGGTAAAAGCACGGAATCGATGCTGAAATCGCAAAAAAAAAAACCGAAAGACTTCTTTTTAAATGAAATGGCCGCAGCTGTATATGTGGATTTAGCGAGTTGTAGGTGGTACGTCTCAATAATGAACCAAGGTGGTTGTTTTGTATTTATTATTATTATTATTATCATTATCATTATCATTATCATTATCATTATCATTATCATTATCATTATCATTATCATTTTTATTATTATTATTATTATTATTATTATTATTAACTAATTTCATTCTTGCTGTTTGCTGGGCCAATTTAGGCGCCAGATTTTTGACACGAGCAAACCATATCGCAACATTGACGATACAAAAACATTTACTTTATCTATAAAGAAGCCCTCGCCTGTAATGCCTCTTCATATTCCAACTACGAAATAAATAAATTAGTACAGGAAATGAGAAGTCAATGTTGAGTGCTTTGATTACCATCTAAACTTCACAAAAATTAAATTAAATAATATAATAAATAAATAAATGCAACATGTCATGGCTATGTAACTTTTCTGGAATATACTCCTTTTATCTTTCAGAAAAAAAAATTGTATCTATTTATTTCAAAAAAGAAAGCTCAGATGAAGGTGTACATAGTCAATTACCGATCCCAATAAGAGGAATATTATTGTTCACGGTGAGAGATTAAGAGATTATGAAGGTAAGAGAAGTAATCCCTCATATTGGCCCTATTCCCATCGTAATCCCTCTTAGGTTATTTTTAGATGATATCAATTTTTCCGCGGATAATGTTACCGCGCGCATTACATGGAAGTTTCGTGGAGAAGGGAAAGCGCAGCAAATTCTGTACGATGTCATTCTCCGTTTTCAAAATTGAGTTTCATGGCCTGATCAAATTCATTGTCTACAAGATACAGGTTTCAAACATATATCTTTGGAATTGCTAGTTTACAATGATATCAATTTGAAGAATTTCCAATCTATCAAACCATGTTCAATAATTTTGACAGATGCAGATATATTTAAATTGGTTGCATCGCGTTTATACTCGTCCATTTTAGTGCGCACTTTCTCATCGTCTACAAAATTCTGTCGCTTACAAAACTCGTTCCTTTCAAGATACAGTCTGCAATCATATATTATGGAATTTGGTTAATTGTCTAATGTAGGAAACCGTGTTAAATAATTTTGAAACAGTGTTGAAGCTTAAGTTTAGCATTTTTGTAAAGGTTTGGGTTGTTTCAGCTGCAGCTACAGTTTACACTCTCCGCGTTGCAAATTGACTTCAATCCGATCTTACGGTTTCAGAAATTTTTATCGCGCCGTCAATTGAAATTTTCCTGTCATGTGTGGTACTGTTTGAAAGCGTTAGCTGTCTAATTATGAATATCATAGGATTAAGTCACCATAGTTTAAGTCCGCTAAGAAAATCGAGAACGCGTTGACCAAGTCGGGAATATGTTACTCGATGACTCAGTGCAGTCTGCGATATTTCATTGCGTACAAAATTCTGTCGCCTATAAAACTCGTTCCTTTCGAGATAAAAGATGCAAAGATATATCATTTACGTGACTGTCGCTTACAATGAATGTCCAATGTACGAAATCGACTTTAATAATTTTGAAAAATGCAAGTATATCATGAACATGCGTGCTTTTTTGCAGACTCACTGCCATCCGATTCCAGGGGTTCAAAAATTTTTATCGCACAGTCTGTGCAAATTTTTCCACAGGGCTCCAAGCTCAGTGTGAGCATGGCGACAAAAATATAAGGATTTGTATGAGAATCCCGATAAAAAGCTTAAGAAGATAATTATATGCAAAAAATCTCAATTGAAAAGGAAGGAAGCTATCCACGATGGCAATAAGGTTAGGCTTTTTATCGGGATTCTCATACAAATCCTTAAAAAATATTTTTGTCGGCCATGCTCACACTGAGCTTGGGGTGCCTGTGGTTTTTCTTTCATGTTTGGTACTGTTGTAAAAGATATATCTGTCTATTTTATGAATATCTAAGAATTAAGTCGTCATATTTTAATCCCACGAAAAAAATCAAGAACGCGTTAACCAAGTCAGCGACATATTACTTGTTGACTGTAGTCTGCGAATTGCCAATGTTTACAAAATTCTGTCGCTTATAAAACTCGATCCTATCAAGATACAGGTTTCAAACGGTAGTGTCGAAAACGAAGAACCCGAAAACGAAGACCGAAGACCGAAGACCTCGAAAACGAAGACCCACTCGGAAAAAACGTACAATTAAGGTTAATTCAAATGTAATCGAGATCCCGGCAAATACACCAAAAATCAAGTTTGCGATTATATGGAAAAATCTCAGCTCGGTTAGCCGAGAACCCGACATTACGATGCCGGAATCCCGGCTAACCGGGTTGAGATTTTTCCATGTACTCGCGTTCAGGACAGCCCGGTTAGCCGGACAAGCGATTTCTAACCACATTTCTCCACTTTAGTCTGTTTAGTGCAAAATAGCCGGGAGGTACAAAACACAGGTCACAGGTCACAAGTCATTGTTTTACCTATACAGAAAGTATCCTAAACATTCATAAAAGCCTTAGGCCTAAAAACTTTTCTTTAGGCCTGTACCTAAAATTAGCTTTTATGAATGTTTAGGATACGTTTCTTTAGGCCTAATTAGGCCTAAAATTAGCTTTTATGAACGTTTAGGATACTTTCTGTATTGGTAACACAATGACCTGTGACCTGTGACCTGTGTTTTGCACCTGCCGCAAAACGGCCCACGGAATAGTCGTTTTTTATGTTTAAATAAAAGCTTCTTTAAATTGTAGAATGGTGTATTTTAATAACAATTTAGCGAGACAAACTTCCCTCCACTTCTTCTTCTTCTTGTCATCTTTTTTCACACGACATATTCTAAATTCAGTCAGTATAAAAGGTGGACTGCGGACCGGTTATAAAATGCGGACTGAATACAAAACACTGTGAAAAAGGCACAGAGCAACGAAATAGCGATTGGCTGACGACATGAATTGAAGTGCGACATAAGAACGGTGGAAGAAATGTTTCGAGCCATAATTATCAACCATAGCCTTAAACTGGATATCTTTTGGCTTCTCAAAACGACGATCAATAGCTCATTGAAGGTTATAGTTGAAATTGCAAAACGTTTGTATATGTTGTATTTTTCAGAGATAAGACACGAAAGTAATTTATGAAATCCTTCGCGGTTCACCAGCTGTATGTTTAGAAGTCGAGAAATTTGAAGGACTTCAGTGGGAGATGCTGATTTCGTTTCCTTTTCCTTTTTAAATTCGTGGAGTAAAGTACAATTTTGAGATAAAATCTCTACTCTTACTTTCTCTAGCCCAGTCGATGTTGTAATTGAGCAATTGTGTGCACGTGACAATATTTTAACACGGAATAAGAGTACTCAAGGACTTTTTTTAAATCTGTATCTGGGCCAGTACAAACCTAGTTTTGTTCTATTCTCCGTTTTTGAAAACTCAGTCCTTGTTTCATATGAAGTCCGCAGTCTGCGTTTTATACTCGGTCAGCAATCCGAGTCTGAGTCCGCAGTCAACCTTTTATTTATACGGGCCGAATTTAGAATATGTTGTGTGAAAAAAGATGGCAACAACAAGAAGAAGTGGAGGGAAGTTTGTCTCGCTAAATTGTTACTAAAATTCACCATTCTACAATCTAAATTAAGAGGCCTCATGGTTTGCTATCTTATTGATCCTTTATTAAACTAAAAAACGACTATTTCGTGGGCCATTTTGCTCTAAAGTGGAGTAATGTGGTTAGAAATCGCTTGTCCGGCTAACCCGGGCTGTCCCGATGAACGCGATTACATGGAAAAATCTCAGACCCGGTTAGCCGGGATTCCGGCATCGTAATCAGTGCCGGGCTCTCGGCTAACCGAGCTGAGATTTTTCCATGTAATCGCAAACTTGATGAGAATACCGGATCTCGCTGGAGATCTAAAAATGACCTAAGATGGATTACGATGGGAATAGGGCCAATGAGGGATTACTTCTCTTACCTTCATAATCTTTAATCTCTTGTTCATGGTTAACTCTTTTTAAAATTTACAAGGATTGGAAATAATCTCTGAGTTTTCGTTCATAGTTGGAAAGATTGAGAGAATTGCGTAATAAGTGAGGACTATCATTGCAAATTCGGAGACCCTTATTCTTGTTTCCAGGCTCCCTCCTACCCCGTCCTGAAAATGGGCGTAGAACCCGGGAAAAGAGGAATCTGTATTACTTGCAGGCGCACGCTCGGAATGGCGCAATTTCCGCCCCAAAAATTGGGAGAAAACCATATTTGGAAAAAGATTCCTTGTTTGGGTATAGTTTATTCGGAGTGCTTTTATACTGGAAACATGGTGGATAACGTAAAATGCTATTATGATCCAAGTTTCTAGACGCAATTGATTTCGCGTTTAAGAACTACCACTTTAACTTCGTCCCGGCTAATGCGCAACAACTATTAAAGTCTTTTTCCTACATTGTTGTTCCTTTTGTGATTTTGTTCAATCTGAGTCCGATGTTAATTGTGAATAAGTCCGTCTTATCGGAGTCCTTATCGTGGAAGATCAGACGGATGACATACGAGAGTATGGAATTTGTGCTTGAAACCCAACTGAACAGCTGCATGATGATGGCGCAGAAAAATACCAAATTTTTTCTCTCCCGCCGATAGTCTTTATGAAGAACCCGTGGGAGAGCAGCTGCTGAAATTGCATTAAAATATCGTATGCTGTTGACTTGGCTCACTGTGTGTTACAGTGGAAGTATAAAACTCACAAAAAATATACTGTAGGTCGTGAGTGTGAATCCCGCTGGAAATCTTTATTGTTCATTACTAGCTTCTTTCACTCTGGTTATATGATAATCGCACTGATTCAATGAACATCTAACTGAGTTTCACAGTAATTATTGAAACCATGATTGTCTTAGGAGTTTAGACCTACCATTTTTGTTCTAAATCGGGGACAAATTGTTTGGATACCCAATGTCAAAAAGCTAATAAGTTAAAAAAAAATTGTAGC
>NC_090869.1:51250570-51253070 GCF_036669935.1 Montipora foliosa | reverse complement strand
CTAGCTGCTATCATGATATCCTGATATCATGAAATTGAACCTAACAGCAATTATTTTACCTCAACGTTTGAGCGTGAGCCTGTATACCGGGAAGGCTTCCAGCACCGAATTCCCCGACATCAACATTGTTTACTGCCTCCATAACTCGTTTGAAAACATGAATACAGAAATCCATGACATTCAGACGAAGACTGCTCAATTAATCCCCCCACAGAGGCCAACCAAAGTTATTCCGTAAGCTTTGTCCACGTTTTTACCAGAATTTCGGACGGCGAGTCTAATCTGCAGGTTGCAGGTAACCTCTAACCGTAATTAGGCCTAAACAAAAGTTTTTGGGCCTAAGGTTAGCTTTTAAGAATGTTTAGGATATTTTCTGTATTGGTGAAACAATGACTGCAACCTGTGACCTGCGACCTGCGATCTGCAGATTCTGTGAAACTGATGATCTCTAAAACAGATTAAACTGAGGCAAGTGTGACTACAATCACCGAACTCGAGGTTTTCAAGCGCGACAAATTCATTAAAAGATTGCAAAGCACATTCATGTTTTTCCACTCGCTCACAAACCTTCCAAATACGCTTTTTTTCTCATACGTTTTTCATTTTAAATTAAGGCCATTAAACTTTTCGTCGAGTAAACTATGCAACAGTGCAGCGCTCTGTGAACAGACTTGTGACTTTTAAAAAAATCGCGTTTCAGCCTATTCAGCTGGTAGCAACAGTGAAAGCTGGGAGGTTGAAATTATCGACGAAAAAAAACTAGTTTTTCTAGGTTCTATGTACAAAAAAAGTCCAGTGGAAGTTAGCATTTCACTGGATTAATCGTCAGTCGTTGCTCGCTAAAATAAGTGACGAGGTAGATGAGCTAGGCGAGAAATTATGATGTGATTGTAATTCTTATACAGTTACCTTGAAGATCTACGATCCATAGGGAGTTACTGAAACAGGTAGAGCAGCTAACTGAATTGGCAATCAACGTGCGTCAGTGTCCTTGCAAACGAAATGTGATATTTGCTATATTTTTGGCTTCCTCTAGGGACCTTTTATTTCTTAAAATGCTTATTGGCTGAGCCAGATGCGATTATTTACATTAATTTTGGTAATCGCCCCAAACAAAATTACTATCAAGTAGGGAGTATTTTCGGATCAGTTTTTATTACTGAGTTACCGAGCTCGATTATCAGTACCGCTGGATCAGTTTTTGCATATGGGCAACCGAGCTCGAGTCGGGTCCATCGAGCTTGAATACCCGCTCGAGATGCCGTGCTTGTAGAGTCTTATTTGGAAGAGGGAACTTGCATCTCGCGTGGAAAAGTGTTTAATTTATTGTTAGTCGTATGCGGGCGTGTGGACTTTTTTCCACTGCATTGATACGCATATCAAAGCGATAAATTTACAAAAAAAAATTCTGTGTCCCCCAAATCATCATTTTAGCTGGTGTTTGTGGTCAAAGAACATAGCACACTTGAAAGGAAATTGAACGTTCCATGCAGTTAAATTAAGGTAGCTTAATTTTAGTTTGCAAATTAACGGAAGCAGGAACACCACTCCAGGAGTGAGGAAAGGCCTGTTCATTTTCCCTGGCTTATCAAAGCGATAAATTTACACGGAAAGTTCTGTGTCCTCCAAATCATCATTTTAGCTGGTGTGTGTGGTCATCAAAGAATATAGCTAGCACACTTGATAGGAACTTGAAAAAAATAATTAGTAACAACTCTCTCTTTAATTGATCTTTTGGTAATCTTGGAAGTAAATTCAGCCGTAATTAATGTCGTTTTTCCCGTATGATTCATGGTGCAATTTGTCTCGCAGTCATGCAATGACACAGGTTTCTCAAAGCACTTTTTAAATAATTAAAATCTATTTCATTTAAATAAATGTCTATCTTCAGGGCGGAATACTCGGCATCCATAAGAGGCCGGGGATTCTGCAGTTAAAGGGTATGTGTAAAATTGCATTTTAGGAAGTATTAAACATTTGCACCGTTCGATCCAAGTTTTTGAGGTTCATTTGAAATGGAAATTGAAAGTGCAGTTGGTAAAGGAGCCAACCTCGTTCCCAGGGTCTACTCCGCTTTCAAGATGGCGGGGCGGAGAATACTCCATGAATCGTGGAGTATTTTGTCACGTGATACACAATAGAATTTCGTTTTCGCTACACTTGATCAGCGGTTCCAGGAATCAAAAATGGCTGAGGATGTCTGAAGATTTGGCTTCATTTTGCGTGTTTTAGCTGCAAAATAGGCTTTTTTGTGGACCGTTGAATTTCCAAATACATTTATCGTGATTTCTACTACCTGGACGCGTGTGGTTTGAGTATTTCGTTATATGTAAGGTAAGAGTCAATGCAATTTTTTTTAATTATTACTGGATATGTATCGAACTTTATTTCGTAAAATCGATTTTTACCTCGTGCTTGAGGGCAAGTTAAGTCCTTATAATATTTTTACAATAATATGGAACCCTAGTCCAGCTTTAATTAGTAAATGTCTCAAACGTGT
>NC_090869.1:51240570-51243070 GCF_036669935.1 Montipora foliosa | reverse complement strand
GCAAGTTAGCGGACAAAATTCCCGAAATTCGGGCGCGAAATACGGACATTAAACCCCGGCAATGTTCAATTTTCTTTCTCTTTCAAGCCCTCGCAAATAGCTGATGAGACCCGCTAATTAAAACTTTAAAGAAGCAAGTAATTTTTACTGGGTTGCCCTATGGGAAACCCAGTCGGAAAATAGGTAGATTTCCGTTTTAGTATTTTTTTCCGTGTCGGTAAAAGTCTTGCCTGTTACTCCCCTGGTGAGTGGTGTCTTTGTGCATAGAGCCTTCTGCGCGTATTTTCTTAGGATCGAGAGGGTAGTGGAACTGCGTAGATTTCTCTGGTGGACACAGTAGAATCATTAACTTAGCCTACAATGGCGTCGAAAGTCATGCAACGCGAATGGCGTTTTAGTGGATCCTTAAACAAAATATACCCTTATGGAGCTCAATAATAGAAAATCAGTTGGATAAACTAGGCATGAATCTCAAAAGCGACGAGTACTGGACTTCGACAACAATCTATCGCCCGTCGAGACGAATATTTACCTGAAGTACATGGTAATTTGACACAATTGAGTTTCTTGTCTTCACGCACGCAATGAAATAGGAAGAGGTTTTCGCCTCTAAGAGCAAATATGTTGTTTGTTTCAATAAAACTTTCGCTGGAAAGGGATTCTGTGGTATTTTCTGCCTTTGTGAATTATAATATCATGTTGTGTATTGAATTTTCGAGCTTAAGGTTGAAATGTGATATGGGAGAAGTTTTTTAGTATTGCTCTGTAAGCAGGAAGGGTTCACAGACCTGTTGGAAGCGTGCTTGAGTTTCAACAAAATGAGCCCCAAAATCAGTGAAAACTTGTGACGCAGATGAATAATAAAGTAGCTGCTATTTCCAAAATGATGGAATTACCTCGTGATAAATAACGTCGTACGCGTCTTGGAGAGTAAATTTTGACTTTGCATAAATAAGAGTTGGGCGATTGTGATCTTTGTTTTGACTTCGCTCATTTCATTGTCAAACTTTATAACACTTGACAGAAAAAGAAACTTACAAAAACCCGGTATCTTGCCATCATTTGACACAGATGCTTCACTGTTTGGCGAGTAAACATGCCGCGGTAACTTAATCACGGCGCCCGCTGAATTCCGCCCATGTCACTTTCGATTTTGCAATTTACTTGAACGTAGCAAAAATCTCCCAAAATGTTTGTCGCTGATCGTAACTTTTTATATTCTATATTCACGGTTCAAAATTAATGTTGTTTCCATGTCGTAAATATTTTATTCTCGATCGACCGTCCGGGAAACTTCCTTCTGTTCCTTCTTATCAATAGTTATTTGCTTTTTCATCAATATTTGTTTTGCATAAAGCAAGCTAACAGGATCTGTACCTTGCTGAGTTCGCATTTGTTAGCGTTAATACTTTAGTAGTATTTTCGGTCAGATGTTTTTGTTTTTTATGAGGGGTTTATTGTTTTGGTCTCCCATCCTAACACTAACCCCGCGAAACAGGGATTGACTTCAGTGAAGTTTAGTATTACAAAGCTGTCAGATGCTTAGAGGGCACACTTGTCGTGAAAAGAAGTTGTGAGGGAACTTGAAAATTATCAACGTGTCAGCCCAGAAGCCAATGTTTCTCGCTTCTCTTTTATTTGTTATTCTTCAGAGACTGGAATGCTGTATTTCAATACCACACAATTCAGTGCCTTCTGATTTTCTGTAGCACGTACCACAGGCAACCCAGTGTATGCTTCACAGAAGCATCTCGTTGTGTCATATTTTCTCACACCAAAGAGTTTCTGGTTTCCACTACCCGCGATTGCAACTTCCATATTAAAATTGTTCTACATCTTCATTATAGCTTTGGAAAAGCCATCACTGTGTGTATTCGTTATAATTTTTTTTGGTCATAATTCGACATTCTGGTCTTGAGGTCAGGTCAGGTCAGGTCGGGAGGCCAGCAATCTCGTACCCAGAGTCCTCGGGCTTTTTGGCCAGCGGGTGAGCGCCCGGAGAGACTCTGGGATAATCGACTCCATTTTCCCAGAAATTACGTATGCATGAGTTTAACCGGAAACAGAAAAGAGAAAACCGTAAACAGTAGAAATGGCGGGTTGAAAGTGTTCGAGAAACAAGAATTTTAGCCTTACACACAAAGAAACTGGAGAAATGATTATTGGCTTGCTGTAAGAACAAGTGAAGATGAAACCTCGGACGCTTTCGGTAAGCGTATTTTTAGTGTTTCAGCGTACATTCCATCGTTCAGAATGCCATCGTGCAAGCAACACGATCGACAATTTTTTTGTGGAAACGACACAAATGTCCTCTTCTTCTACAATTTGATGTTTCCGTAATTCTGAATGGCTTCGACAAGACCTTATTCCGCGGATTTCTCCTCAAAGAGACTGATGTAATGTTTTCCCACGGTACTTTTGCAATAGCAACAGTAATCACTTTTTAGCAGCGTGGGAAGATTCCCGTGCGGTATAAGGGCCCGGACGCACTGGGCAAATT
>NC_090869.1:51198070-51228070 GCF_036669935.1 Montipora foliosa | reverse complement strand
TACGACAGAACAGTCTTGTTGTTGTAAATAGATTTTGTAGTATCACGACTAGACGTTGTCAGATATCCATTGCGGCTTCTCCTGACTGGGATATGGAATTTGACCTGGACGAGTTTTTTTTTTTTTTTCGTCTTGCGGATGTTAGTTTCCGGCGTGAAAACCTCACAGCCCTAAATACGACGCAAGAAACTGAAGAATTAAAGAAATGGCGTTCTTCGAAGGTGAAGCAAAAGATTCTGAACAAGTACACATTAATTGTGCACCGCCTTTCACTCTCTAACGCGAAGACTTTAATACATGTCGAAATGGAATCGACAGACACATTTAAGGAGAGCTATGCAGAGCTCAAGGCTAAACCAAGCTGAAATTTGTCAAGGTCAAGACTCTATTAGACATTCCATTTCAAAAGTGATAAGATAACACATGTCCCTGAATATAAATGCACTTGCTGTGATCACTTATGGTTCAGACCATCTGTCTCTAAGGGCGCTTTCCTTTTGTCAGAACTGGCCGGCAAGACCCATTAGTTTGCAAAGAAAATGCAACAATTTGAAGGAACACTTGCATGATAACCCCTCGCATTCTTCCGCGGAGGATTGTATATCATCCTCGAAGAGTGTTAATTTAAAGGCGCGGTGTAAAGTTAGTCCTTCCAAATGCCTGGTGTGGCCAGTCAGTTCTGTCAAATGGAAAACGCCTTAAGTGTAAAAGTATCACTGTATAGTGATAAATATTCGCAAGGTTTGTTGGAGGAATGAATAACTGGCACAAAAAGTGTTTGCCTAACCTGATGACATCAACAATATGACCTGTGACCTGACAACAAAAATCAGACCTTATTCAAAATTACCCGGTCATCTGTACTAGGAACTTTGAACACATGGTACAGCTCTTTATAGAGGATGTGTTAAAGAGTAATCTTATGCCTATTGGAGATATGGTAGACTTATTTTACAGGGTTGAATTCCATCAAAGGGTCGGATTTCATGCATTATTTTGGGTATCTAGTTGCATATGAGAGCCCCCCGAGCTGTTACGCAATTATCCAGCTGTTATATCACACTGACTAATGCATAAAGAAAACTCCAGCCTGCCAATTTTAAACAATCGGGAAAACTTTCATATCCACGAGAAACGACAGTGGCACTTTGATTGGATTCTCGGTACAGCTGGCGTTGACGCCTTTTTTCATTCATGGGAGGGGGAGAATTGTTTAGTAGTTGCACTTGTTAGTATTATTACTAGGGTTCTGAGCTACATTAATTTGCAGAATGTTGCTGTCACCCTGGTGGTCCCTGCCTGGCCCTCAGCTAGTTTTTTGGCCATTGCTATGGCAACGTTATTCTTCGTTGATCAAGGAATATCGCTATTTTAAGGGTAATTATGCTTGTTGTCATGGATGAGCTCAAAGATCACTAATTGGCTCTAGCAATTGGAACGGGTTCATTATTGCTGTTAGATTGGCGTTAGTTACGTCGTAGGCTGTTTTTCATACCTTATGATTGAGGTTGACGGTTTGCTGGTTAATTAGTTATCCCAGGAGGCGCTTTGATTTGCATTGTAGAGTTGTTGCCGCAGGAGAATTTATCGCCATTTGGTAATATGATTTTGTGACTGCTGTGTTAGTGCTGAGGGCACAATGAGCTACATTCGTCTAGTGCTACTGCCGATGGGCAGTAAGCAAATACGCATATCTGGACAGAATGTTGGTGCTAAGGGCACAATTGAATTGCTTGCCGATGGGCCATTAGTGATACGTCTTGACTGTTAAGTTAGTACCGAGGGAGCAATGAATCGCGTGCCGATCAGTGGGCCTTCAGTGATTCATCTTGACTGTTGTTAGTGCTGAGGGCACAAAAATTTGCATTTGAAGTTACTTTGCCGATGGGCAGACGTTTTATTTGAGGATTATGGATTTAATTTGAGCGTGGTTTACTCCAGTGCTCACTTATGTTGAGATGTTTATGTAGTAATACGGCCGATGAGCCGATTGTATTTTTTTCTTTGTGTCGACATGCGCATGCGTAAGGAGCATAGCAGTCTCAGGTTTTTTCCTTACCTATAATTACTTGGTTTGTCAATTATTTTTTATTTCGTTGTTTTTCTTTTCTTCCGCAGGTTTTGTTTCAGTCACCGGTGTGGGGATCTGAATCCGTTGCCTTACTGAAACCCGTTGTCAAACACTGTTTACACTCCAGAGCGAAACGCACCGTGTTCAAATACATGAGGGAAACTAATTTGTTTTTTCGTTATCAGAAGCTTGTCGACCTGCCATACTCTTTGCCTGAGAACAACACCCATTTAGCCTTGTGTTTATCGCACTTATTGGATAAGCTGTTAGTGGCTCTTGCTACCCTCAAATGGGACCACAGTATTTTGCCCTTAGATAGTAACCCTTTAGATGCTGGACTTTGCAAAAATTTAGTTGAAGCGGAGAAACGATCTAGGCTTGAACCAATAAAAAAGAAGGAAAGGAACCGGTTTCATTGGAATTAATTAAGTCCATTGTTACAAGGTACGCCCAAGATAATACTACTTTTAAAGGTTTAAGGTTTGCTGTTATGTGTGTTCTTTCTTTTGTAGGTTTTTTTCCGCGCGAATGAGCTTCTCAATATCCGCCTTTGTAATATTACGGTTTTGCCAGATTATATTTCCATCAGACTTCCTGAGAGTAAGACCGATGCTTATAGAGAAGGTCAAGACGTGTTACACATAGGTCCGGAAATTTTACGCGCCCTTATTAGTTGTTGTTAAGGTACTTAGATAGTGCTAATATTACCTTATCTCCGTCGTCAGAATTTTTGTTTAGAATCGTTGACTCTGAAAAGTATGTTTTAGGTGATAGGAAAGTTCAGTACTCGTGCTTTAGGCAGATGTTCAAGCAATACTTGACCACATTAAATAGGCTATGATCAGCGAATTTTCGGTTTCCATAGCTTTAGGTCTGGCGGCGCTACCTCTATTGTAGCCAATTTAAGGAATTGTTCGTCGAAAGAACGGTTGTTGAAACTACATGGTCGTTGGAAGTCCGATGTGGCCAAGGGAATGCATGTTAAAGAGTAGGTTCGAGAGAGGCTCAACGTTGCACGGGGCACGGGAGTTAAGTTGTCTGGTTAAAGTTATATTTTTGTTTCTTTTGGAGTATTTATGTACCCGATTGTTTGGAATAAAGCATCCTCCGTAGGTGCTTGTCCTACCTGAAACAAGCTACTCAACTTGTATTTGCTCTGGTTGTCTTTTGTCTCTGTTTTCTTTGCGGTGTCCGAATTACAAAGAAATATTTTTCATTCGTACGAACTTCGTAAGGGAGAATGAAACTCAAATCTCTATGGCCATTTTCCAGTCTCATACTGGAAGCCATACCCAAATTTCTTTTTTTTCTTTCAGAGTAAGTGAGGAAAATGAATTTTTTTCAACCTTGGAATGAAATAAGCGTGATTTTTTGACTCGGAATCCACCATTTGTTGGGCTATTAATATCGTCGAAACGGGTAATTAAACAATATATACGCCTTATTGAATGGTTTAACATGCGATACACGCAGATATTTTGCTAGTTGCGTAGCAATTTTTCGAGGCCCAAATTGATGAGGAAGAATACGAGCACAGAGCAAAATGTCCGCACGTATTCATGATATATTAAACCTTTCAATAAGGGATTTATTATTCTACTATCACCTCATTTTCTAGTCTTTTGGCTTCTTCCTGCACTGACTGAGAATCGCATTGATTACACAGTAAGGCACGTGCGAATGACGAAAACAACAATGCCCCCTATTTGATTGGATAAACGAAATTACGAGTGACAAGCGATGGTAACCTTAATTTTCGTCGATGTGAATAATTATTTACCTTGAAAATAGGATAAACCTGTCATGTTTCCACTCAATACTATACATCACATTGCTCATTAATTATCCGAAACCATTGTTAATAATTACACTTACAGCAATCAAGAAACACATTAAGCTAACAATGCTTGCAATAGACACATGTGCGCATTGCGTGACTATTTCTTATATAATCCATAATGTCGAGTTGTCTTAGCGTGGGGGCTTCTGTGTTACATTACAAAAGTCTTCTAGTCTGATTGATAGCTGCGGCCCGATTAACTGGACTACTATTTCGGTGTCCAAAAAAAGAAAAAAAATTAAAACGTCACAGAAGATTATATCCGCCAGTACTGCATCAAACCACGATTCTTTTTACAGTGTAGCTACATTTCACAACACTTCGATAATGGTCTTTTATTTGTTGACAAAAGAATTAGTTTCATTATTAGCAGATGGAAACAGTTAAAAGAGCTGGTATGACACTTTTTGTCAAAAATGCACGGAAATTTTCCACTAACAATGATAACCAAGTTTCCTCCCACCCCCCTTTCTCTTTTGACTTTGCTGAAAACCTCATTAGTTTGTTAAATAATTCCCCTCTCCTTCTCCTTTACCTTTGCTGAAAACCTTACCAGTTTCTAAAAGAAAGGGAAATTACCTTTGAATTCTTGCTAACAGGGTAAATCTCAATGAAGAACAGAATAAGATGGTGGAATTTATGTCCGAAGGGCACAATCTATTAAATGGAGTTACGAGCCAGTCAGTAGTTGGGAAAAGCGGAGTTGCTCGATCATTTGTTCGGACCGTGAAGGCAAGAGGAAACACGATACGTGACGTTTCTAGAGGCATTGCTCGTCAAGTCTACCATCGTGATGAAGCGTCGACAGTCCACTCGTTCTGTGGCCTCTCAATTGCAGAATTGCCCTGGCGGCAGGCTCTTGATCAATCATCTATTGAAACTCTATATGATTAGAGACAGTAAAGGCTATCGATGTTAGTACCTGGGACGAGGCTAGTATGTCTTCTCAAAGGATGTTTGTACTTGTCAATTTCTACGAATTAGCGACATAAACGTAGAGAATGATCAGGAACTTGCCGCAAAAGCAACTCTGCCGTTGACAAAACATAGGACGAGTGGACTGTCGCCACGATCGTAGACTTGACAAGCAATGCCACCAGAACAGTACATATCACACCTATAATTGACTTTTTCACACAAAGATAGCATCTATCTCCGTTAATTTTCGAAGGGGCTTAGTCACTTCAGAAAGCTTTGGCAAGTATCTGCATGGACAGATATAGTTTACACAGCCTATAACTAACAGAGGCTGGACTGCCTTTTTGTCATCAGGTCGTGGCATACTTGCAATAACTTTCATTTTCATTGGATCGTGTCAGGCCTTCAGAGGTGAATAACTGGCCCATGTTGGTGACGTGATTTAGCCGCATGCAACCGTAGCTTCTTCTTGTTCAGCATCAAATTCACACTGCGGTGACGCTTTAACTATTTTAAAAAATTGTAATCATGATCTGCTAAGGCTTGTTCTACGGTTTCTCTACTACCGAAACACAGGATATCATCTGCAATTACTTCTATGCCTTTCAGGCCTGGAAGAACTTCATTCTGACGGCGCTCACACAGCAAAAAAAAAAAACCGAGTAAATTGAACTCAAAATAGTGAGTAAATAGTTGCATCCATAGTAACTCATTATATTGAGTAACCTATACTAGCAGAAATGTTGAGTAATTTATACTCTCGGGATGGAATAAGTTTACTCAGGGTGAGTTAACTTACTCAGTTCTTTGAGTAAGAGTACTCATACATTGAGTAATAATAACTCAAGTTTAGAGGTATAGAGGTAAAGGTACTCAAGAGAGATGCATCCATAATGACTCTTTATTTTGAGTAGATTGATTATCTACTCATAGATTGAGTAAGACCTACTTTACATTTTAAGTTAAACAGAAATTTACTAACACAATGAGTTTTAATAGTACGCAAGGTATTGAGTAAAATACATGTATAAAAGTACCCTACATATCGAGTAAAGCAAAATGTCATTTTCAATTCAACATTGTCAGCTGAATTAGAGTTCATCCGATTAAAAATCGCCATACTTACATCATAATCATAAATGTAATCTTTATACGTTCGAAATACTTTTAGTGATTTTACTCTTTAGTTACATGTAATCCGTGACAAATACTTCTGCTTATTACTCCCTAATTAACTCAAACCACAGAACACATCGTCCAAGTCTTTCAAAAGATCAGCAAAGGACAACGGTTGATACTGCTTGCAATTGAGTGCATGAATATACTGCCGGCTTGTTCCAAGAAAGATCCAACCTTGCTTGACATAAGTACTGCCATCAGCCATAGGCCAGGGTGCACTTTCGAAGATATCAAATGGTTGAGACTGACAATAAGGGTGTAACCTCCGAGTGGTTCAACCAGTCACCCATCATACAACTTTATATTTCCACTGGCGGGGACCAAATGTACTTCACCACTTTGCAATACGTTCAGCTGATCTGCTTTGGACATTGCTCTGTCATGCATGTATCAAGCTGGGTTATAACTGTGGTACTGTACTTGGTGTGAAGGGTAAGGGGAACCTTGAAAGTGGACCTGCCTGTGCTGTTACTAACAACTCCAACACGCTCTGCAGTGAAAACTGAGTCATCCGATTCAATGCCATCTTCAAGGAACCTTTGTGTACCACTTGTGTCGTTTATTTTCTTAGTTATTGGGTTGGGGAATTTTCCTGATCTTGACACTTGACTGCAAAATGGCCTTGTTAACCACACTTGGGACACGTCTTGCCTACATGTAGCAGGGCACTTGGCTCTATCCTAAGGGTTAGAGCCACAATATTTGCAAGAAACTTTACATTTCATTTCTTTGTTCTTTCTTTTCTTGGCTTGGTTGCATCACCACTGCGGTTGTGCTTGTCCTTAGCAGAATTATGTGTACTAGTTGCATGAACTGTCTGGAAAGAATCAACTACTGTATCCTTAAAATAGTCTTTGTGGCTGGCACATGAGAATCTTGCTACTCATTCCTGCTGCTCGTATACTGTGGGATTTTGATTTTCTTCGAGGGGTAGCTCCGGGCCGTTTGGATGGATTTTCGATTGGAAGGTACGAAGAGAATCGTGAATCTTTTGACCTTTATGCTGCGAAGCTTGACAGCGGAGCGATGCGATTTTTGGGGGAAAAAATCGCTCCAGCGCTGGAACCCTTTCAAAACAAGGATTACACAATTTTCCTTCTATAATAGTAACAGTCAACGGCGAACTCAAAATCGCTGAAAAAACCACGTTTGAGGCAAAAGGACGACTATATACCACAGCTAAGGTAATTCAACGTTTATTTATCATTGATATATATACATAGTTAGCGATATATCGCTATAGGTGAGGCAAACGGTAAATCTAGTACATTTACTATAAAATATATAACAATCGGCTACACATCCGATTGTGTGCGCCCCCTGTGCTCTGATAGGCCTTATCACGGCTTTGACCATCATTTTGACGGGTAGGTAAAGCGGGTTGAAAGAATTTGAAGTGATTATATGGGGATCCGATGTCAAATAACTTTCGTTAAACGCTAGCTTAAAAAAAAATATGAATCGCGAACTGAAGGTACAGGGTAAAGGTTATACAGACCAATTTTTAGGACCCAGCCTTCGTTAAAAGCTGCGTGGTAGCGTTTTCGATTTTTCCGTACATTTGTCTGTAATTGTTACTGAAAATTCGCAGGAATAGACAAATATATGGAAAAATTGAATACACTGACTAGCAACTTCTGTAAAAGGTTAGTGCCTAAAATTTAGTCTGTGTAATCTTTTGCCCTGTACCTTCAGTTCTCAAGTCATAAATTTTTCAGAACTAGCGTTTAACGAAAATTATTTGACATCGGATCCCCATATAAAAACTGCAAATTCCTTACGCTTTGCCTACCCGTCAAAATGGCGGTCAAAACCGTGATGCGGCCTATTCAAAGGAAGAACAAGCCATCGATGACAACATTTATGGCTACCCAAATAATTTCGAGGGGAGAAATTTTGCTGAAAATGACGAGAACCTCAAGTCAGCAGGAAGTGATTTTGACTCTGATGACAAATAAAGATGTTGATGTGAACGGAGTATAAGAGATTTCGTTCGTCAATGAAGACACTGTGGGCCAAGTTTTTATTTGAAGCGAAAGGGATGATTCATCTGCAAACAAGCAATCAACCAAGGCCTCGAAAGCGTCGAAGGGCGACGGCAGGTACTCAAAATCAAGCAACCAACAACAACAACCCCAGTTTATTTGGAATCAAAACAATCCAAACAACACTGTTCCCGAATTTCTTCTCAGTCCTGGTCCAACTCGTGTGTGGGGAGGTGAGCCGAGTCCAGTCATTTGTTTCCAGTTATTCTGGGATGATGCATTATTTGAAATGACAAATACAAATGCAGAACAAAAAAAAGAGCTGATAATCGTGACAATTCTCGGTGAAATGAAAGCATTCATTGCGGTTTGTGTTGCTGTGGGTATCCTAAACTCCCAGATCTTCATGACTATTACTATACTGTTGGCAGAAATCATACCGATTGTTTTAAATTGGTCAATGGAATGAGCATATGCGCAGATCAGAATAACCGCTACTATAGTGTTGGATGCTAATACAAGAGTTGACCACCCAGAGTGGTGTTTCATCAGTTAGAGACTTAAATAAACAATGCCTTTGTAATTTACAAGGCCACACAAGCTGGTAAGAGACTCACATCCAAGGAATTTAGAAGAATGACTTTGGCAACACACCTGATGTCTGGATACGTTGCCAACGACAACATCCCCGTTGGTAGGAGAAGAGTCCATGCAAATCTGGAACCAAGGTTGCAAAATTAAATGTTGGGCATCACATTCCAGTAATTGGCCCTTCAAGAGTTTGTGTTGTTTGTTCTGCTCGTTTTTCCCATCAATACAGAAACGAGAAGGGCCAGGGCCAGCCAGATCAATAATCAGGTGCGAGACATGTGATGTGCATTTTTCTATGGCGTTTTATTGGGGAAAAAAAGGTTCGAACATATTATTATGGTTCTCCTTGAACTGTTTACAGCAATTTATTGATATTACCTAGAAATAAAGTCTACTTTCAAACTACTTTTATAACTTTCAAACTATTTTATAATACATGCAGATTTGCTCTGAGAATTTGACTAAAATAATTTGATGATTAATTATAGTAATTATTAGTTGATTAATAATTAATTTATGATAAATTATGAAATTGCTTGTAATCTATAGATGCAAAATTTATTGCTGATTAATTTGATATATAGTTATCCATACTTCTGAGCAAAAGAAATGGTAATAACCTGTAAAAAGTGATGGCCGTATCTAAATTCTTAAGTGTCCCCAGGAGCCCATGAGTAGGAGCTTGCCTCCCCCATACAAGCCCTATGAGTCAACCTTTGCCCGCATCTTTCTATTTTTAGAACCAACCCTTCAGCAGGAGACTCACATTTACATCAATTTACATCAATTCGCACAATTTGCGTACATTGTTTTTGTTATTTTTGTCTTCGTTAGACAATGACTTTATTCTGATTGGCCATTTTAAACAGTGCGTGCAGTGCCGAACAACTCGTGGCGTCCTAAAAATAGAAAGATACGGGCAAAGGTTGACTCAAGGATATAGTGCATATGGAGACTCCTACTCATGGGCTCCTGGTGTCCCATAAAACAACAATAAAAGCAAGATGACACACGCTAACACCAACCCGGTGTGGCCAATACATCACGCATGCGCACAACCATTTCACCCGGTCAATTAGCAGCCATGGACAACTGCGTGTGTCACCTTGCTTTTATAGTTTTGTTTTCCCATAAAACAACTCAGGCGGAAAAGAGTTAACAAATAACTGAATCTCAGCCAGCAAACAGTGTACACAACTTTAAACTATTCGCTCTTTAGATACTCCCCCTTCATCATGGGAAATACGTATAATAAAGACGGTACTTCGTGTAACACTCCCTTTTCCCAACTCATGCCTGTCAGGTTGACTTGCGAATAGTATTTTGCTCTGACGAGGGTTGAGGATGTTGGATCAGTCAAAAAACAAAATCACCTTTGAATTATATTCTATTTATGGCTCCAAAAGTAAAATCCCTACAGTTCTGTTCTTTTTTGTGTATACCAAGCTAGGCGAAAATGCAAAAGGGTGTTTCCTAAAAATTAAGGGAGTTTTGTACGGGTCTGCAAATGGGCCTGTTTTCTCGAAAGTCCCGAAACTTTACGGGCCATTTTCGGGTGTCACAATTCCCTTTGTATCTCAAGAACGGAGAGGATTTAAGTCGTCAAACTTCACAGCCATTTTGCTTTTTGTTACCTTGGCTTTTGGGGCCCGAAAAACGGGCCCCAGGACCGCAAATGATCCCCGTGTTGGATCGCAAATGATCCCGGAACGCAAATGATCCCCATTTTGGACCGCAAATGGTCCTGAAAAAAAAAAAGTAAACAATGGCATGGAACATTGGTCTGGTCTGGACAGAGAATTAATTTGAAGAGCGCTTATTTTTATTAAAAATCACTTTAAATGGCTCACACAGGTTTCTGTCTCATTATAGTTTTCCAGAAAGACTGAATTTTGTTTCTTACCACGCTGTTATAAATTTGCCACATTTAATTATCGGATGCAATCATCAAAAACTTTGGACGCAATACTCGTCTCGTTTCTCGAACCCTGCGTGTGTTTGCCTGAGTTGTTCGAATATCCGGACTATTTGTTTCCGTTTCGTGGTTTTGCAGTTACTGGTCATGCGTGACTGACACCCAAATACATTTGCCTGTTCAATACGAAATGTCCCTGAATCGAGGCCGCTGGCAGACTCGATTTTTCTGGGAAGATCGAAAGAGACTCTGCTCGCAGGGTTCGGAAAAGGGGCCCCTCGTCACAATCAGTTTAGAACTGCGTCCAAGTTAGTTTTTGATGATTGTGTCCACTAATTAAATGTGGCAAATTTATAACAGCGAGGTAAGAAACAAAATTCAGTCTTTCTGGAGAACTATAATGAGGCAGAAACCTGTGTGAGCCATGATTTAAAGTGATTTAAATAAAATTAAAGCGCTCTTTACATTAATTCTCTATCTAGACCATTCCATCCTCCATGCCATTCCTCACCTTTTTTTCGGGATCTTTTGCGGTCCAAAATGGGAATCATTTGCGGTACAGTTTGGGCATCATTTGCGGTTCTGGGATCATTTGCGGACCCGTACAGTTCCTTTAGTACAGGTAATCACTTGATTTGAAGTGCATGCAATTTGGAATAAATAAGCACAAGTAAGTATTTTCAAGGACGATTAAAATTGGCTCGGGCAATTTGCAGTTACTTATCACGCAAAAATTGCGCCATCGAGGACTTGCATTTGATTGGCCATCTGAGACTTTCTTTGACCATTGGCTAATGAGAATGCTTGATTTGTTCCCTCTTTTTGCCAGGAATTACCTCTTTTCTTCCTTTTTGCACTGTGATATCTCGAAACTGCAATTCTCTCAGCCAATCAGAATGGAGAAATTTACATGTATATTATTAATTAATCATATGTATTTCATGAGGAGCTTAACTTGGGTCAGGAATGTGGGTCCCCGCTGTTTAGGTAAAAAAAAATTACCAAAATCTCAGTGGGAGTTGTAACAAGACTCACACTAAAAAGGCAGAGCGAGAGACAAAGGGAGAGAGAGGTGTTAATGTCGACACATTTGTTGGGCCGATTTCGTCATAAAGTTTTAGTGACGACAAATAACTCAAATTACTTTAAATTAAATTTGAGTCAAAATAGTCCAGACGCACAGTAAATCAATCTGAAATATTTTCTAAAACACGGTTTACAACGGCCAGCACCATGCAATTAAAAAATGGAAAATTATTTCTTTATTCTCTTTATTTCAAATTAATTTAAACACAGCAAATTATATCTTAACTTTCAGGCTACCGAGATGCAACTTGTTTTGCCTGGCATACACTTTTCTCAACAGCAACGGTGAATTGGTTCTTTTCTGATTTTAAAGCAATCCATTTTTAAGTTTTATACTTATCGTATTCGATAACTGAGGAATAAAACTCAACAGCTATTACACCTTCCAACATCTGCTTTCGTAATTCTCCGGTTGAACATAAAACGTTAGTGCTGTATTGGTGTATTTGTTAATTCAAACAGGCAAATTATTTCTTAACTTTCAGGCTGCCGAGACGCAACTTGTTTTGCCTGGCATACACTTTTCTCAACAGCAACGGTGAATTGGTTCCTTTCTGATTTTAAAGCAATCCATTTTTAAGTTTTATACTTATGGTATTCGATAACTGAAGAATAAAACTCAACAGCTATTACACCTTCGAAAATCTGCTTCAATAATTCTCCGGTTAAACATGAAACGTTAGTGATGTATTGGTGTATTTGTTAATTTAAACACAGGCAAATTATTTCTTAACTTTCAGGCTGCCGAGATGCAACTTGTTTTGCCTGGCATACACTTTTCTCAACAGCAACGGTGAATTGGTTCCTTTCTGATTTTAAAGCAATCCATTTTTAAGTTTTATACTTATGGTATTCGATAACTGAGGAATAAAACTCAACAGCTATTACACCTTCCAACATCTGCTTTCGTAATTCTCCGGTTAAACATGAAACGTTAGTGCTGTATTGGTGTATTTGTTAATTTAAACACAGGCAAATTATTTCTTAACTTTCAGGCTGCCGAGATGCAACTTGTTTTGCCTGGCATACACTTTTCTCAACAGCAACGGTGAATTGGTTTTTTCTGATTTTAAAGCAATCCATTTTTAAGTTTTATACTTATGGTATTCGATAACTGAGGAATAAAACTCAACAGCTATTACACCTTCCAACATCTGCATCCCTAATTCTCCGGTTAAACATGAAACGTTAGTGATGTATTGGTGTATTTGTTAATTTAAACACAGGCAAATTATTTCTTAACTTTCAGGCTGCCGAGACGCAACTTGTTTTGCCTGGCATACACTTTTCTCAACAGCAACGGTGAATTCAGTGAATTGGTTCTTTCTGATTTTAAAGCAAACCATTTTTAAGTTTTATACTTATGGAATTCGATAACTGAGGAACTGGGAAATTTAGAATGCCCAATTGTAGCTGTGTAAAATTTCATTTCGGGCTAATTGATTTCCCAGCATGTCACAGGGAGGCACATTCAATATTAATCACAGACTTATCAATTTCCTAGCTGCTATCATGATATCCTGATATCATGAAATTGAACCTAACAGCAATTATTTTACCTCAATGTATGTATACCGGGAAGGCTTCCAGCACCGAATTCCCCGACGTCAACATTGTTTACTGCCTCCATAACTCGTTTGAAAACATGAATACAGAAATCCATGACATTCAGACGAAGACTGCTCAATTAATCCCCCCACAGAGGCCAACCAAAGTTATTCCGTAAGCTTCGTCCGCGTTTTTACCAGAATTTCGGACGGCGAGTCTAATCTGCAGGTCGCAGGTCGCAGGTCACAGGTTAAAGGTCATTGTTTCACCAATACAGAAAGTATCCTAAACATTCTTAAAAGCTAACCTTAGGCCTAATTAGGCCTAAACAAAAGTTTTTAGGCCTAAGGTTAGCTTTTAAGAATGTTTAGGATATTTTCTGTATTGGTGAAACAATGACTGCAACCTGTGACCTGCGACCTGCAGATTAGACCCGCCGAATTTCGGAACGTGATCACCATTTTCCCGCAAAAAATTACCGACTTGAAGGCAACAAATCTCTCTTCGAAAGAGCTGAAAAAACTTTCCTTCGACAAATTGGCTAACATTTTACCCTGGATGCCAGAGGTCTTCTCGCTCACCAGCGGTGAGGAGCGTCGAAGTAGTGCTGGCGACCTGTACCATTTTTCCCCGGGTGAGAGAGTTAATCCATAAATCCTATAGAACGAAAAATGGTACCGTGTCCCAGCACTAACCGCCACTGTCGATACGCGCAAACGAACTGAAATAGATTTGTGTTCCCCACAAAATTCATCTCGCCCCTAAATATGGTTATTCAATAAAAAATTAACTACTTTTTTCTGCTTAACGTAAGTTCACAGTACAATCCGATCGATCCTGAATGCTTTAACACTTTTCTGAATACGAAACACCTTTTGTATTATGTTTTTAGCCTTTGTTGATGGATATCTACACCGTCAGGAGACGTCCAGCCGAGAATTCCTGAGTCGGTTTAAGCTCCTCATGTAACATTAATATTTAAAAAAAAAAAATGACTCCGTTTACTAAGAGATTATGCAAAACATAACTATAATTAATCTTTCTCAGGCAATAGCCCTTTGAAACGTCAAACGAAAGTTGAAGCAGTGAAGAATGAACCAAAGACACTAGATTTTGTTGGAACAATCAAATTCCAACTATCGAAACATGCAACTGATTTCTAGCAATTTAAATTTTTTAAAAAGATTCCTGCATCCTTTTTCCACAACTTGAGCATCATGTCGAATGCGAAATAAAGGTGTTAAACGTAATAAACTGTAACCGTGTAGTCTCATACTTCAGTTGGCATATATGACTGTTTAGATAGCTCAGTGTCTGTCTCAAGAATACTTTTACCCTTATAAATAGATGGTTTACTCTTACTTCGTGAAGTTAATCAAAACTGACCAGAGTCTGCATTTAGTTAGGTGCCTGTTTGGACACATCGTTATGGGTCCAAAGCTATGACAATTATGTCCTTACATTGGTCACTTGCAATCACCAAGGATGCGACATGCTGCAGGGTGACCTGAAATTCTTCACACACGTGTCAGCGAGATGTAATATTTGTTTGTGTCCGAGTAGACAAAGAAAAAACCTGAGATTGCATCAATCTCTTACCACCCCTCAAATTCCTTATCTCTTCGCGAAAGCGCCTGTTGACGAGAGAATAGATGATGGGATTCGTAGACGCGTTTGCAATCACAAAGACGACAGCCACATACAGAAGACTTCCGTAATACTGCTCTTGTGCGATTTCAGGCCAATTGGCGATTGCCAGTCTTAAAATGTTCAATGGAAGCATTGTTATTGCAAAGACCAAAACGATTGGTGTGAGAATTTTCTTGGCATTCTTGTTTTGTCTGTTTTGATGAAAGCGAACACCTCTCCGCTCATGTCCTTGTAGCATTCTCCCATTTTCCCTTGCCATGGCCTTATAAAACGCATCACTCTGTTTTATTGCCCGAGAAACCATGACGTATGTAAAGGATATGATGACAAGGGGAAAAATATAAGAGAGGAAAGTCAATAATCCGATGTAGATTTGAGCTAAGACAAGTGAAGGCCACACCGGGCCACACCATCTACCATTATTCACGAGTTCATAATATTTAACAACAAAGTACAACGGAAGAGAAAGTGTCAAAAAGGACCCCATCCACACGCATGCAGAAGTCAATTTAACTCTTTTCAGCGAAGCGTTTTTTACATTTTGAGCAAAGGTCTTAACCACGATTATATTTCGATATCGCTCAAAAGCAATGGCTGCAATGTGCCACACGGAGGACACGTAAAACATCTCTGGAATAGGGCTCAAGTAGAGGCAAGTAAACTCACCAAAAGGCCAATTGAAAGGAATCTTTCCTTTGATCGAAACAAGGGGAAATGTCAACAACAAAGTGCCTAAGTCTGCAAAGGCTAAATTTTGCACGTAGAAATCCAATGATTTTGCTTTCTTTGCCATGAATTTTCTTGTAATAATGATCACAAAAACGTTGCCAATAACTCCAATGAACGCAATGAACACTTCAAGGGTTAACTTTAAAATACCTGCCAACGGTACTTTTGTCTTGTCATAGTAGTGATGCGAATCGTTCCCAACAGAGACGTAAGTTTGTCCACAATGCGCTGCTGTGCAATTGTGAACGCTACCAAGTGACATACCGGCAAGTCTCTAGTTTTCAAGCTTGACAACGCAGCCGCACTATCTGTTTAATATGCCTCCAGTTAACTTTACGAGAGAATGTTGTTTTTCCTCTGTCATTTGATTTTCAGTTTAAAAGAAAGCTATGCATGTGCCTACTCTCTGTTTCTGCGAGGTGCTTCTTCTGTTTTGCGAGGTCTGTCGGGTAAAAGCACGGAATCGATGCTGAAATCGCAAAAAAAAAACTCCGAAAGACTTCTTTTTAAATGAAATGGCCGCAGCTGTATATGTGGATTTAGCGAGTTGTAGGTGGTACGTCTCAATAATGAAACAAGATGGTTGTTTTGTATTTATTGTTATTATTATTATTATTATTATTAATATTAATAATATTGTTATCTTTATTATTAATATCAATTAATTTCATTCTTGCCTGTTTGCTGGGCCAATTTAGACGCCAGATTTTTGACACGAGCAAACCATATCGCAAAATTGACGATAAAAAAACATTTACTTTATCAATAAAGAAGCCCTCGCCTGTAATGCCTCTTCATATTCCAACTACGAAATAAATAAATTGGTACAGGAAAAGAGAAGTCAATGTTGAGTGCTTTGATTACCATCTAAACTTCACAAAAATTAAATTAAATAATATAATAAATAAATAAATGCAACATGTCATGGATATGTAACTTTTCTGGAATATACTCCTTTTATCTTTCAAAAAAAAATTGTATCTATTTATTTCAAAAAAGAAAGCTCAGATGAAGGTTTACATAGTCAATTACCGATCACAATGAGAGGAATATTATTGTTCATGGTAAGAGATTAAGAGATTATGAAGGTAAGAGAAGTAATCCCTCATATTGGCCCTATTCCCACCGTAATCCCTCTTAGGTTATTTTTAGATGATATCAATTTTTCCGCGGATAATGTTACCGCGTTTCGTGGAGAAGAGAAAGTGCAGCAAATTCTGTACGATGTCATTCTCCGTTTTCAAAATTGAGTTTCATGGCCTGATCAAATTCATTGTCTACAAGATACAGGTTTCAAACATATATCTTTGGAATTGCTAATTTACAATGATACTAATTTGAAGAATTTCCAATCTATCAAACCGTGTTAAATAATTTTGACACATGCAGATATATTTAAATTGGTTGCATTGCGTTAATATTTGTCCATTTTAGTGCGCAACTTTCTCATTGTCTACAAAATTCTGTCGCTTACAAACTCGTTCCTTTCATGATACAGTTTGCAATCATATATCATGGAATTTTCCTGTCATGTGTGGTACTGTTTGAAAGCGTTAGCTGTCTAATTATGAATATTATAGAATTAAGTCACCATAGTTTAAGTCCGCTAAGAAAATCGAGAAAGCGTTGACCAAGTCAGGAATATGTTACTTGATGGCTCAGTGAAGGCTGCGATATTTCATTGCCTACAAAATTCTGTCGCCTATAAAATTCGTTCCTTTCGAGATAAAAGATGCAAAGATATATCATTCACGTGACTGTCGCTTACAATGAATGTCCAATGTACGAAACCGACTTTAATAATTTTGAAAAATGCAAGTATATCATGAACACGCGTGCTTTTTGGCAGCTTCACTGTCACCCGATTCCAGGGGTTCAAAAATTTTTATCGCACAGTCTGTGCAAGTTTTTCCACAGGCGCCCAAGCTCAGTGTGAGCATGGCGACAAAAATATAAGGATTTGTATGAGAATCCCGATAAAAAGCTTAAGAAGATAATTATATGAAAAAAATCTCAATTGAAAAGGAAGGAAGCTATCCACGATGGCAATAAGGTTAGGCTTTTTAATTGAGATTTTTTTCCAGCAGATAATTATATGAAAAAAATCTCAATTGAAAAGGAAGAAAACTATCCACGATGGCAATAAGGTTAGGCTTTTTAATTGAGATTTTTTTCCAGCATATAATTATCTTCTTAAGGTAATTCCTTAGTATTGCATTGCGCATCCCTACTGCGCACGATTTTCGCGTCATTAGCGCGCGCCCATGAGCACGTGCGCATACAAAATGTAAGAGATTTCCCTCAAAGTAACCCCGATAGCGAAATAAATGCTCCTTTTTTCTCAAACGAGCACGGTGACCCCCAATTTTTTTTCAAGTATTTGCTAAGAACAATCTAATAAAGAACATATTTGAAGAAGAAAAAAAGTTTGATAGTAGAACATGAATTTTTTTGGAAAACAGTTCCGTACTGGGTGTATTTTGGCCAAGGCGTGGACTTCAAGCTAACCACGGAACTGTCCCAAAGAGTGCACTATTACCACAACCAGGCAATCAAAAACGGCGTAAATGAAGCAATACTGCTTATGTGAATAAAAGAAGCTTTATTTTCTAAATAAAATGTTGTATCTTTCAAGTAACCAAGACTTAATTCTGTATGAAGGTGGTTCGAATTTTTAACGCGCAACCAGTAAAAATACACCATTTTAAGAGCCTGCTGACGCGTAAACGAGCACGGTGACCCAATTTTTTTTATTGCATTTTTTTAATGTTCATGTCATGAATGTTAATTATGCCAAGTTTGCAAAAAAGTTTGATAGCAGAACAATTTCAAGGGAATTACCTTAAGCTTTTTATCGGGATTCTCATACAAATCCTTATGTTTTTGTCGGCCATGCTCACACTGAACATGGGGTGCCTGTGGTTTTTCTTTCATGTTTGGTACTGCTGTAAAGATATATCTGTCTATTTTATGAATATCTAAGAATTAAGTCGTCATATTTTAATCCCGCGAAAAAAAAATCAAGAACGCGTGAACCAAGTCCGCGATATATTACTTGTTGACTGTAGTCTGGGAATTGCCAATGTTTACAAAATTCTTTCGCTTATAAAACTCGATCCTATCAAGATACAGGTTTCAAACGGTAGTGTTGAAAACGAAGAACCCGAAAACGAAGACCGAAGACCTCGAAAACGAAGACCCACTCGGAAGAACGTACAATTAAGGTTAATTCAAATGTAATCGAGATCCCGGCAAATACACCAAAAATCAAGTTTGCGATTATATGGAAAAATCTCAGCTCGGTTAGCCGAGAACCCGACATTACGATGCCGGAATCCCGCCTAACCGGGTCTGAGATTTTTCCATGTAATCGCGTTCAGGACAGCCCGGTTAGCCGGACAAGCGATTTCTAACCACATTACTCCACTTTAGTCTGTTTAGTGCAAAATGGCCGGGAGGTACAAAACACAGGTCACAGGTCACAAGTCATGGCTTTACATATACAGAAAGTATCCTAAACATTCATAAAAGCCTTAGGCCTAAAAACTTTTCTTTAGGCCTTTATTAGGCCTAAAATTAGCTTTTATGAATGTTTAGGATACGTTTCTTTAGGCCTAATTAGGCTTAAGGTAAGCTTTTATGAAGGTTTAGGATACTTTCTGTATTGCTAACGCAATGACCTGTGACCTGTGTTTTGCAAAGGCCGCAAAATGGCCCACGGAAGAGTCGTTTTTTATGTTTAAGTAAAAGCTTCTTTAAATTGTAGAATGGTGTATTTTAATAACAATTTAGCGAGACAAACTTCCCTCCACTTCTTCTTCTTCTTCTTCTTCTTGTCATCTTTTTTCACACGACATATTCTAAATTCAGTCAGTATAAAAGGGAGACTCCGGACCGGTTATAAAATGCGGACTGAATAGAAAACACTGTGAAAAAGGCACAGAGCAACGAAATAGCGATTGGCTGACGACATGATTTGAAATCCGACATGAGAATGGTGGAAGAAATGTTTCGCGCCATAATTATCAACCATAGCGTTAAACTGGATATCTTTTGGTTTCTCAAGACGACGATCAATAGCTCACTGAAGGTTATAGATGAAATTGCAAAACGTTTGTATATGTTGTATTTATCAGAGATAAGACACGAAAGTAATTTATGAAATCCTTCGCGGTTCACCAGCTTTATGTTTAGAAATCGAGAAATTTGAAGGACTTCAGTGGGAGATGCTGATTTCGTTTCCTTTTCCTTTTTAAATTCGTGGAGTAAAGTACAATTTTGAGATAAAATATCTACTCTTACTCTCTCTAGCCCAGTCGATGTTGTAATTGAGCATTTGTGTGCACGTTACAATATTTTAACACGGAATAAGAGTACTCAAGGGCTTTTTTTAAATCTGTATCTGGGCCAGTACAAACCTAGTTTTGTTCTATTCTCTGTTTTTGAAGACTCAGTCCTTGTTTCACACGAAGTCCGCAGTCCGCGTTTTATACCCGGTCCGCAGTCAACCTTTTATTTATTTGGACCGAATTTGCAATATGTCGTGTGAAAAAAGATGACAACAACAAGAAGAAGTGGAGGAAAGTTTGTCTCGCTAAATTGTTATTAAAATTCACCATTGTACAATTTAAAGAAGCCTTATGGTTTGCTATCTTATTGATCCTTTATTTAAACATAAAAAAACGACTATTTCGTGGGCCATTTTGCTCTAAAGTGGAGTAATGTGGTTAGAAATCGCTTGTCCGGCTAACCGGGCTGTCCCGGTGAACGCGATTACCTGGAAAAATCTCAGACCCGGTTACCGGGATTCCGGCATCGTAATGCCGGGCTCTCGGCTAATCGAGCTGAGACTTTTCCATGTAATCGCAAACTCGATGAGAATACCGGATCTCGCAGGACATCTAAAAATGACTCAAGCGGGATTAGGATGGGAATAGGGCCAATATGAGGGATTACTTCTCTTACCTTTATAATCTCTAATAACTTGTTCATGGTTAACTCTTTTAAAATTTACAAGGATTGGAAATAATCTCTGAGTTTTCGTTTATAGTTTGAAAGATTGAGAGAACTGCGTAATAAGTGAGGACTATCATTGCAAATTCGGAGACCCTTATTCTTGTTTCCAGAATCCCTCCTACCCCGCCCTGAAAATGGGCGTAGAACCCCGGGAAAAGAGGAATCTATATTACTTGCAGGCGAACGCTTGGAATGGCGCCATTCCCCCCCCCCCCCCCAAAAAAAAAAAAAAAAATTGGGGGAAAACCATATTTGGAAAAAAGATTCGTTGTTTGGGTATAGTTTATTCGGAGTGCTTTTATATTGGAAACATGGCGGACAACGTAAAATGCTATTATGATCCAAGTTTCTAGAGGCAATTGATTTCGCGTTTGAGAACTACCACTTTAACTTCGTCCCGCAACAACTGCAAGCTGCAAGCTTGACGTCTCCGTCAAAAACCAACATTTTGACTTGATTTACTTTCATTGTTAATTTCAGTTTACAGTGTCCCCAATTAGCGCTCCAGCGCTAGAACGACTAGACACTTAAATAAAGTTTCTCTCCTTTCCTTTCCTATTCATGTAGTCGTCACCGGTAATGATGTTTTTGTTAAAGCAGCAACCGGATGTGGCAAGTCTTTTCCCTACATTGTTGTTCCTTTTGTGATTTTATTCAATCCGAGTCCTATGTTAATTGTGAATAAGTCTGTCTTATCGGAGTCCTTATCGTGGAAGATCAGACGGATGACATACGAGAGTATGGAATTCGTGCTTGAAACCCAACTGAAAAGCTGCATGATGATGGCGCAGAAAAATACCAAATTTTTGCTCTCCCGCCGATAGTCTTTATGAAGAACCCGTGGGAGAGCAGCTGCTGAAATTGCATTAAAATATCGTATGCTGTTGACTAGGCTCACTGTGTGTTACAGTGGAAGTATAAAACTCACAAAAAATATACTGTAGGTCGTGAGTGTGAATCGCTCAACAGCGACTAATAAATCTCCTGATGGAAATCTTTATTGTTCATTACTAGCTTCTTTCACTCTGGTTATATGATAATCGCACTGATTCAATGAACATCTATCTGAGTTTCACAGTAATTATTGAAACCATGATTGCCTTAGGAGTTTAGACCTACCATTTTTGTTCTAGATCGGGGACAAATTGTTTGGATACCCAATGTCAAATAGCTAATTAGATTTAAAAAAAAAAAATGTCGCAAATACTCTTTTTCTTTGGCCATCTCAGTTTTATGAGGAATACTACACAAACAGCGGTGACAAACAGAGTAATTTAGAGTAATTTTTAGAAAGAGTGATTTAGATTGATTTTTAGAGTAATTAGGGTGGAGTAATTTACTCAGAGTAATTTTTCAAAGCACTCGTCGCATTAAATCTTTCTTTCCTTACAAGGATATGCCAAATGGCTAAGGTTGTGTATAGAGCTGCCTGTGAGAACTGCAATGATTTTATATCGAAAAAAACTAAAAGAGTATTGTTACTTACTTGTTAATTGCTAATAAGATAGTGTTCCTGTATATTTAAATTCAAATTTTGTATTAACCGTCACTTCTGAAGATGTATGCAGAAGCATACGAAACGTCAAGTAAAAGATAATTTCAAAGGATGCGTTTATATATGTTTGTGTATTATTCCTGATAAAGTAAGAAAAAAAAAATCAAATGAAATTGAATTACAACCTGTACTATTTGTTTCTTTTCATATGAGTTTGTGCTGATAACGCTAATGTTCCTTATTTTATACATACAGATATGCACAGTCAAACATCGATTATCCGGACGTTAATCGTCATGATCTTTTTTCTGGTCAAAATTTGTTCGTGAATCATGATATTATTAATAAGGATGAAAATGATTTTCCTTCTAGTAAATCCTTGAAAAATGCTACTTTTAAAAAAGCATTTTCCCTCTGAAACTCGTTGTTAGAGATAAATTACTGTAGACAATAAATTCTGGCTACACGCTGTTTTGTTGCTTACTGAAATCCTATGCTATATTTACTAGTTCAGCGTTCGCACAGCTGTATTACGATCTTCTCTCAGTCGTCAATAATTTATTCGGCAATATACTTTTCCAACATCACTGGTCACGACAAGGCATAATTTCGATGTTATTTTCCTGATACCACAAATCGCACAGCAATTTTCATTTACGATTCTTTATCGGAGTTTCCATGTTTCCTTTATTTACATCTCCACTCTGGTATTTAAGGTGGCTGAAACCAGTTTCACCACTTTTAGAGACCTTCTTATTAGATGGGTTATAACTACTATACTGTATCACGTAACAGCAATGTTATGGTACCATATGAAACACCAATTATTGCTTAACAAAATGCGCTCACAATTTTGACGTAATAGGTTACCATGGCAACATGAAAGCTCTCCAAAAACACCCTATATTTCGTCTTTACTTGCTTATATCTTAATAATGAACTCGGTGACCCCCATTTTTTATTGTAAAATAGTACTTAGCAATTTGAGATAGGACTATCTGCAAAGTTAAAAATAATTCTTGGGAGCCAATTGAGAGCTACCTTAAATTTTCGAAAAATTAAGGTAGCTCTGAATTGGCTCCCAAGAATTTTTTTAAACTTTGCTGATAGCTCTATCTCAAATTGCTAATTACTATTTTAAAATATTAAAATGGGGGTCACCGATTTCAATTTTAAGATATAAGCAAGTAAAGACGAAATATAGGGTGTTTTTGAAGAGCTTTCTTGTTGCCATGGTAACCTATTACGTCAAAATAGTGAGCGCATTTTGTTAAGTAATAATTGGTGTTTGATATGGTACCATAACATTTCTTTTACGTGATGCAGTTTTGTAGTGACAACCCTTCTAATTAAAAGGTCCTTAAAAGTAGTGAAACTGGTTCCAGCCACCTTAATGCAATATGTTTGGCTCATTCCGAGCATGCGCCTGCAAGTAATACAGGATTCTTTTTTTTCTCGCCTGGGTTCCAGGCCTATTTTCAGGGTGGGGTAAGAGGAAGTCCAGGAACAGTACTAGGACTTTTGCATGTGAATTAAGGAAAACGAAGCAAGAGACTTAATGCCTATAAATATTGAGTATATTTAGAATGTTTAATGTGCAAAATAGATCTAGAGGGTAGGGATTTGTCGAAGCCCAAACGATAGAACAGTATTGTAGCAAGAGAAAATGAGGGGACAGAGAGGGAGGCTCCCAGTCCAGCCCTTGGGATATGTCATGTCCACGAAAGTTATTTTTAGACGAGCGGAAGTCTTCCGAGACGTCCGCATGCAGGCCAACCTCGGTCCGATGTAGGAAAGAAAATAAATATTCATCAGCCTTCCAAGTGCGCCGCCATTTTCTCTTTTCACTAAGAACCTGAGGGCGAGGCAAGACTGCATGCGGACGTCTCGGAAGACAGACTTCTGCTAGAACAAAGACTTCTGCTCGTCTAAAAATAACTTTCGTGGACATAACATATCCCTGCCAACGCCCTGAGCCTCCCTCTCTGTCTCCTCATTTTCTCTTGATTGTAGGTAGTGGAGTATTGTTTTTTGGGAGTAAAATATTGACTGCCTGGTTGTATTCGAACGAGGTGTCAGATCATTCAATCCCAATGCCTAAATTTTTGTCTAACGAAATAAAAACTTACCTTGAAAATGAAATCATTGGTGATGAATTGTCCAAAGTTGTAGTAAGAAGTTCTGAAAAAAGCTTTTTCCTCTCTTAGCCTAAAATTGTCTGATTTATTATACGGAAGGGAGAGTTTTCCCCGGAACTAAAACACCAGTAGAATCAATACGATCACTACATCCGCCTGTAATGCCTCTTCATATTCCAACTACGAAATAAATAAATTGGTACAGGAAAAGAGAAGTCAATGTTGAGTGCTTTGATTACCATCTAAACTTCACAAAAATTAAATTAAATAATATAATAAATAAATAAATGCAACATGTCATGGATATGTAACTTTTCTGGAATATACTCCTTTTATCTTTCAAAAAAAAATTGTATCTATTTATTTCAAAAAAGAAAGCTCAGATGAAGGTTTACATAGTCAATTACCGATCACAATGAGAGGAATATTATTGTTCATGGTAAGAGATTAAGAGATTATGAAGGTAAGAGAAGTAATCCCTCATATTGGCCCTATTCCCACCGTAATCCCTCTTAGGTTATTTTTAGATGATATCAATTTTTCCGCGGATAATGTTACCGCGTTTCGTGGAGAAGAGAAAGTGCAGCAAATTCTGTACGATGTCATTCTCCGTTTTCAAAATTGAGTTTCATGGCCTGATCAAATTCATTGTCTACAAGATACAGGTTTCAAACATATATCTTTGGAATTGCTAATTTACAATGATACTAATTTGAAGAATTTCCAATCTATCAAACCGTGTTAAATAATTTTGACACATGCAGATATATTTAAATTGGTTGCATTGCGTTAATATTTGTCCATTTTAGTGCGCAACTTTCTCATTGTCTACAAAATTCTGTCGCTTACAAACTCGTTCCTTTCATGATACAGTTTGCAATCATATATCATGGAATTTTCCTGTCATGTGTGGTACTGTTTGAAAGCGTTAGCTGTCTAATTATGAATATTATAGAATTAAGTCACCATAGTTTAAGTCCGCTAAGAAAATCGAGAAAGCGTTGACCAAGTCAGGAATATGTTACTTGATGGCTCAGTGAAGGCTGCGATATTTCATTGCCTACAAAATTCTGTCGCCTATAAAATTCGTTCCTTTCGAGATAAAAGATGCAAAGATATATCATTCACGTGACTGTCGCTTACAATGAATGTCCAATGTACGAAACCGACTTTAATAATTTTGAAAAATGCAAGTATATCATGAACACGCGTGCTTTTTGGCAGCTTCACTGTCACCCGATTCCAGGGGTTCAAAAATTTTTATCGCACAGTCTGTGCAAGTTTTTCCACAGGCGCCCAAGCTCAGTGTGAGCATGGCGACAAAAATATAAGGATTTGTATGAGAATCCCGATAAAAAGCTTAAGAAGATAATTATATGAAAAAAATCTCAATTGAAAAGGAAGGAAGCTATCCACGATGGCAATAAGGTTAGGCTTTTTAATTGAGATTTTTTTCCAGCAGATAATTATATGAAAAAAATCTCAATTGAAAAGGAAGAAAACTATCCACGATGGCAATAAGGTTAGGCTTTTTAATTGAGATTTTTTTCCAGCATATAATTATCTTCTTAAGGTAATTCCTTAGTATTGCATTGCGCATCCCTACTGCGCACGATTTTCGCGTCATTAGCGCGCGCCCATGAGCACGTGCGCATACAAAATGTAAGAGATTTCCCTCAAAGTAACCCCGATAGCGAAATAAATGCTCCTTTTTTCTCAAACGAGCACGGTGACCCCCAATTTTTTTTCAAGTATTTGCTAAGAACAATCTAATAAAGAACATATTTGAAGAAGAAAAAAAGTTTGATAGTAGAACATGAATTTTTTTGGAAAACAGTTCCGTACTGGGTGTATTTTGGCCAAGGCGTGGACTTCAAGCTAACCACGGAACTGTCCCAAAGAGTGCACTATTACCACAACCAGGCAATCAAAAACGGCGTAAATGAAGCAATACTGCTTATGTGAATAAAGAAGCTTTATTTTCTAAATAAAATGTTGTATCTTTCAAGTAACCAAGACTTAATTCTGTATGAAGGTGGTTCGAATTTTTAACGCGCAACCAGTAAAAATACACCATTTTAAGAGCCTGCTGACGCGTAAACGAGCACGGTGACCCAATTTTTTTTATTGCATTTTTTTAATGTTCATGTCATGAATGTTAATTATGCCAAGTTTGCAAAAAAGTTTGATAGCAGAACAATTTCAAGGGAATTACCTTAAGCTTTTTATCGGGATTCTCATACAAATCCTTATGTTTTTGTCGGCCATGCTCACACTGAACATGGGGTGCCTGTGGTTTTTCTTTCATGTTTGGTACTGCTGTAAAGATATATCTGTCTATTTTATGAATATCTAAGAATTAAGTCGTCATATTTTAATCCCGCGAAAAAAAAATCAAGAACGCGTGAACCAAGTCCGCGATATATTACTTGTTGACTGTAGTCTGGGAATTGCCAATGTTTACAAAATTCTTTCGCTTATAAAACTCGATCCTATCAAGATACAGGTTTCAAACGGTAGTGTTGAAAACGAAGAACCCGAAAACGAAGACCGAAGACCTCGAAAACGAAGACCCACTCGGAAGAACGTACAATTAAGGTTAATTCAAATGTAATCGAGATCCCGGCAAATACACCAAAAATCAAGTTTGCGATTATATGGAAAAATCTCAGCTCGGTTAGCCGAGAACCCGACATTACGATGCCGGAATCCCGCCTAACCGGGTCTGAGATTTTTCCATGTAATCGCGTTCAGGACAGCCCGGTTAGCCGGACAAGCGATTTCTAACCACATTACTCCACTTTAGTCTGTTTAGTGCAAAATGGCCGGGAGGTACAAACACAGGTCACAGGTCACAAGTCATGGCTTTACATATACAGAAAGTATCCTAAACATTCATAAAAGCCTTAGGCCTAAAAACTTTTCTTTAGGCCTTTATTAGGCCTAAAATTAGCTTTTATGAATGTTTAGGATACGTTTCTTTAGGCCTAATTAGGCTTAAGGTAAGCTTTTATGAAGGTTTAGGATACTTTCTGTATTGCTAACGCAATGACCTGTGACCTGTGTTTTGCAAAGGCCGCAAAATGGCCCACGGAAGAGTCGTTTTTTATGTTTAAGTAAAAGCTTCTTTAAATTGTAGAATGGTGTATTTTAATAACAATTTAGCGAGACAAACTTCCCTCCACTTCTTCTTCTTCTTCTTCTTCTTGTCATCTTTTTTCACACGACATATTCTAAATTCAGTCAGTATAAAAGGGAGACTCCGGACCGGTTATAAAATGCGGACTGAATAGAAAACACTGTGAAAAAGGCACAGAGCAACGAAATAGCGATTGGCTGACGACATGATTTGAAATCCGACATGAGAATGGTGGAAGAAATGTTTCGCGCCATAATTATCAACCATAGCGTTAAACTGGATATCTTTTGGTTTCTCAAGACGACGATCAATAGCTCACTGAAGGTTATAGATGAAATTGCAAAACGTTTGTATATGTTGTATTTATCAGAGATAAGACACGAAAGTAATTTATGAAATCCTTCGCGGTTCACCAGCTTTATGTTTAGAAATCGAGAAATTTGAAGGACTTCAGTGGGAGATGCTGATTTCGTTTCCTTTTCCTTTTTAAATTCGTGGAGTAAAGTACAATTTTGAGATAAAATATCTACTCTTACTCTCTCTAGCCCAGTCGATGTTGTAATTGAGCATTTGTGTGCACGTTACAATATTTTAACACGGAATAAGAGTACTCAAGGGCTTTTTTTAAATCTGTATCTGGGCCAGTACAAACCTAGTTTTGTTCTATTCTCTGTTTTTGAAGACTCAGTCCTTGTTTCACACGAAGTCCGCAGTCCGCGTTTTATACCCGGTCCGCAGTCAACCTTTTATTTATTTGGACCGAATTTGCAATATGTCGTGTGAAAAAAGATGACAACAACAAGAAGAAGTGGAGGAAAGTTTGTCTCGCTAAATTGTTATTAAAATTCACCATTGTACAATTTAAAGAAGCCTTATGGTTTGCTATCTTATTGATCCTTTATTTAAACATAAAAAAACGACTATTTCGTGGGCCATTTTGCTCTAAAGTGGAGTAATGTGGTTAGAAATCGCTTGTCCGGCTAACCGGGCTGTCCCGGTGAACGCGATTACCTGGAAAAATCTCAGACCCGGTTACCGGGATTCCGGCATCGTAATGCCGGGCTCTCGGCTAATCGAGCTGAGACTTTTCCATGTAATCGCAAACTCGATGAGAATACCGGATCTCGCAGGACATCTAAAAATGACTCAAGCGGGATTAGGATGGGAATAGGGCCAATATGAGGGATTACTTCTCTTACCTTTATAATCTCTAATAACTTGTTCATGGTTAACTCTTTTTAAAATTTACAAGGATTGGAAATAATCTCTGAGTTTTCGTTTATAGTTTGAAAGATTGAGAGAACTGCGTAATAAGTGAGGACTATCATTGCAAATTCGGAGACCCTTATTCTTGTTTCCAGAATCCCTCCTACCCCGCCCTGAAAATGGGCGTAGAACCCCGGGAAAAGAGGAATCTATATTACTTGCAGGCGAACGCTTGGAATGGCGCAATGCCCCCCCCCCCCCCCCCCCCAAAAAAAAAAAAAAAAATTGGGGGAAAACCATATTTGGAAAAAAGATTCGTTGTTTGGGTATAGTTTATTCGGAGTGCTTTTATATTGGAAACATGGCGGACAACGTAAAATGCTATTATGATCCAAGTTTCTAGAGGCAATTGATTTCGCGTTTGAGAACTACCACTTTAACTTCGTCCCGCAACAACTGCAAGCTGCAAGCTTGACGTCTCCGTCAAAAACCAACATTTTGACTTGATTTACTTTCATTGTTAATTTCAGTTTACAGTGTCCCCAATTAGCGCTCCAGCGCTAGAACGACTAGACACTTAAATAAAGTTTCTCTCCTTTCCTTTCCTATTCATGTAGTCGTCACCGGTAATGATGTTTTTGTTAAAGCAGCAACCGGATGTGGCAAGTCTTTTCCCTACATTGTTGTTCCTTTTGTGATTTTATTCAATCCGAGTCCTATGTTAATTGTGAATAAGTCTGTCTTATCGGAGTCCTTATCGTGGAAGATCAGACGGATGACATACGAGAGTATGGAATTCGTGCTTGAAACCCAACTGAAAAGCTGCATGATGATGGCGCAGAAAAATACCAAATTTTTGCTCTCCCGCCGATAGTCTTTATGAAGAACCCGTGGGAGAGCAGCTGCTGAAATTGCATTAAAATATCGTATGCTGTTGACTAGGCTCACTGTGTGTTACAGTGGAAGTATAAAACTCACAAAAAATATACTGTAGGTCGTGAGTGTGAATCGCTCAACAGCGACTAATAAATCTCCTGATGGAAATCTTTATTGTTCATTACTAGCTTCTTTCACTCTGGTTATATGATAATCGCACTGATTCAATGAACATCTATCTGAGTTTCACAGTAATTATTGAAACCATGATTGCCTTAGGAGTTTAGACCTACCATTTTTGTTCTAGATCGGGGACAAATTGTTTGGATACCCAATGTCAAATAGCTAATTAGATTTAAAAAAAAAAAATGTCGCAAATACTCTTTTTCTTTGGCCATCTCAGTTTTATGAGGAATACTACACAAACAGCGGTGACAAACAGAGTAATTTAGAGTAATTTTTAGAAAGAGTGATTTAGATTGATTTTTAGAGTAATTAGGGTGGAGTAATTTACTCAGAGTAATTTTTCAAAGCACTCGTCGCATTAAATCTTTCTTTCCTTACAAGGATATGCCAAATGGCTAAGGTTGTGTATAGAGCTGCCTGTGAGAACTGCAA
>NC_090869.1:51190570-51193070 GCF_036669935.1 Montipora foliosa | reverse complement strand
AGTGCTTGTTTTTTCCACCATCAAGTGTTATTTTCTCTGGACTAAGACATAAAAAGTCTCTGTATTGTTAATGTGTGATTTTCATACCTTCTGGACATTTTTTTGTCTTTTCTTTTCTTGAAATCTGAACTACAACCGTGTATATTTGACGCGCAACTGAAATTTTCTTACCCCAAATCAGACAATAGCGTCAGTGTTCACGTTACTTTTGGTCAAATCTCAGCAAATATGTCTTCGTCCAGCGATCGCCATTAGTATGGAAAGCACATATTTGTGAAGAATCGAACTGCTTTGAAAGTTTTCCTTCAAAAGTGGCAGGGCGCACGAAAATGCCCTGTGAAAGTAAACCTAATTTCCATCGAAACTTGGCACTTTGTGGTGCGTTGATTCAACTCTGGGTCATATTATTCAGATGCAATGCATTCTTAAATGCAATGTACTGCAAATAAGACTCTTGCTTGTATTGCAATAAATATTAGTCCCAGCTATTAAAAATTATCCTTAATTACATACAAAATGTTTCGTTAGTGTAGTAATATTTACAAATACAAATGCCTGCTTACCACAACTTTGCACTGCACTTTTCAATTTGATAAATTTCTTACTTTAAATTTGAGGGAAACTGTAGTAATTGAAATTTTAAAGATATTTACAAACTGTATAGTAACATTTACATGACAAGTAATTATTGTAAAGTATAATAATTTTGTTCATGATGATTTACATGATAAGTAATTATACATTATATTTGTAAATAATGTATATTTTAAAATTTTCACTCCCTTGTGTGGCTGCCTTGCATGGGTGTGTGTGTCACTATTTGCACCTTTCTGCTTTTGGAATCCCATTTAATAAATAATACAAATATAACAATTCTTTAAACTTTGTACAGTGAATTATTTTACCTTTGTCTGCACATTCAAGTTTTATGAGACATGTGACTGTGTGCAAGGAATGGCAGCAAAAATAAACAAAAACCAGGTCAATTAAATTTTTTGACACACAAAACAGCCATAATATTCAGGTATACCTTCTCTTCAATTTCTTCTGCAAGTTTTTTGCAGTTACTATAAGTTGCCATACACCAAGAATAAAGTAAAAAATAAAATTAATGAACACAAAATGGTGTGTGATGTTCCATCATCCTAAATCAATGCATATTAATTACTTAACACTGTTGGAATCAATATTAAATTTTATTGGGACATATTACTTATTAAATACTGGCTCAATTACTGATACGGTAATATTATTGATGTACTATATTTAATAATTAGTAATTTATTAATAATTATAATATAATTAATAATTTATATATTATCCCTTTCACCCCTAAACTGGCCAAAACCGGCCATACTTAGTATTTTACTCATCAATAGGGAACCCCCAGGGGTCAATGGGTTAATTAATAGACTAAAAACATTTAAGATCAATGGCTGCACATTTTGTTCATTTTCATCCTGATTTAGATAAATTTACTTTATTCTCTGCAGTGAGATAGTAACTTACCACAAAAGTGAGCAATGAATATGAATGAGCATGAACTGCCCACATCAAAATTAATTAGTACTTAATATTGTGTCAGAGTTCTATCACAAAGTCTGCTTTCCCTTTAATTGCCCTTTTAATTTTAAACATTGCACAGAAGACAAGACCTGCTTTATGTATTTCCAGACATCCCAATTTTAATTGTACATTTAATGTTGGTGTAATTTTACATCTACAAATGGTCAAGTGAAATTTTTACCTCCCCAAAGAGAACTCATTCAGAAAATTTCATTTCAGTACAACCTACAAGTCTGATGGCAGTGACCACATCATTCTTCACTATTGTATAGATTTCCTAAGAACATCAAAATCACTTTTGAATAACTCGCTGGTAGCATAAATGATGAAAATAATGAATAATTACTATGGCTAGACTTCATGGAGTTACCATAGATCAAGGACAGAACTATCCAATAAAGTAATAAACTGGAACTTCATTATTGACTCATTTTAGCATATATTATCAAGCATGCCTTCATGATCAGTTGATGTATCTAAGAATAATGTTTTTGTTCCGTTAAATGAAAGTTCTTGAAATTTTTAAGGTAGTGTATCTTGAGAGTGTTTGCACATGAGATAAATGCAGTAAACCAGGTTGGCCTCAGACACATACACAAAATAGCGGCTGGTATTAAATTTCTGTCGACGTATCTGCTGAGATAAGATGTTCTTTCAAAGGACTGAGGACATCTCATAACTCTAAACGATCAATGAAAGAAAGTGAATGAAGTGACATACTTCCTTCCAGCGCTGCATTCAAGTTGGATAAATCGAAGCCTGCGAGCTCGAGGGATATATTTCGCAACCACGTTAGATAGTACTCCCTTCCCAACAAAGGAATCTGGCCTTTGCTCGGGTCTTTTCGCACTTTGAGCATTTGTTGTTCACTTAAATGGAGAAATAAAGCTAAAAAGTATAAAAGCTGACTCGAAGCAACTTCAGAGGCGTTGCT
>NC_090869.1:51185570-51188070 GCF_036669935.1 Montipora foliosa | reverse complement strand
TTTTTTTCTCTTCATTTTAAATTAAGGCCATTAAACTTTTCGTCGAGTAAACTATGCAACAGTGCAGCGCTCTGTGAACAGCCTTCACGATGGGTCGACTTGTGACTTTTAAAAAAATCGCGTTTCAGCATATTCAGCAGGTAGCAACAGTGAAAGCTGGGAGGTTGAAATTATCGACGAAAAAAAAAGTAGTTTTTCTAGGTTCTATGTACAAAAAAAGTCCAGTGGAAGTTAGCATTTCACTGGATTAATCGTCAGTCATTGCTCGCTAAAATAAGTGACGAGGTAGATGAGCTAGGCGAGAAATTATGATGTGATTGCAATTCTTAAATAGTTACCTTGAAGATCTACGATCCATAGGGAGTTACTGAAACAGGTAGAGCAGCTAACTGAATTGGCAATCAACGTGCGTCAGTGTCCTTGCAAACGAAATGTGATATTTGCTATATTTTTGGCTTCCTCTAGGGACCTTTTATTTCTTGAAATGCTTATTGGCTGAGCCAGATGCGATTATTTACATTAATTTTGGTAATCACCTCGAACAAAATTACTACCAAGTAGCGAGTATTTTCGGATCAGTTTTTATTACTGAGCAACCGAGCTCGAATCATGTCAAGATCCCATTCGATTATCGATTATCAGTACCGCTGGATCAGTTTTTGCATATGGGCAACCGAGCTCGAGTCGGGTCCATCGAGCTTGAATACGCGCTCGAGATGCCATGATTGTAGAGTCTTATTTGGGAGAGGGAACTTGCATCCTGCGTGCATGGAAAAGTGTTTAATTTATTGTTAATCGTATGAGGGCGTGTGGACTTTTTTCCACTGCATTGATACATGTCGCCTATCCCATCTCGCGTTCTTAGGCTTTTTTTTTCTTTCCGAACGCTCCATGCTGTTAAATTAAGGTATTTAGAGGTTATGGTTTATGGTTATGGCATATCAAAGCGATAAATTTATAAAAAAAATATTCTGTGTCCCCCAAATCATCATTTTAGCTGGTGTGTGTGGTCAAAGAACATAGCACACTTGAAAGGAAATTGAACGTTCCATGCTGTTAAATTAAGGTAGTTCAATTTTAGCTTGCAAATTAACGGAAGCAGGAACACCACTCCAGGAGTGAGGAAAGGCCTGTTCATTTTCCCTGGCTTATCAAAGCGATAAATTTACACGGAAAGTTCTGTGTCCTCCAAATCATCATTTTAGCTGGTGTGTGTGGTCATCAAAGAATATAGCTAGCACACTTGATAGGAACTTGAAAAAAATAATTAGTAACAACTCTCTCTTTAATTGATCTTTTGGTAATCTTGGAAGTAAATTCAGCAGAAATTAATGTCGTTTTTCCCGTATGATTCATGGTGCAATTTGTCTCGCAGTCATGCAATGACACAGGTTTCTCAAAGCACTTTTCAAATAATTAAAATCTATTTCATTTAAATAAATGTCTATCTTTAGGGCGGAATACTCGGCATCCATAAGAGGCCGGGGATTCTGCAGTTAAAGGGTATGCGTAAAATTGCATTTTAGGAAGTATTTGCCAATTATCAAGAACAAAGGGTTTTGACGTCTATTTGATATATTCCTGTTGCAGAATAGAAAGTGAAAAAGTTCAAACATTATTCCCGTTAAGTCGTTTGTGACTTTGTACCGATTCCGCAGTTCTGAATCGAGTGTTGTTTTCACCCCAGTGTGATTCTGCAATTAAATAGCGAAATTCAAATGGCTGAGGGCTCAAGTCATAAGCTGGTTCAACGTTAACTGTAAAATATTACGCTTTCACGCCCATGATGTGTCATTCTAATCGCTTAAGTTTCCTGCCAAATCTAGGCGGGATGTAGAAACCGAACGATTCAAACTGAAACCAAAGGCGTTTATACGCTATTCATTTCAGTGTACAATTCCGTTAATATTTAACAATTATTCTTTGAAATTGAGGTGAATAGTGGTAGAATATTTACCGAGCCGCAAAGCGGCGAGGTAGATATTTTGCCACTTTTCACCGAGAAGTGATCTCAACAACAATTGCAGAAAAAACCATCCAAAGTCGATTGAATTGGCAGCTCAATTCATGCGTGGAAAACGTGCAAGCGGCACAAAGCATGCGCGAAAGTGTTTACAGTAGCTTCAAACATGGCAAATCTAAGTAACCTTCGTTAAAATCCTTGTCATTAAACAGCAAAATGGTCATTTAGCACCGTTGAAAATCAGCAATCTAAATCGAAAGTGTGCTTGTTAAAACATTTGCACCGTTCGATCCAAGTTTCTGGGGTTCATTTGAAATGGAAATTGAAGGTGCAGTTGGTAAAGAATCCACATGAAATGGTGGCTCTAATTGAGGTGAGCGTTAGTTTGTTGTAAAATGACCCGTCTTGTTTCCTTGCAACCATGTGGAACTTTCTTAAGCATTTTTTTTAATTCCTCGATTTCAGTAAGAAATTCGTTTTGGTGGGCGACCAGCCCTACAAGAGAGAATTACTCCGAGTGAAACAAATTGTTGGCGT
>NC_090869.1:51170570-51183070 GCF_036669935.1 Montipora foliosa | reverse complement strand
AGCTATGGTGCTCGGAACTCAAATTTGCTCTGTGTGAATTTTCTGCTGTAGGCGCTGCGGTGGATATAACAAAAAAGAAGCCTGAGAACCAACAGATAGTTCGAAGAGTTTCCACGGGTTTTCCTGGAGTGAGGAGCGGTATTGCGGAATATCAAAATATCAATAGGCCGTATCACTTTTGATACATCAAAATTGTTCTCATACATTTTTTGGAAGGTTTTTTGTTAATATCATGTGATTTTGATTGTTATTGGTGTCTCTAGAGGTTGGCTGAAAACCTCCTATATTTCATTACTTATGGCTTGATCTTTCAGTTTTGAAAGGTGTCTAACAAATTTATAATTGGATAATGTTTGTTGGGAATATTGTCTTCACAAGTCTTTGACGACAATGCAGAGCTCGATTTCGGAGGCGAAGGAGGTAAAAAAACGGTTTCGCCGTCGTTGCCATCATGCATTGGGGTTAAAGAGGCACGGAAAGGCTTTCCCTTGTCTTTTGTTCTAATAAGGTTTTTCTTCTTTGATAGTCCCTCTTTCCTTCTTTGGGTGATGTCTTGTTGTCATCAGCGTTTTTCTTGCTGTTGCAACGTGAGCCTCTCTTCTTCTTTTGGCGTGGCAGTTTATCGTCTTCAGCGACTTTACACGGCATCTTCCTGGACTGTTGATCCATGCTCTCGTGCTGTTACTTGGGAGAATCTGATCTGCTAACCATTGGTTGAAAAGGCCTAGATTTTGAACTTTTAGGTGCAATGTCTTGACTTTCTGTGGTGTCAGCGTGCTGTCTTGCATCGTAGATAAGGTAGCATAGCCAGGTTTTCCCTCGTGAACATTAACCGGTTTAGTCTCTTGCATCTCGTCCATGCGGAAAGAAGATGCTCTTAGAGTCATCTCTTTTTCCTTCTTTATACTCTTCTTTGATTCCTCTATACAAGTTCTTCTCCTTTTATTGAAATAACACGAGCAGCATTGGGATTGATCTTGTGCTTTCGCTTTCTTCCAAATAAAGATGTTGATTCAAATTTGATTACTCTGTTAAAATACGACGCCGGAAGCCACATGTGCTCATCGGACTGATACCCCTTGAAGTGAACTTTGTACTCGTACGTCAAGAGTCCTTGAACTAACGTCTTTGCAAGACATCTTCAATCTCGTAAATGTCTTCAGGCAAACGATCTCCTAGTTGCTCATCCATGTTTGTCTCAGTTGAAGCTTCTTCTGTTTCGTCTAATTTGACACCTCCCCTGCTGACAAATCCCATTTCATTTAGTAGCTTCTTGGATGCCTCATGCAGCTTATAGCACCCTGCGCTGTTTTCGCCGACAGGAATAAGTTCAACAGCACCGAGTATGGAAGATGATGCTTTCCATTGTGTTAGTCCCAAGGAAGACTGTGAATGGTACAGATCACCAGACGCAGATTGTTGATAAACAGAAAAACGCACTCTGATGGACAAGTCACCATTCAAATGGAAGCTTGATACATCTGCGCCGTCTTTGCATGTTTGGATTGCCTCAACGCGAACGATATCAAAAATCTTATGCCCCTTCAAAGACGATTTTAAGGCCATATTTGAAAATTTGATGATATCATGTTTTGGGTCGAGAGGTGCCTTACCCTGAAGGTACTTTGCAGCCCAATGGCGTTTCTGACGACATCGCGCAATGTACTCCCTCGGAAGAAGAAGCTTCATCAACTTATGAGCAGCTGATAAAGAGAAACCAGCAGAATCAGTGGAGTATGTCAAAAGATTTATAGGCACTTGACGGACATCCCCTGACTCTGTGTAGTAGCAAAGGTTTCTTAACTCCTCCCAGTATCTCAAGAGATGACTTGCTCTGTAACCTTTGTCGATAGTTGGCCACAAACAGTAGATCAGTGCTGGCTTGTCAAACGATGCCAAGGCTGTAAAGTTGTGGATGGAGACATGTTTTGCAAGTTGGTGACTTTCGAGGAGTTGGTTGACCAATCTCTTAAGTGCATCAAAATCATCTTTGTCCCCTTTTGAAGGTTCTCTACGCGGAATTTTGACGATCTCATTTCTCCAGTTTTCTATGTCAGGTTTCCAACCTTTCCCTAAAATGACAACTTCTCCCGAGTTTGATAAACGCGGCTGAAGGAATCTCAAGCTTCGAGCCCCATCACTAGCCTCATTTACTGGGAAACCTTTGTAACGATGTGCTGCGTGTTCGAGTACCTTATGATTAATTCCTTCATCAAGTCGCTCTTCTTTCCTGTGAGTTGAAGCTGTAGTATTACCCGCCAATCCAAACATGTCAGCTAACAATGAGTAATTAGTGGAGCCAAGTTCATTTCTGAATAGACCACTTACGTCCTTTATCAGCTCCAGGAAGTGATTGTTATTTCGTTTTGCCAGCTTTGACGTTAAATCTCGGATCACAGTAATTTGCACTGGATTTGAATCTGATACGTCCATTTTGAACAGCCGGATGAGATCGAGAATCAATTTTTCCTCATCACAACTCAGACACGCATCCATTAAACATCTTTCCCACTCATTTGGAGACAGCTTGACTCTGGAAAGATTCATAACCTTTCTTTCTGCCTCCTTTCTTCGTCTCGTCTCAGTCTTAAGAGCACTTTGTAATTCATGTATTTTGGCGTAACGTTGGTTGAACCCACAAATTCCAATTCTGTCCTGTATACCTTTTAACTGTCCTTTTTCTCCGTGCCTCATAAGATCTTTTAATTCCCTCAGTTGCTTGCAACAGCTGCTGCATGTATAAGGACTTTCACCTTGAGACAACGCTTCACCAGTACAAGGTGGTTCAATACTTTTAATGCTGCCATCAATTTGCATACTTCGGCCATAGAGATCTATGGTGCACCTCATTGGCACATAAATAGACCGGAAGCTGTTGTTGGCCTTTTCAAGTACATCTTTCGCGTCCACGGGATGCACATCCCTCCAGGTTTTCTAATCACGACACTTTTCGTGTCCTTCCATGGTGCGAAAGCATGATATCTCACCCCTATTGACTTGACTCTGTTTCACGACCTCCGGATCCCATAGATGCTGGCAAGCAACTTTTCCTTTCTTAGATTGCTGAAAACGATCCGGAGGTCTCAGCAACCTGAACCTGAACCGGGGCCTTATGTCGAGGATTTTCAGAAATCGTCAGGATGTGTGTTCCAGAGACTTTGTGCATGGGGAGATAAGTGTGACTGAAAGTAAGTTTAATCACAAGGCCAAGGTAAATCTGTAATCGTTTCAGCAAGTACTTTTTGACTAAAATTGCGGGTCTGATCTGCGCAAGTAATGAAGCAAGCATCAACAGACGAGGAGCTTAACTTATTTTTATTTACGGCCACCATTTTGGAGAAGGCTCTATTTTAGAAGTTTCAAACACAGCGAGCATCATCAATAAAATCCGCATTGTGCTCATGTACGTCTTTCAAATAAGTTCTGGTACAGAAATGCGTTTTCTGTTTTGAACGAGTTATTTGCCTTAGCTATGGCAAACTGTTGTTCAAGTTTGGGTGCTATTGTTTGTGATGTCCTCGTATCCCTCGTATCATTACGTCGTTTTCCATAAGATATCTGTAGGACTCCCAGCCATTTCTGTTTGATTTCCCTTTCTCAGAGGTACGCCGGCGTACGCGCTTGCTTACCACATCAAGTAAGTCACGGCATTCTTCCAGTCCAATCAGAAGCGCGAGAATGTTTTTTAGGGTTTATTATTAGGAGACTTGGTTCGTTTTGGGAGTGGTTAGAGCCCACTTTCCGTATTTGTAACGAAGACGAAAGAAATGCTTAATTTGGCTGCTGTTATAAGAAAGGTCTAAAACTAGTTTTGGAAGCGAGTGGGAATTCTGGAGAGCGCCCGTGAGGTGCAGCCTACGACGGGAAATGACAAGAACAATGAGGAGTGAAATGCAAATTTGCAAAATTGCTGTCACTATTGCAAATAGTCAAGATAAATGTTTTGCACGTTTTTTGGCTTCTTTCTTCTAATGACTGTTGGCCAAAGAGTCTGTCCTCACAAATTAAAGGGTAAATGCGAAGTGCTCTTTGCAGCTTTGTAGGCGAATGCAACTGGTTGTCTGATACGTTTTTACCGATAATATTATTTCTTTAAACTTTTTTAGTACAACAGATCTAGAGGAAGAAGAGCAGCTAGAGACTCGTGGGTTTTTTGGAATAATTACCACAGAATTTACTCCGGCAAGAGGCTATTTTGAAGTTGTCGACAAACGCAATATTGCCACCCTATATCCCATCATCACCAGATGCACACGACCTGGCACAGTGGTGTACACCAATCACTGGGCTGCATATAGAGGTATGGCAGCCCCGATTAACAATGTTGCTGACCACAGAATATTAGTGCATGCCCGTAACTTTGTTGATCCATTAACGAGCTTCCACACTCTAGAAATAGAGTCTTGTTGGAATAACCTAACGCTAGGGCAGAAAATGCGTCAAGGGATTAAAAGAGACGACCTCCAGTCGTACCTTGACGAACAGATGTGGCAAAAATGGAGCCAGCGATCACAGGCACATCCTACAAAATTTCCTGACAGTTATTCCACCTTGACTGCAATATGTTGTCACTAGCCCGGTTCTCTAAAACACACAACTATACAAGGAGCATAGAATATTTTAAGAACAGCAGAGGCAAATTGAATATTTCTTACATAACGTTGGGGTAAATGTGGCAGTCGGATCTAGCCATATAAAATGGGTTCAGGGAAATACAAGTGTATATCGTTCTTGTTTCAAGCAACGGACACTCGCTCACCCACGAAAGCGACGTTTTGTATTTTTGTGTAAACATTGAAGTTGCGTGGTTTTTGGTATATTCTCGGGCCCGTAACCAGGAATTTATGTGGGGGGTGGGGAGGGGGTGTTAACGAGGCCAAAGTTGACCAAAGTACCGAAATGCCTTTTTCGGCTCGCGCTCTGAAGAAAAGCAATCCTTTGACGTTGATATTGTGGTAAAAAAAAAACTAATCAAAATGTGGTTTAGCGTGGTCTGTACTCTTATCGACAACGAGTACGCGTCATTACAGTGGTGAAAATTTGTTGTGGACTCACGAGGCGCAGCTTACCAAGGGTGTATGGTGTCGTTTCATCTACTGAAAATTGAAAGCGTATGTGTATTTGAACTGCACAAGAACCATTCCCTTCAAGCGCAATGAGCGCAATTAGGACATTAGCGAAAAGAAAGCTTGAAGAAAATCCATTACGTATAAGCTTGAAATTTTCAGGCTGCTTTTTATGTTGTTGTGTTGCGAACCGATAGTTTGTACTCAGTGTTTCTTCGATTTGAAAAATATAGCAAACCTTAAATCAGTTCAACCGAAGGACTACAAGAAATGGGGTTATTCAAATGAAACGACTCCACTGATTTGTGAGAAATAGCGCAGAACGAAATGTACATGTAAATATGATATCAATCACAAATAAACTTGAATCGCACGGGATGTTTCAACCATACAAATTCTACCGTACTCATTCTGTGACGAACCGCTTTTATCCAAGCCAAAGCATGAAATTTATACGCTCCAGTTTCTCTTTGATAAGAATTTAACTCAGTGATTTTCCATGTAAATACCCAACACACGAAGCCCAACTTCTTGCAGTTTTCTCAGGGTCTAAAGTGCACTTCCAAAACCTGGAAGTCCGTGGTGATTGGTCTACGTAAATTCTGGCTCGTTTAAGCAGACGCTCGTGGAACGCGAGAGGAACGCGTGACGAATTCCTAAGATCGTCTGCTTTGGTGGCTAGGGCTACTAGAGTGCACCTGGTTTTAGTTTCCCAACGAATGCATTGCTGCTTTTTCCATTCTTTGATTTTGTTTAAATATCACTGTTAAGTTTTAAACTTCAGTTTAACCGACTGCAATCCTTAACTTGGATATTGAGTATCAAAATGCAGCGGACTCTTGGGGCCTGTGGGAGGGGGGTGCGAACGCAACAAGGATTTTAATAACACTCTCCCCTTAACTCAGAAAATAAATAACTCCCCTTTCTAAGACAAGATCATATAAAGTTGCAAGGAAAGGCGAGAGAAGAACCTCGCAATTCGTTTGTGACGCGAAACAGATTTGTTACTGAAATTGCCACAGAAGGATCCCCAGCAACCGTTGAAGCACTGTCAACCAAGATTGTAGCAGCGTGGGACATCTTCATGACCGTTCCTGTTTGCATGTAGCATTCGGTAGTCTGGGGGAATTTCCACCCCACATGCCCAGCTACATCTTTTGGGGAAACACATATGAGAGACAAAGTTATCGAACACCCGCTACGGAAGCGGTGCATAGTTTCGCCATTGTGTATTCTGAGTGTAGCCAAGAGAAAATGAGGGGACAGAGAGGGAGGCTCAAGGCGTTGGCCGGGATATGTTATGTCCACGAAAGTTATTTTTAGACGAGCGGAAGTCTTTGTTCTAGCGCAAGTCTGTCTTCTGAGACGTCCGCATGCAGTCTTGCCTCGCTCTCAGGTTCTTAGTGAAAAGAGAAAATGATGGCGCACGGGGAAGGCTGATGAATATATATTTTCTTTCAAACATCGGACCGAGGTTAGCCTGCACGCGGACGTCTCGGAAGACTTCCGCTCGTCTAAAAATAACTTTCGTGGACTTGACATATCCCAAGGGCTGGACCGGGAGCCTCCTTCTCTGTCCCCTCATTTTCTCTTGGTGTAGCCAAGTGGAGGGATAGACGATTAGCAATTACAGAGCCGATAAATGGTTTGTTCGATACGGCGCCTTTCTTGTTGGTGGAACGGAAGAGATAGAAGTCTCTAAGGAAGAAGTCCGGCCCAGCTGGTGGGCTGACCCTCCCAATCGCAGCAAACAACTTCGCGATGGCAGTGCTTAAGACTTTAAGTTTGTCCGCAAAGGAATAGAGGGACTTGATCGAGGATAAAAAAGGATGGGAAAAAAAAAGGAACGACGATCTATGCGAAGGTAGACCCCAAACAAAAAGAACATAGGGAAAGAAAAGGGAAGGCAACACCCGCCAGCCTGACCGGACCAGGAACCCGTCCTGAGACAGGTTATAGGGAGTGGTTTAGAATTCCCTTCTGGTACGGCAAGGAGCGGGAGGGGAAAGAAGTAAGTCCGACTACAAATAAAATAATAATAATAATAGTAAAGAAAAATAAAAAGAAGCGAATAAAAAACGGGACGATATGAGTTGCATGAAACACATTTAAATAACGCCACATATTAACAAAATCTGGGTGTAACACTCCTAATTTTGTTTACGGTGGCCGGAACTGCCCCTAGATCGAGAGTTAAATTACAAGACCTTGCAAAGTGGCCTCGCTTGCCACAGGAGAAGCACACATGGGGCTGGCGATGTGGATACGGATAAAATCGTGGCCTTTCACCTCTAGGCAGTTATTGGGGCAGCGGTCGCTTGAGACCAAACTCTTTCCAAGGTCGAACACACGACCAAACTCTTTCTCAGGTCGAACACACGACCAAACTCTTTTTCAGGTCGAACACATGAAGGGGGCAAAGTGAACGGAATAGCGAAAACGAAACAACTACAGACACAAACGAGCAGGGCGACACCACAGAGTGACACATAAATGGCAAAACTTGGCGAAGCACGCGGTAGACGTATAAACTAAGGACCCGGGCCATGAGAGTGATAAACATAACCTCGCCAACCTGAACTTGGGCAGCCGCGGCGCCCGGTGGCGCTTGAGGTTGTTGTGCTGCGGCTGTCCTTGTCCTGGGCCCTGAACTTGCATATGGTTTGCCAAAGCTTCAGCATTAGGTTCGGCGACGCGAGAATCAAAGTTCAAAGCAAAAAATTCCACACTGGCCCAGGACGGCGTAACTAGGCGAAAGAGACCGAAAACCAGAGAAGGTTTGCATAAATAGGCAAATGAGTTCCCCGGGGACTTGAATGGCATTGTCTCCTAAACCCTGAGGTGTTACAAGGATACCGGCGCTGCGCGCAGGCTAAATCGGTGGCTATTTTGACAGTGAAAATAGGAGCTGAATTTTAATTGTAATGATTTATTTTATCTTTACTTTTTATTTGCAAAAATATCTTCCCAAATCGAGGAGTACAAAATCTCTTGGTTCTTGTCAAAGAAGCAGGCGTATATATGATCAGGGTCCATACGAAATTGCACCATAGCGCTTTGTAAAATGATGATTTGAGGGACACAGAACTTTTCTTGAAAATTTATCGCTTTGAAGTTATCTCGTAAATTTATCACTTTGATAAGCCAGGGAAAATGAACAGGCCTTTCCTTAATAAACCGGATGATAATTCAATATTTTTACTCACTTTCACTGGCATACAGCTCAATTGCATCATGAATCATACGGGAAAATGACATTAATTATTGGTGAATTCACTTCAAGATTACCAAAAGATCAATTAAAGAGAGAGTTGTCACTAATTATTTTTTTTCAATTTCCTTTCAAGTGTGCTAGCTATATTCTTTGACCACACACACCGGCGAAAAATGATGATTTGGGGGACACAGAACTATTCTTGTAAATTTATCGCTTTGATAAGTCAGGGAAAATGAACAGGCCTTTCCTTAATAAACCGGATGATAATTCAATATTTTTACTCACTTTCACTCCTAATGTTCCTGCTTCCGTTAACTTGCAAACAACCTTAATTTAACAGCATGGAGCGTTCAGAAAGAACAAAAGCCTAAGAACGCGAGATGGGATAGGCGACATGGATCAATGCAGTGGAAAAGAGTCCACACGCCGGCTTACGACTAAGAATAAATTAGACACTTTCCCACGCGAGATGCAAGTTCCCTCTCCCAAATAAGACTCTACAACTAGTAGTAGCTATCGCTAAGTGCCAACGAAACAGTCAATATAATACATAGTTTACAGATTTGTATCAGACAGTTCCAAAACACCCAACAGTAGTTGTAATCTATTTATTCGAAAGTACTGCAACTCAACTTATCTAGTTAACAATAATACAATAATAGAAATTGCACACTTTGTATCTCCAACAACAATGTAGATGTCAACGTGTTTTTCAATAATATGGAAAGTACTGCTGTAATTTTTGAACGGCCGTAATTTTAACAGGAATATACAATAATTAAGTTGAATAAAATCAGTGCCATGTAAAAAATCGCCAAAGCGTTTTCAGACTTTTCAGCGTGTATGGAGCATGTAACGGGCCAGTCAAACTCTCTCGCACATGAAAGTTGTTTCACTTGTAGATGCAGCCATGAATTAAAAGTCAAATTGGTCGTTTAATTTTGTACTTTGCAGACAACATATTTTCTTTGAAAATAAAATTAAATTGTTCACGACTCAATGGTTACAAAACGAAAAACAAAGTGCTCTACTAGCCGGCCGAAATCCGAAATTGACAACAGCGGCCGATAAGAACACGTATGCCGGTTTAGTTTTGAGCTCGTTTACTCAATATAGAACACGATGGTTCGAAAATAAATATTAAAGAACACTCAGCTGATAGCTGCCGATGCAACTATTACTTTGTAATTTTTAACCTGCTTTATCAAAGCAAGTGTACACAACACAATGGTTAGGGAAATGGGAAAAATGTGGTTTCACTCACCTCCGAGGACCTCCGAGCACAAGATCATCAATAGTAACACGCGTGATGCAAATTTGTCTAATGACAGCACTCATCAAAACACGGGCTTTCATTGGTCTCTACTAAAATCTCCAGGGAATCTTACATCACACTACGTAGCCTTAAATTACACTTTTCACACAACGATCGAGGATTTTTCTGCCTGCTGCAATACTTCGCGCGGCATTAAGCTGGCCGCGTTGCAAGCTTCGCGTATTCGCTCGGCTTTCTCGTTGGCAATCACGCTAAAATTTTGCTGTTTACTTTCTATCGCTGATGTACTCTTAGCTGAGTTGCAATGGCAAATCAATAAACGAGCCACCTTGAAAAACATGACGAGAGGAATAAATACATGAAAACACACGATTTGAATGACACTTACTCTATTCCTGATTTTAGTAAATTCTCGCATTAAAAGACATGAAAAAGTACTTTAAAAAGAAGCAATTAAGGACGATGCCTACTATTGTTATCGCGCATACGTTATGCGCATCTCCAGATACTCTGATTTCCTATCGGTGATGCTTACCAATACAGGGATATTTTTGCGCGGTTTAAAACTATCCGGAGAAAGTAGATCTTAGTAAGTACTCTTGGTATACAAAAAGAAAATTGGTGGTAACTATGCATTTTTGAGAGACAATTAAGTTTGAATTTTGAGAAGGAACGCCATACATTGCTTTGTATTTGAAAGCTTTTTACAAATATTATTCATGAATTATCTTTGAAAAATGCGTGGTTACCCGCTTATATTATTTTTGGATTTCAATAACACCTGTTAAGATCTACGTTTCCTGCATAATCACACACCGACGCAAAAATATCTTTAATTAGTAGGCACCGTCCTTAAAGTAATAAACAGTTTACCAATTACCGGATGTCATAGGCAACTCAACAGTTCTGTTCTTTTTATTTCTTTCTTTCTTTTTTATGGCTTTGCCCCCCGGGGCAAACATGCAAGCCCTTGTATGCACCGAGCTCGACTACTATCGTGCTCGGTATGTTATGGAGCTCGATGTAGTCATTCTCTTCGCGGTGCCACCATTACTTTTTCTTTATCTGGGAATTCTGCCCAGACACCTTCTCATTTGCAGTGGAGGGAATAAACTTTTTTGCAGATACGGCGGCTATTTTGAATTCTATTGTTTCAAATAGCTATTACGGGATGCCCAGGGGGCCTGAGCATCCCATAATGTCTTTCGAAACAATAGAAATCAAAATGGCCGCCGTGTCTGCAAAAAGATCTATTGAACGAGCGGAGGGTCGTTTTTGTGGAGGGGCTTATGGGAAATTTACAGAAAAAGTTTGCAAATGCAAAATGAAATAAAAAGAGAAATATAAATAAAGAAATGACTTGACGGTAACAGGCAGCAAATTGAGACATTTTGCGTCATTTACCGTTCTTTCGAAGCTCCTTTACACCAAACGATTGAACAGTTTGTTTCATGGCATTTGTTATGCATCTTACTTTTCCTGGCTGTATGAAGGAACTTAAAAAAAGTAGAGAAGGGCTTAATAATCGCGAAGCAGCTTAAAACAAAATTCTTCGGTGTTGTAAAGTTATCATCTCCATCATGCATTTAACTATTAAGTTAATTTTTTTTCCTAGTAGTGGCGCATGAACGAATTTGTAACTGATAAACATAAACACAACACCAAACATATAATTTAAAAAAATAGTCTTTATTTAAATTTGCCTTTTAATTATCGGTAACCTGATAGACTTGCCATGAGTCCTCCAGCGCTTTTGTGTGCACAATTATGCTCGGTGTGGCACTGGGATAATGCTACTAACAGTTTACCATATTTTAATCGAAGGAGACAGGATGTACTTAAATGCACTTGAAAGTTTGAGTATTCCAGATACAAAGACGTTGTCCCTGATATATATACGTTGAACGCGCGCGCTGATTGGCTACTCAAACTCCGGATATCCTTTGTTTAGTATATACTAAAACAGTGGATAGCGTTGAACGCGGGCGCTGATTGGCTCGTCAAACTCCGAATATCCTGTGCTATTTACCTCCGAGCAACGCGGGAAAAAATGGCGTCCCGATTTCCATCCATGACAGGTGAAGAAAACATGCAAATTAATTTTTTGTGCTGTATATTATCTCACTGTTTTAGTATGTACTAAAACAACTATTCACCTCAGTGTCGGTGGCTAGCGCTAGCCACCTCCACTTCAGTGAATAGTTGTCAATTATTATTCAATACATTGTGACAATGTCCAAATATGGTCATAGTGCGATCAATATTTGTTGTGCGTACTCAACGTATATCCTGCGATGTGCGTAACTATGTGTGTCGCGGAGAAAATTGGTCGTTTTTCCAGCTTTTTTTTTTTTCAATAAAAGTAGAAAATTGTTCTTTGTCATCAATGTGTTGAATAATAAAACAATTATCCTGCTCAATCTTGTGGAATATCGCCTGATTTTAGCCAACCCGGTAATATTAACCAAAAAACCTGTAATTTCGAAATGGGTGTAATAGAGTGGTAATTAATCTTCCTGTCGTGCCATTTCCGAGTTTGAATTCAAAAGGGAGCGTTTTGAAATCATGTGTATCAGTGCAGAACAAATTGCACTCCAGTTCAATTACAATTTTAAAGGAGCTATGTCACGAGTTTTTGATATTACTTTGAAAAGATGAAAAAAATATTGGGAGCAAAGAAAACTAAAAAATAACGGCCCAGTTTTGTTTAAAACTTGCCTTAGGATGGCAAGGATTGAAATGGATTACAACTTAAAAACTGGACCAACTATTTCAAGTCCCCTCTCGTGCTCGTACAGGTCTAGTTTGCTTCTCCGCTCAGAAAATAGCTTGATAACTTGCTTTTGCAGTCGATCAGTCCTTTGTTTACCGCGAACCTGTTTAATGTTGCGTTTGTGGCAAAGTTAATACACTAACTCATAATATCTTTCTTATCGTCAGG
>NC_090869.1:51135570-51165570 GCF_036669935.1 Montipora foliosa | reverse complement strand
TTGCAATCAATGTAACGGTCCAGTAGCGAACCCTCAGAAACCAACGATTGAGTTTAAAATACGCACTGAGCGAAATTATAACTGTCTTACAGACTGATAATAAAACTCCAAGTATGTAGCAAGACTAGAATTGCAGCCCTACTCGAAACAAAGGCTTGCGTGGTTATTCATGTTCTTTTGAAAGAGTGAGGAACAAGTATTTTGTTCTTTTGTGTAATAATGACATTTTGGTGGTTGTCATGGTGAGTTTCGTGTTGTGTCGCGGGCGCATGCCGCGTGACTGCAATAATTATTATGGTTGTGACTAGAATGGATACTCCAAATTAAGACGAGACACTTAGTTTTGTTTAATACAGGACTTAACGATCTTACTAAAGTTTCACTAACTAAAGTTTAAATATGGTGTGGCCAGAACAATTTACAAAAGCTAACCATTTCGAGTTGGCACTTGGACCTAATCACTAGAGATCAGTGCCTAACCCAGCAGTTATATATTCTCTGCCTTAAGGACGGTGCCTACTATTGTTATCGCGCATACGATCTGCGCATCTCCAGATACTCGGATTTCCTATCGGTGATGCTTACCAATACAGGGATATTTTTGCGCGGTTTAAAACTATCCGGAGAAAGTAGATCTTAGTAAGTACTCTTGGTATCCAAAAAGAAAATTGGGGGTAACCATGCATTTTTAAGAGAAAATTAAGCTTCAATTTGAGAAAGAACGCCATACATTGCTTTGTATTTTAAAGCTTTTTACAAATATTGTTCATGAATTATCTTTAAAAAATGCGTGGTTACCCCCAATTTTCTTTTTGGATTTCAGTAACACTTGTTAAGATCTACATTTCCCGCATAATCACACACAGGGGCAAAAATATCTTTAATTAGTAGGCACTGTCCTTAACAGAGTGTTTTTTATCTGCCAAAGTGGGTTAACACTCGGAGGTTGCCAAGTAATAATTGCCACATCATGCCACCAAATGTTACATCTGTATATGTGTCACGAATTGCCTCACCTTATTTTTCAGTATTTATTTTAGTCACTGGTGTGGGGAGGGGGGGGGGGGGGGGTATCCTGCATTGTCACAGGCAGCTTTGAACTGTTCTTGTTAAAGCAATACTGCTGGTGTACTTTTGTGATCCACCTGATTCATGATGTACCATACAGGTGCTGATAGCTTGAAATTTTTTTATCCAGTCGTGGGCAAGTTCTTCTTTCCAGTTTTTACCTGGTCCTTACAAATCATAGATAAGTTATCGCCCAAATTCCTTGTTTGCTACCATCCAAACTCTTTCAGGCACTTTAAGCCATTATTTTATGTGAAAAATGACCATGTCTTTAACCTTTCTCTGTTCCTTTTCAAGAAGTGTGAGTACTTGTACAATGTATTTCTCAACCGATCAAATGAACAATGAGAAAACAAATGACAGAAGCACAGTTAAGATTCCCGAATGTTTAGTCATCTTCACGCGTCTCCATTGCATGGCTATTTAATTCCATATGGCGACAACTATGTTACTTTTACTTCGTTATTTATTATCATAATTTATTATTATTTTTTGCATGTCACCTAAACAACAGACAGACAAATCAAAGCAAGTTGTGTGTGCTATTTATGTCAGTGCCTTGCGTCCTTATGGGAGGTGCAGTGACCTCAGGGTTAGTGTGCTCAACTCTGGATCAAGTGGTCTGGGTTCAGTTCCTGGCCGGAGACATTGTGTTTTGTTCTTTAATAGGCAAGACACTTAAGTCTCACGGTGCCTCTCCCCATCCAGGTGTATAAATGGGTACCAGCGAATTAAATGCTGGGGGTAACCCTGCGATGGACTGGCATCCAAAGCAGGGAGGAGTAGAAACACTCCTAGTCTCTTTATGTTACAGAAACCGGAGATAAGCACCAGCCTGATGGGCCTTCTAGGTTTGTAACAGACTCTTCCTTGTGTCCTGGAAGGCATTAGAATTTTGGTGATGCATTTTTTGGATTTTATTTGGGTAAAAATGCATGATTTCTGTGTTAGTGTGATTCTTGAGATTTTGACCATTTTAAGCTGAAATGGGGTATGGTTTGTGCACTCAGGTCTTGAATTGGGTATGTTTTTTAGAAGAAGCTACATGTATTTCTTCATCATTGGGCCATTGGACCATCAACAAAAGCCCTTCTCAAATAATATTACGCCAACCGTGGAACAGCTGACTGAAGGTCTGAAATAGGGTACATGTACTCCCCCACTAGCCTTAAACACTGAGGTGAATAGTTGTTTTATATACTATAAAAACAGTGAAATAATATAGCACAACATTTTCTAGCACAAACTGCGCACAAATTGCTCTGAGGTGATTAGTTAACAATTATTCCATGGGCGCGCATTGGATGTGGGATGGTACATGTGTAAATTGCCAACGAGGTGCGTAGTGCCGAATTGGCTATAAAAAGGCTCATATCCAACAAGCGCGAATGGAATAACTGTAAATCATTCAATTCTTTAAACTCCAAAAGTTTGAAAGTATGAAATACGAGCAAAAAAAGGGGTAAAATCCTAGTGAAAGCGAAAAAACTTGATGAAGATGCGATGTTGTGTAATACCTGGTGGTCAGACAGACGCAGGCTCATCACAAAAACATTTCTTACCTTTTCACGTACTTCTAAGCGTCGGAATTGATCCAAACTTTCCACAGAAATGGTTTTTTAATGCTTTATTCTGAGAGAAATTTTGCTTAAAGTTTCTGGTGAAAAACTTTTTAGTTTAGTGTTCGCTTAGCACCATCATTTACATGATATAAGGTCAAACTAAGGTATATGAGCTGATAACCGAGATTGAGTGAACCAATCAGAACACGAAAAATGCATTAACCAAGGTTGAAAAGTTGATAACAAAGGATATCTGGAGCTCAACGTACACTATCTACTGTTTTAGTATATACTAATTTGAAATGTCTGACAGTTTGTGACAAATTGGCTGAGAGTGTTCAATATTGAGTGAGAACACTATAAATAGTCCATTTTACAGTTGTGCGCTTGGTTACCTGGCCGATGAATGAAAGTGAGGCTGAAGTTGACTTTGTTTTGATAGAAACCTTACTGCTTTTCTTATGTAAATTGTTACTAATTAGCATGACAATGACATCATTAACATAAGAAAAGGAGGGAGGTCTGTATCATAACAAGGTCAACACCAGCCCTCACTTTCATTAAAAGGGCTAGGTAACTTTAAAGCCCACAACTGGAAAGAGGTCTATTGATAACCTGAACCCTTTTATATGCATGTAGCATTGAGAATTGACTGGGTACAGGTGTACACTTTATTCCAATGATTTTACTATTTTCAAGTCAGTAAATGACTGGCATGTTTTGAAAGTACCAATCAAAATAATGCTGAGTTAAGCCTTTCATCCCTGAAGAGGCCTTGACAAGTAAAATTGTCTGGCTTTAGACAGAGTAAAATCCGTGAGTTTCATTCTTAGGAGGGAGAAGGTTAAAGGGGACATACCATAGTTTTTGAGTGGACCCAGATGTTGCTAACCCTTTCATCCCTGAAGTGTCCCCCATTGACGAGTAAAATCCTCTGGCGTTAGACAGAGTAAAATCTATAAGTGTCACTCTTAGGAGGGAAAGGGTCAAGCAGTATTTAAATCTAGGTACTCATTTTATAATGGTAATAGCATTCAAATATCAGTTTTATAAACACCTTGAAAATTTAAAGCCATATTGCCTGAGTCATTGGTCGAGTGGTAAATTAGCCCATTTCCAAGTTGCAACATGCCTCAGTTTTAAAGCGAGTCCTGGTGGACAACGATTCAAATGGAAATGAGTTGCATATTCTTATGCAAATCAAACTCATTTCCCTTACAATAGTTAAGCACCAAGACTCACTTAGAAAGCGAGACAAACAGCAACTCGGAAATGGCTTATTGGAGTGAGTACGTTTTATGGCGAAATTTGCACAGGGCACTGAGTGGTCACGCAAGAGGACTTAACAGATTGACGGTTGTAGCATGTAGCATTGAATGAATCAAATATTTCACGAACATCAAAACAAAATTGAAAAAATATAAATGTATCAGACTGCCGAACACTGAGTATTTTTCAAAGTCCTGTCCGGCTGCTGCATTTCTAAACACAGTCTATTTTTATTGCTGCATATAATTTGTAACAATAGTTTCATGTCTCCAAGGATTTGATTCTCATGAATCATTTTAAGACAAAAAAGGATTGCGCTTAGAATTATGTCGTTGTCACATCAGAGAGGTTGTTGTTTTGGGTTATAAGGCACAGCATTTTTTCTCAAAGAAATTGCTTGTTGGCCCCAAATGTGGTCTAAACTCAAGGTGCACCTTACAGCTGAGTATTTTCTTGCAACAGAACTTGTTCAGCTCCTAATGCCGCCATCTTGTATTTTAAGCTCGTCCCAGTCTTCCCCTTACGGTGATTAAAAAATGGTAGCCTCACACCAACGTTCATGATGTTCAATTAGCATTGTACAACAAAAACACCCACAAGAAAGTGCTAATAACAGCAGGATTTAAGGGTTTTTCTCTAAATTTTAGATGAATTTTCCTCTGCTGTTGTTCTTGAGCTTAATACAATAGGTAACCTGAGAACACTGACCCCTGGTCTGTGGACCCACCTACGGACTGGGTCCATGGACTACCCCTAAGGACCCCCTTTACGGACGCCGACCACCCCAAAACAACATAGAAAGACAAGAATAAATAAAGTAAAAATAATATAATAAATAACAACTGAAGATTTGATGTACTGGTTGTCCCGCCAGATCTATAGACCACTCGTGTCGGTTACACTCTGCAAATTTAACAGACTAAGGCTCAGTATTGTGCTATTGTGTTCATTTGTGCTTTCTTTCCCTTCGCCATTTTGTTTGGATTTATGAACTCACCTCAGGCTTCACTCCGCAGAGAAGGAAGTACCTTGCGCCTGAGCCTGACTAAGCCTTTGTCTATTGAAAAAAAATTGTGGAGCGTAACAGTTGAGATTTCACCGACACCAGTGGTCTATCCAGACAACTGGTAAGTCAAATCTTCAGTTGTTATTTATTATATTATATTTTATTTGATTTATTGTTATTTCTATGTTGTTTTGGGGTGGTCTGTAGAGGGGGTCCGTAGGGGTAGTCCCTGGACCGTTCCATAAGGCAGCCCGTGGACCCCGTCCGTAGCGGGGTCCATGGACCGGGGGTCAGCGTTTTCGGGTCACCCCAGCATAACTAGCGATGAATTGAACCATATTCCTCTATTTGAGGACCATCTTATAACTGATTATTTTGATGAGATTTTCAGTTTGTTACATAAATGCCATCAAGTTTGAAAGTTAAAGGTGCACCTTATAACCAAGTGTGCCTTGTATCCAAAAAACTATGGTATGCTGAGTTGGGCATTTCCAAGTACAGTGTACCTTAAAAATTTTAAAACTTTCTAGTTTAAGATGGCCCATTAGATTAGTGTAAAGAGGCTCTGCTTTTCTGCTTTTCCTCTTGGCAGGAGAATTCAAAGTTATGGCCCTTTTCTGCAGGATAGACTCTTCTTTATCATCACTAACTTCCCTTAAACTGCAACAGAATTTTGTTTTCATTCATTGCAGGGCTTTTTTAGTTGCTGTTTTAAATGATGCAAGGCAAAAGATCGTAGAAATAAAGTTTCCTGTCAAGAAAAGGGTAATTAGGGAAAATAATTATTTCAAAATTCTGTGTTGGTTTGTCTCCTTTCCATGATGGGAGACAGGTCCAAAAAAGCAGTTTAAGACTTTTCTCCTTGAAATAATACTTAACTTTCCCTTGATTCAATGATATCACAGTCATCCAAGCTGTTGCAAGAAATTCCAAAGAGGGATCCTGTGTTGGTTGGGATCATTGGGTGTGGTCGTTTGGGGAAGCAGTTGGCAAACACTCTGTTGAAATTCTGTAAGTCACCAAAATTATTATTGTATTATATATGTACAGTCTAATAATGTTATGGTAGCCAATTTTACTAGGTTGTTGGAGCCTGGGTTAGTGCGTAACCAGGATACCCTGTTAACCTATACATTTTATTGAAATAATTAGCTGTGAGACTCTGGAAGTAACCTCGAACTAAATTATGATGAAATTCTATTGCATGAGCATCATGCACTGTTTGAGACGGTCTGTCAATTGAAATAGCTTTAATACCACTATAGAGACGAGCCAGAAATTCCAAAACTGTAGATTTTTGGCAGTAAAACTACATGGCTCACTCTGTAAAAGTTAAAGATAGCCACTTCAAATTGTTGTCCTCTGGCAGATCCTGTACCAGGAATGATTGTCACAGCCAATAATTATTTATTATCGTGTCTCACATCATCTTCCTTTGACAATACTACATGTATGTTGCCTTTTAGTTAAATATGGTGACATGTAGATAAACACTTTGCAGGCATAGGTGGTTATGATGTACTGTTTAAAAAAAGAGCAGCAGTGTTTTATCGGGTTTTAAAAGCACGAGGCGTAGATGAGTGTTTTTAGACCCGATAAAACACGCGCTGCGAGTTTTTTAACCGCTTCAAAGACCCGTGCCTCTCTGGGATTTTTCTAAACATGATATGAATGCATTAAAAGTTAATTACATACAGACGGGAAAAGTGCTCCTTGTTCGGCTGCTGTTAAAGTTCAGAAAGCTTTTCCTTGAACTGCTGCCCAAACGCGTGTTTCGAGAACCAAAAATGCGAAGGAAGAGAAAGATTACTTGGATAGTTGTGTTCCAAGGGCTACTCTATATGCCACAGAGTGGGCCTACAACATTTTTGGCGAGTGGCAAAGTTCAAAAAGGAAATAAAGACGCCAACTTGGAGGAAAGAGTATTCAAAGTTGAAGTAGACAGTATTCAAAATTAAGAAAAGAGTATTGTTGAGATGAGCGCTGAATCCTTGGATTTTTGGCTGAGAAATTTTGTCGCGGAGGTGTGTAAGGAGAACGGAGAGCGGTATCCCCCAAGAAGTTTGTACAGTATTTGCTGTGGATTACAGCGTTACTTGAAAGAGAGCAATGGACGCGACGCTATTAAATTTTTAAACAAGGATGAGGCAAGGTAAGGAAAAAGAACTTTAGAATCTAATGTCAGGCTTAGAGAACTCGTTACTAAATATTTGTGTTACATTTTAGATTGAGTACGTTTCGACGAGCATTGGATGCAGAATTGAGTGTTGTGCAGATGGCGTGGCTAATAAAACGAAGAAAGAAGACAAAGAAGTCTTTACATCGGAAGAAGAAAAGATCCTTTGGGAGAAAATTCTGCTCGGTTGTCATAGTGCTAAGTCATTTTTGCACACAATTTATGTTTACAACGGGAAGCTGTTTGGTATCCGTGCGAAGGAGCGAGTAGAGTCGAATGGCGCAATTTTTGATGAGACCGTATCGCAAAACTTATCATGGAGGTCTCAAAGATCTAAAGCCCCGGGTCTAAAGCGTGCACCACGCGTTGTAAAACATGTGTGCTGTGATGACCTAAATGTTGAACATTTTCCATGCCTTGTAAATTGTTATGCTACCTATCTAGAGAATATCAAATGCTTAGCAGAACACGTGCAAGCATTTTACTTTAAACCAAATCCTAATTCAGCAGTATTTGGCTATCAAAAATCACCTGTGGTTATTTAATACGTACTCTGAATAGGATTTTGCCCGATGTTTTGTGCGGTCAAGCTGATTTAAAGAGGAAAACGTCCCACTTTTTAAGGGTAACTTGCGCCACTCGGTTGTTTCAACATTCAGTAGATGAGAAGTTAATTCGGGAACGAACAGGACATCCGTCCAATGCGCTGTTTAATTATGAAAGGAATAGTGTTGAGCAGGAAAGAAATGTCAGCAAAATTTTAGAACATCATTGCTCAGTCATCAGGGAAAATTATGACGAGAGTAATGTAAAGACCGAAGATGGTGAAGGTGAAGACATTTCGGGATTGGGTGATATGGAGTGTGAAGTGAGGATGAAAAGTCAAATGCCCATTCCGAATGTTACTGAAACTAGTCCGACAAGTCAAATCAGACAACATTGGATAGTTGTGTCTTCAAAAGCTGCGCAATTAATTTTGTGAACAATGGGAAATTGTAAAATAACGAATTTCTGTTCATTTAACAAGAATTTATCTGGAAAATAAACTTTTTTGTTTACTGTGGTTAATGTTTTTGTATACTACCTTTTGGGGAATAATGTGGCATTAATTAACGTGATCTTTATATAAAGATCTCTAGTCTATAAAGATCACGGTAATCATATTTTCATTAATAATTCAGTGGTAATTTTATTGTTTATGTATTGTACCCCGATTTCCCCCGAGACCGAAATCAAAATCCTCTCCGGGCTTTTCAGAATGATCATTCTACACCGGCTTAGCTGCGCAGCAAGCGTTTCTGTTTGAGAGAAGAGCTTCGAAACGAGTTTCCGCAAACTGGCCGCGCGAAAGTTGGGGCAAGAGACTGAAGAAAATAAAGATGTATGCACGTGACTGATTTCTGTCATCTGAGAGGATAATAGACTCATGAATTATTAATAAGCTTTTGGAGTGGATCTAAAATTCTGCACCAGTTCTGTTTCATCACACTTACATGTATGTATAGGCCACTTCGGAAAATACCATTGATAGTACTCTTTGTTTGTCCGCCCCAATTTCGCATAAGTATTGTTTTTATTTTCTCTTGGGACTTTGACAGTCACGCCTCATTGCAAAGTTCGCACAGTTGTAAGTTCAACACCGTTGCATGGGTTGTTGAGTTGACGTATTTACACGTAGTTGTCAAATGTGAAAGTTTGTTGGGTGGCCACGGTAAGGCGCGTTGCACTGAAAAATGGTCCGAAGAGAAACTGGAAACGATACTCCTGCTAGATTTGGGGGCACAATCAAAGAGTATGGCATTTTCCAAAGTGGCCTATTGCAGTGATGCTACAGTGTAACTTATTTCCATCATTATTTGAGTCATTGATGAGTAAACAGCTATAGATGGTTTTCAATCACCTGATGAGACAGCCATGTTGGTGCACAAAACAAAAGCAAATTATGGCTCTTGTTTTGCATTAAAATAGACTCAAATTCCCAAAAGATCTTTTTCTCTATTGTTCTGTGCACCAACATGGCCGCTGTGACGTCAACTGAAAACCATCTATTAGGTAAGCAGTTGCTGATAGTTCTTTTGCAAAGGTTCATGGGATGGATAAGCCGCCTCTTGCAATTCTTTAAAATCAGCCTTTTGTAGCGGTGAACAATGGCTGAATAAGTGTGCTAGTCTCCTGATCTTTTGAAATTAAACTGTTTTGACACAGGTCGACTGTACATCTAAAACGTATTATTTTATTTGTGTATGCAAAGTTAAAGAGGCATCTATTAAAAAAGCAGCGCTTAAATTGAAGCTTTTAGACTGCTTACTCGCAAAAAATGTATAGTTGTGGGCACAAGTGAGCTATGTGCTGTGTCGGTGGGCATGCACATGAGCTTTTCTTGCATGGGGCTTGTAGTTCAGTCATTTCCACAGACAAAAACTGAAAGAAATTGCAATATCTTTAAATACACAAAAAAAATACTAAATCTTTTGAACACCTTTTAGTATAAGGTACTAGACAGTCTATGAATAATTAATGTTACAGGTCAATATATGCAGCACCATTTTTGCAAAAATATATGAGTTGATAAATAAATAAAAATCACCCCAACTGTTTGGCCTAGTTTGCCCTTGTAAATCCTGTTTTCATTTGACCCACCTGTTTTGGGCCACATTTTCTAATGCGGTTATTGCTTTGTTTTTCATAAATTAATGAACATGCAGCGAAACTCTCAAGTGCATAAATTATTTTGTATTTGTCAAACTTGAGAAATGAGTGCATAATTTACCTCACAAAATACTTGCTTGCCCAAGTACAGAACTTTATGTCATTTATTGTGTCGTAGCTGATGTTTATCCAGAGGAATTGTTTCTGTCAACAAGAAGACCGGAAACATTATCTGGGTTGCAGGAAAAAGGGGTCAACTGCGGCTTTGACAATACAAAGGTCAGTTTGCAGTGGTGAATAATTGTAGCGACCATTCAGATTAGAGTGCAAGTAAAGTAAAGTAACCGACCGAGAAGTATCAATCTAAGCATGCACAAGTTAATTTGAAATCTAATGCGCGTGCTCAGTACTTAAAGCTTGTCCATGTGGTCGAATTCTTGTTGCCAGAGTTCTCGTTACCCTTGCCCAGCGAAGGGGAAAGAGGGGCTGGGATAATCCATTTCGGATGACAAGTTCCCATCCCGGTGGACAAACTAACTACGGCCTCGGACAAAATTGTTGAAACACTTTGCAATACCTAGCCCTCCTACAATGTTGTTTTGCCTAATAGGCTCAGAAACTCACGTGCAAAGGACATTGTAAGGGAAGAGTGAACCGCGAAAGCTTCAAATCTGTATATTCATGTACTGTTCCAAGAAATTTTGTCACAGACTTTAGCTTGTGCTCCGGCTACAAGATTGCAGAAGACATATTCGAGCTCATATTTATGCATCTCTTATAGTAAAACTGTGACTTTTTATGCCCAGTTGTCTAAAGTGAGTTATCTGGGCAAATAAAATCACCACTGGACCAAAGCGGCTACTTTCATAAGGCCCATAACCGCCTAATTTAATTTTCGGCATCTCGAATGATTCCTTGATACAAACGTTCTTCGAAGGCGTTAGTGGACGCGGAAAACTACATGTATATGCCACCAATGCTCTTTAAACAACAGAGAGATGTAGCATCGCGTTAACGCAATGGAAGCTGTTTGTTGTAAAAGCATCAAAATGTTCTTATTTCAACTTGTCGCTCTCTTTTGATAAGTGGTGAGAACACTTGCCTCCCACCAATGTGTCCCTGGTTCGATTCTCAAACTAGGAGTCAAATGTTGGTTTTCTGCTGTGCCCCAAGAGGTTTTTCGCCGGGCACTACCTGTCCTGCCATGCTAAATAGCATGTCCCCACGTAATAATTAGCGAATTGCTTATGTTTTTACATTACTTCACTCAGTGATTGGTTCAAAGTTCTCGCGCCACTTTTTCAACCAATCAGAAGTGAAACCAAAACCAATCGTGGCTCGCGCGTGCACATTTACCCTCGCTTTGTGTCGGCTGCGTGTAATTGTGGAGGCAGTGTGGCCCAGTGGTTAGGGCGTTTGCCTTGAGATCCGGAGATCCCGGGTTCAAGACATTCTCTGACCACTCGCTGAATTTGTTCCTGGTAGTCCCTGGTTCAACTTCCCAGCCGCACTTGTAAATAGCCAACTGGTTTGCCTCCGGCCAGTTGGGATTCTTAACAGTTGTTGTTGTTGTGTTCTGTTGTTTCATTGGCCCTGAAAAGCCCCAATGGGGATCGGTCAATTAAGTATGTAATGTAATGTAATGTAATGTAATGTAATGTAATGTAATGTAATGTAATGTAATGTAATGTAATTACTTCGAGTTTTGATTGGTTTACTGGATTGTGTCCCTCCTTTTTGATTGGTCAAAGTAATTTAGCCAGGCTGTAAAGAGAAGGAATTGTGTATTTGATTATAAAAGAATCAAACTCTGCATGTTTGTTGGTCTTCATCAAGTTAACAATTTTGGATGTAGAGGCATGGTCTAAACGTCATGAAACGGTAATTAAGGGGTTGTACAAAAAAATGCTGACGTCAGAATTTTCTGGGGTCCACTTTTTCAAGTAGTTTCCTGTCAATTGTATAAGAAATTTCAAATGAACTACAGATCTATTGAGAAAAATGTCATATTCACATTATTCCTTTATATTTATTACCAGTAAAACTCTGCAAATAGCATGAAATTTTAGAGGAACTTTTAACAAAAAATGTTTCAAGGTTCAGACAGGCCAAAAGCGACTCCTATTGGTCAAGACAGGAAATTTAAAGACGTCAGAGCTTTGTTTTAACGAGTACATCTTTCAACGACCTCCCTTTTTTATATGAAATTTGGGAGGCTTTTTAAAGATTTCGCTTAGTACGGACTAGTTTTGTATTTAAGATGCCATTTGTTCATTAGAATATGTTTGAGATTACACACTGATGGGTGACATTCTGTAACAAACGGCGATTTTTTTTCTTTGTAGAGCCGACATTCTTTTCCTAAAATTGACTTCAGATAGAGTCATGTTCACAAGGTTATCTGGATAACCCCTGTGGCACAATCTTTGTTACTGGGTTGCCAGTATGGCAAACCCAGTCGGGGTCTTCGTTTAGTTTGTTTGTTTTCTTTTATTTATTTATTTTTTTTCCGTGTCGGTAAAAGTCTTGCCTGTTACTCCCCTGCTAAGTGGTGCCTTTGTGCATAGAGCCTTCTGCGCGTATTTTCTTAGGATCGAGAGGGTAGGGGGAAATGCGTAGATTCGTACACAGTAGAACGATCAACTTAACTGGCAATGGCGTCGAAAGTCATGTAACGCGAATGGCGTTTTGGTGGATCTTTGAACAAAATACCCTTATGAAGGTATCTTTGAACAATATACCCTTATGAAGCTCAATAATGGCAATTCAATTGGATATACAGGCGGTGGAATCTGAAAACTTGAGCGACGAGTAATGGACTTCGACAATAATCTATCGCCCGTCGAGCCGAAATCAAAGTGAGCTGTATTTCAAATATTACCAAGTGTGCTGTTATGTAGAACACTGAAACCAAATGGAAAGTTCTCTGGTAACTTATGGGTTCAACAAAGACAGAGAACGAATCGAACACCTTACGTGGATCTCTGATTAACTCTGCACAGTCTTAACTCTGCACAGTCACAGGAAAAACATAATTAGAAATGTGACAGCCAAGAATTATTTGAAAGAAAGCTTGTCGTCTATTTTGTGGCTCATTATTCAAGGAAAGGTTCTTCATGGAAACGGCTTGATCCTGAAATTTAGTTTGTTGCAATATTGCGCATATTTGACACGATTGAGTTTCTCTTCACGCACGTAATGAAATAGAAGGGGTTTTTGCCTCTCATAGCAAATATGTTGTTTGCTTCAAAGAATTGTTCGCTGGAAAAGGTGGCCTTTATGAATTCATCATGTTTTATGATATGCGAGCTTAACTGGATAGTTTTTATGGCAATAGAAAAAGCATTTTCTTGTCATTCAAGGAAAAGGTTCTTCAGGAAACCTGAAGTACATGGTATTAAATTTGACACGATTGAGTTTCTTGTCTTCACGCACGCAATGAAATAGAAAGAGGTTTTCGCCTCTAAGAGCAAATATGTTGTTTGTTTCAATATATTTTTCGCTGGAAAAGGATTCTGTGGTATTTTTTGCCTTTGTGAATTATAATATCATGTTGTGTATTGAATTTTCGAGCTCAAGGTTGAAATGTGATATGGGAGAATTTTTTCAGTATTGCTCTGTAAGCAGGAAGGGTTCACAGGCCTGTTGGAAGCGTGCTTGGGTTTCAACAAAATGAGCCCCAAAATCAGTGAAAAATTGTGACGCAGATAAATAATAAAGTAGCTGCTATTTCCAAAATGATGGAATTACCTGGTGATAAATAACGTCGTACGCGTCTTGGAGAGTAAATTTTGACTTTATCAACCTAAAGAGTTGGGCGATTGTGATCTTTGTTTTGACTTCGCTCATTTCATTGTCAAACTTTATAACACTTGACAGAAAAAGAAACTTACAAAAACCCGGTATCTTGCCATATTTGACACAGATGCTTCACTGTTTGGCGAGTAAACATGCCGCGGTAACTTAATCACGGCGCCCGCTCAATTCCGGCCATGTCACTTTCGATTTTGCGATTTATTTGAACGTAGCAAAAATCTCCCAAAATGTTTGTCGCTGATCGTAACTTTTTATATTCTATATTCACGGTTCAAAATTAATGTTTTCATGTCGTAAATATTTTATTCTCGATCAACCGTTCCGGAAACTTCCTTCTGCTCTTTCTAAAAACTGTGTATCAATAGTTATTTACTTTTGCATCAACATTTGTTTTGCATAAAGCAAGCTAACAAAATCTGTACCTTGCTGAGTTCGCATTTGTTTATAGCGTTAAAAGTATTTTTGGTCCGATGCTTCTGTTTTATGAGGGGGTTTTGGTCTCCCATCCAAACACTAACCCCGCTGGAGAGGGCTTAACTTCAGCTAACTTTGGTATTACAAAGCTGTCAGATGCTCAGAGGGCACGCTTAAACTTGTGGTGAAAAGAAGTTGTGACGGAACTTGAAAATTATTAACATGTCAGCCCAGAAGCCAATGTTTCTCGCTTCCCTTTTATTTGTTATTCTTCGGAGACTGGAATGCTGTAGTTCAATACCACACAATTCAGTGCCCTTCTGATTTTCTATAACACGTACCACAGGCAACCCAGTGTATGCTTCACGGAAGCATCTCGTTTGAATTATGCGATGTGTGTTTCATTTTTTCTTTTGAAAAGTTATTGAAGCCTTTCCTGACGCCTGGAGGTTGGCAGGACTTGAAGTGCGTGTATTGGAAACTCTCTGTCGGTTTTAACTGTGTGCACACATCAAGAATAGAATGCTTTTTGACCTTTTTTGAATCTCTCGCTCTTGTCCACATATGTATCCAATTATATTGTTATTTCAGTATCTGAAATCTCGGCCGCGAATTTTATTTGTAGAGTGATAACTATTTGCTAGCTCTTTGAAGTTGTTTATTGCTTCTTTGTTTATGTTCCATGGAGAAAAGATGTCGTCAATGTATCTTTTCCAAATGAGTGCTTTGTAAGGACTTTGGTTGATGATACTGTCTCAACGTCCACGTTTCCAGGTTACATTCCACCGGTCAATCGTTGCAGGTCATTGTTTTACCTTTTGAAAAGTAACCCAAACCCGGTCGGCCGCGGACCTATCATTCATTATATTCGTTTGTGAAGGCCCTACTGAACGAATCTCATCATTTCTTGATCACCTACTTCAGTCTATTGCCAAAACAAAACTCATACCTAAAATACGGCGGGTCTAAAACACAGGTCACATTCCACAGGTCACTCGTTCCAGGTCATTGTTTTACCTTTTTGAAAGTAACACAAAACTCTCAATTTGGATAACCCTAGGCCTAAAAACCAACCTTAGGCCTAGGGTTAGCCAAATAGAGAATTTGGTTACTTTCTAAAAGGTAAAGCAATGACCTGCAACGAGTGACCTGTGGAATGTGACCTGTGTTTTAGACCCGCCGCCTAAAATACCAGAGATTTCTTAAACTCTATATAGAAAAGATGAAAGTATCAAAATAAGACACAATCCTTGTCTCGATGGACGTTACTAGCCTTTACACTAAAATTCCGCGGGAAGAAGGAATCTTCATTGTATGTAGAACATACCAAACATTCTATGCAAACAAACCTCCGATTTCAGCTCACTTTCTCAGAGAAATGTTAAGATATATCTTGAAAGAAATTCTTTCCATTTCAACGAGAAAAACCAGCACACGGAACTGCAATGGGAACAAAAATGGCATTATCTTTTGCTGACATTTTCATGGTGGAAGTTGGAGCGGGTCTGAAAAACAGGTCACGTTCCACAGATCACTCATTGCTGGTCATTGTTTTACCTTTTTGAAAGTAACCCTAACCCTCACTTTGCCTAAAAACCAACATTAGGCCTAGGGCCAGCCAAATTGAGTGTTAGGTTTGTGGATCTTTATTAGAGTGTAGAAGACAGGAATTTGTGGTGGGTACATTGGTGTCAGGGATAACCATTTCTTAGTCATGTCATCAATGTAGTCTCCGTGACTGAGAGCATCGATGCGTTCTTTGGCTTTTTGAGAGGTTTCTAATGCCATGGGCAATGTGACACGAGAGGGTCAGATTCTCTTAGATGAGAAAGAAAACTCTCAGGCAGCCATGGGTAATTAAAAAGCTAAAGAACTCATCAATGTTCTGCATCACGGAGACCACATTGATGATATGACTAAGAAATGGTTATCCCTGACACCAAACCTGCCACGAAGCCCTGTTTTCTACACTCTTTACTCATATCAGGGTGTGAAAGCCTTAATGAACCAATCTGAGGTCTTTGAATTTCCTATCTTGATAATTAGGAGTCGTGCATGTTTGGGCTGTCTTCATCTTGAAACATCATCAAGTCTGTGGATAAGGCAAGGCGGCAACTTTTTCGCATGCATTCCGGTAGTTTAGATAAGATTCCCCCAACATGCAGTTCTAAAGCAACATATTCTCCGAGCATCGTATCAAGGTAGCCATGTTTGGGGTCAAGTACACGTAGCACTTCCAGAGCTTCCAAGTCCTGCCGAATGGGGATGGGAGAGGAACGGTCAATGGAAACCTTTGTGGCCAACACTTACACAAGCCCAGCAAAGCTGCTATGAGCTCATTTATAGTTCCTGCAAGGAAGCCTACAGATGGTTGTGCAAGTGCTCAAATGCAAACCTTCAGTGCAAAGCCCTGTGCGCTCGTGGTTAAAGCCATTATTTTAGCCTCTTGCGTGGAACACATCATTCTTAGAGTATAAGGTGTTTACAAACCAGCAAAAAGCTGCAAAAGAGGGCATAATTTAAGATGGCGTCTTTAGTTGAAAGTCATAGATTCTAAAATGTTTTTCGCTGAATTCATGGCACAAAATTTATGATGTTTTCATCTCGCAAATTTTGTTGGTGATGGCAAATCGTTTTATTCCTTCTGCTCTCCTTAAAAACTAAATATCAATACTTATTTACTTTTGCGTCAATATTTGGTTTGCATAACGTATGCTTACAAAATATGTACCTTGCTTAGTTCGCATTTAGTGAACATTGGTCCTGGAAAGCTGTCAGAAGCTCAGGGTGCACGCTTAAGCTTTTGGTGAAAAAGAAGTTGTAAATGATCAACATGTCAGCCTTGAAGCCAAATGTTTCTCTATTTCATTTTATTTTCTATAATCTTTCTGGGTTTAGTATTTTACTGAACCACATGTCTTATCAGGGGGTATTTAAAGATATCTACCATGCCACTGTAATGATTTACGATACCAAAACAATATCGTGTACTATTGGAGCTACATATTACGCAAGGACAAAGTGAATGTCCTGAAAAAACCAAACGCAGCTCAGTTGATAGTTATAGACAAAACACTGTCAAGATACTGTACCACAGGTACACAATGCGTTCCTACTTTAAAAAAATATCCCGTATCTCCTTACAGATTTATCTTTCTGGTAATCTTTCGCCATTTTTCGAAGTCTACTTGTAGTTGAAGTTCACTGTAACTGGACAATTTGTGTTAACTGTTTGCGCATTCCACGGATACGCCCTTGTAGGCGTCTTGTCTCTTTAATAAACAGCAGGAATGTACGTACAGTACAAAGTACTTTAAACTGCGCTCAGTAAGCAAAATACTTAAAATTGTTAAGTGTTCTGTACGTTCTGAGCCTAGAATCAAAACAAGAACAGGCCCAGCTTACTATGCTTCTAAAAACAAAGACCGCCGTAATTACCTAACCGAAAGACTTTAGTATCAATCGTGTTTTTGATGAAAGCAGAAAGACTTAATCCATTCGCAATTTGCTTTAGGGCCCTTACGCACTGGGCAAATCTTTGTTTATTTTGTTTATTTATCTTATCTTGGAACAGAATTTCGGCTGTTCTTATTTTGTCCGCGTCTTAAATAAGACGTGAACTTCGTCGTATAAATGGTTTCGCGTCCTAAATAAGACGTGAACTATAAGGACGCATGCCTGTCACATGCGTGACGACAATAAAAAGATCGTCATTTTGTTGACGAGTCACCCAGGCTACAAATTGGCTTCCCAGTCAGGCTCAAAAACACCAACAAAACAGAGAAACACTTGGACTTTGGTGGAGAAGAAAGAGTTCCTCATCCTTTGCCGGGAACTGGCAATCGCGGAACAACTTGATAACTGCGTGACAAGCGCCGGTGTAAGTTATTTTTTGTTTTAATTCAATTGAATTGAAAGGGTTTTCATTTGGTAACTTTGCGGATGAAAAGTGCAAAGGTGGTAACTGTGAATTAACAGTTATTCTTTGAGGGCGTGCTAGATTTATAATGCTAAATAACCAAGTAAGACGCGAACCGTTTAAACGAGAAGTTCTCGTCTTATGTAGGACGCAAACGTATAAATGGTGCAGTTCGCGTCCTATTTAAGACGCGTCTTATATTCTCCCGTATGTGGCCCTATTATCTTGGGTTGAGTTATCTGTTCAAACCAGAGAAGGAAAACCAGATCTTATGGCCCAAACGTAGTAGTTTGAGTAGAGCCCCTCGTCTTTCTTTTTTTCACTTATACGGACAGTGACTGCGAACCTGCCCCAGGATCTTGGCAGACAATAAACGCAAAACTGTCCCAATTCTTGGTTGTTTTTGGCATGTTTATAGCATTTCACATACTTTTGAAGCTTCAAGAAGCCAGCGAAACGAACTCGGAATAATAAAAAAAAAACGAACGAACGAAGGGGTGAAGTTTGACCAAACAGAAATCGATCAAACGAACTTGATAAACTCGATCCTTTTCCTTGCCACATTAAAGTTCTTCTTATATGGCCTTGCGATTACTTTGTCGTCTAGTCAAGTGGTCTCCAAGGACATCTGTTTCGGTATAACATGAAGTTACTGCTGCAAAATTACTTAATTTGAGCTTTAAGAAACGGTCCAGATAAGAAAGATAGCAACAACGGCAACGAACATGTTGGAATTCAATTGGTATGCAAAAAGGTGATAACTTTTCTATTGTCTGTACTTACTTCTGATTGGCTTAAACAGCAAAAGTTAACAAGATTTCATAAAAGCAGTATTATATTCATCCTTACTTTCCAACCATCTTCCATCTTTCATCTGGTCTGAGTTTAAATTAATTCCACAGAAATCGTATGTGGGGAACATGTAAAATTGTAAACGTTTCTTGGCTTTTGTTTTCAACTCTTGTGATTGGTCAAAATGTTTTAACACAAAAAACATCCTTTCAAAGTGGGCTGTAAATGAATTTTATTGCGTTAACGGCTTCCCTGTAGGTTTATGCATTCTCTGTGTAAAAATGATAACATTCCTATGTGGGGAAAGCCCCGTTGCCGCATAACAAAGGAAATTGCTATCCACCTTACACGGATCATTACTTAATCAGTAAGTTGGTTTATTTTTAGGTATGCTCAACAGTGCATATTCTGTTCCTGTGTTGTTTGCCGTCCCAGTTTCCAACAATGGCCAAGGTAGGCTCACGAGAAGGGAAAAGATGGAATTTCCGCACGCCGTTCTAGCAAGTTACTCCATTTTTTTCTTTTATCTGCCTTAGGAAATCAGAGGTTACTTGATATGCCCCGCATATGTTTTAATTGGAGGTGAGTGTCAATGTAATTCTCGTGTGATTTAAAGTGGTACTACGACTAAAAAAACAATTCTTCTTTTTTCTTTGAATTTCAAAACTATGTTAACTAAACACTAACTGACCCAAGTTTTAAGTTCTGATTTAAAAAAGACACCTGTTTATTTTGACTGGAATTTTCTTATTTATTGGTCCGCCATTACTAACTTTAAAATCGTGAGAGAATTGGATCCAGGAGAAAAAGACGTCAAAGACTCCCTTGTTTAAGAATGCAATGCTTGTGTACGCGGCTGAATTAATATGCAGCACGGGAGTTTCGGGCTTTCAGACTTTTAAACCCGTGTTTTGCATATATAATAAATTGCGTTTACACGCTGAAATTTTAAGCTAGGGAATAAATGACGTCATTTTCTCAAGATCCAACCCTCTGATGTCCAATCGGTCAGTTTTGAACGTGAGTAATTGCGGACCGTGAAATCCAGAACTTACACTCAAAAGAAAAAGCCTTTGGATAAACTCAAAGCTCAAAATTTTGCCAGTTAGGTGATAAGCGAACACGCTTTCAAAATCTCAAGAAAAAAAGGAAATGATTTTTTGATCATAGTACCACTTTAAGGTAATTAAGTTTAAAAGTATTTTTGGATTGACGCTTGCGGTTTGCTACTTTAGATAAAGCCAAATTTTTGAGATAAATTGAAGATGGCACTGGCATTGTCAATTTTCCTTGTTTTGTTTCTTGTTGTTGTTTAAATGCAATACATGTAAAGGGCCGGCAACTGGCCCCTTTTGAGTTGTTTTCTTGTTAATGATCTTATGACCTTTCTGTTGATTGGGTGTATTAGAATGTGGACCTTGTTATTGGCTCTTGTCAGGAACCCATGACCCGGACCCTACAACTCTACTGTGTTCGTGTAACGGCGTTTTCACAGACCGATTTATTTTTAGATTGAATTTCCCGCAAATGAGACTCCCACAGGAGGCCGATGACCAGTTACAAGAAATTAAGCAGACGTCATAGGGTCACCGAACCGGAACTGCCTTTGTTTTTTGACCTAATTCGCGGGAAGGGCTAGTCTAAAAATAAACCTACTTGTGAAAACGCCGTTTCACAGACGCTGTATGGAAGTTGCACGCTCCAGATGGGCTCCTGCTCTTGTATATAGTGCAGACACGTTGCTTCTGCGATGCGTATAGGAACGCAGCGTGAAATAAGGACGGATAGCGTAAGATTTTAATTATTGAGACGCGGCGTTGTATATAGAAGATGAAATAATTCATGCTTTTTTCAGTCGCAATTTTCAAACCAAGAAAAACTGAATCTGAAGAGAAATTTAGGTGGAACTTTAAACTATTTTAAGTACAGAATACAAGAAACTCGTGTATTCTCTACTTCATATACTGCATATCCATCTTCTGCGTATTTATTTATTATTCCCGCCAACTGACCAACTCCAATAGTTGGCTTCGTAGCTCAATTGGTAGAGCACTTGAAAAGTAACGTAGACGGTGGAGTGTTTTATCGGGTTTTAAACCAAAGCTGAGTGGTTTTAGATCGGATAAAACATGACTTGCGACTTTATTGAACGGCTTCAGTCAAACATATTCTATAAAAACCATGTCGCTCTAGAGTCGGAACAAATGTTCAAATTGTGAAAGGAGGACACATCAAGGTTACAAGAAAAACAAGCTGTGCCTTATTACCATGCTTTATATAATAATGCTAATAAGGAGTGTTTGATCGGTTTTTAAAGGTCATGCAGGTGACTTTTTTCGGCGATCTGATAGGCTGTTTCGCTCATGAATTATTAATGAGTTTTGAAGGGCTCTACATTTGATGCGGCTTCCTTTTGTTGGATGATGAGATTGGGTGAACTGAGAGCGACCAATAGAACACGTCAATCGAGGATTTGAGTTGAGTCCTGTAAGTAGTGTCCCCTTTTAGGACGCGTGCAAGAGTAGAATAAATTGCTGTGTGTGCCAGGTTCACAATTCCTTCGCGACTCTTGAGCTTCATTTATTTTACACAGGAACACCACTGAAGAAAATATGCCAACTTCTGGAGTATAATCAAGTAATCAAACCTGAATTCGTATCCTTCAAGTCCTTGCTGATTGTGTTCGGTTATTTGACGGTATTTGACAATCAATAATTACATGTATGAACAATCCTCTTTCTTCGTAGTATAGGCTTTGTATTTGCGCACTCATTATGATATAAGCACTATTTGATTCAATCTTCGATTCTTTATTTCCCCATTTTACTCTTGGGGGCAAAAAAAAAATGTATATTTGCCTTAATTGCCATTAAAGTCGTGGAGTTCACCGCGAGCAGATGACGAGTCTTACAACCAATGGAATACGGGCGGGGAAGTGAGTATTGTACATCTTCATGTCTTGCTCCCATTGGTCAATAAGCGTCGGATTAACGTAATTTGCTCCTCATCTTTATTTTTGTCTAAAACTGACTTTGTCGTCGTCTTGGATCACGATCACCGTCATTATCTCGAATCATCATCATCATCATCATCATCATCATCATCATCAGGCCAACTGATGCATAAGATTTTAAATTTATTTGCACGTTCAAAAAGCACGTATTACAAAACAGAGAAAAGTAATTTCGCAAAGGCGAAAAAGGGAAATTAACTATAATATGAACTGAACTCTAAAAAAAATTCTTTTTATTTTACTGTTTATTGATTGTTTGTGGTTATATTGTCATCACCATTTTTGTGACTATATCTGCTGCTTGCATGTAATTCGCAATCCAAGCACGACGTTTGTTTGGTTTGAACACTTCGTTGGTGTTTTCCGTGTTCTTTTTTGGTGTATTACCTACCCTTGTTACTTACATTCAGTGAGATTTTCCTGCTATCATTCTTTTCATCGTAAATTGGCAGCTGCTGGTGTTGATAGACACATCAATTACCAGGCACGTTTTTTCTTTCTTTCGGTCTTTGACAATAATGTCAATTCTGACGGATCTAAATTTTTTTATCTTTTAAATTATCATTTCTCCAATTATTATCATTATCATTTTGATTATATTTGACGTTGATGTTATCCATGATTATCATCATTGTAATTATTATTATCATTACTATTATCAATCTTTTAATTTAAGACCGCGTGGTTTGTTTTAGATTAACGAAATCCTTCGCGAAGATTCCTCCAAGTGTGACGTCACGTGTCCTCTAAATCTTACCAAGGACTGTAAGTTGGTACACACAGGTGTACCTTACATTCTTTCACTCTTCCGTTCCCTCCATGCCATTATTCCTCCTGTCCATTTACCTAATCATCCACCGAGTTTCCCCATCTCTTGGCTATAATTCCTATCATCTTATTTCTTGTATTTCTCCCCTTTTTTGCCAACATTTTCCTGTAAACTTGCCCTAGTCAACACCAATCTTACCTTTAGATTAGCAGGTGTTTTTTTTTTTTTTGCTTCACAGCCGCCATCGTACGCACCAAAGAAGAATGGGCGGAATTAGCAGTGTTCATATTCTTCAACATGTGCACGGACATGGAACTCGAGAAAGAAGAAACCGTTCGGTAAAGATTATTCGGAGAACTCAGTGTTAATGTGCCCTAACCTTATTTTCAAATTCCGCAAAAATCAAATTTCAGCACCATAATGCATGTATTTTACCTTAAATGGTTGCGATTTTCGTTTCTGAAAGGCCATCTATGAGTTGTGCAAAGTTGACAAAATTGACAGTCCGACGGTCGAGCTGATAAAAGGCGTGGATCCGTCCGTGAGATGACGTCATAAGCTGTTTTGCATCACAGTTTTCAAAGAAATTTTTATACATGTAATGCGTAGCGGTTTAGGGCATAATATTAGAAATAAGGCCCATGTCTCACTAGCAGACATTAACTACCTCTGGTTTTGTTAACTTGTAAGGCGCACCAAAAATTGGAATTTCGAAGTGAATGTTGCAGAGCGTTTTGACAATGGTTAAATAGATTTATCTCAACGAAGAAATGTATTTGCGATTGGTGGCCACTTAAGCGGGGCAAGGGTTAGGTTACAGCTAAAGATATATGCTCTCGTTGTTCTTTGATTATTTTACCAAGCGCCAGACCGTAGCAGTCAGACGGGATGGAGCAAAGAAATCATGTATAAATCAACAACAGGGAGAAATTGTTTTTGCATGAAAATGCCATATGGGCCTGAGCAAGTTCCTGGCCGGTATTTCGGCGAAATATTGGCTTTACAAGTAGTTGTCGAACCAGCGCGCAAGTTTCGAAATTCTGAAGGTCAGAATGCCCCAGAATTTCACCAGCCGTTTTTTCTTCAAGTTGGTCAAACGCGCACAATAAAGCTTTCTTATGGTGCGGGAATTGGTAGCAGATCTCTCTCAGGAGCTGAAATAATTGTAAATAAACTCAATACACGATGCGACTTCATGGGAGCCAATCAGATATCGCTATAAAATCGAACCTGCGTCAAGTATAGTTTTAGGAAATGACCAGAGTGACGTCTAAACGGGGACTTGCTTCTTTGATAGAATCGAAAGTGGTTAAGGAGATTTCTTGCAGAATAATGCGATAAAGAAGCACTAGTAGCTGCTAAATGTTGATCAACGTTCGTTGCTTTGGTCAAATTTACGTTCCTACTCTTATGGACGATAAAAACTAGTCCGTGAGTGTGCAAGAAATGAAGGAGTTAGAAAGGCGATTTAGCATTTCGCTGACCACTTATCACAATTTATAGTTGCTACTTATTTTAACACCGACTTAACCTGATAATGTTAATAATACAGCTTTCTATTTTAGTTAACAAATAATTTTATTTCTCAACCTCTTCCATTTTTTTAACAAATCAATTTGATTTAATTTGAAATAAATATGTTCTTATTTATCAAAATTATTCTGAAGTGGCTTAATAAAAGGAAGGTTTAAATCCTTTACGTCGGCAAGTACACAAATATGATTTTCCTAATTATTATATAATTAATTATATCCAACTCCTCCTTTAAGAGCCCTGTTATAACATCACCATAAGCGAGCGAGAGCCCTCCCCAACTCTTCCGTTTATTTAGAATGTTGTCATTGACCTCATTCCAAAAAGCGTTCGAAAAAGAACAACCAAATATGGGATATAGTTTCTGTCGCCTGATGTGACAAAATAGCAGTTCGAATTGAAATGTAACCTATTTTACATGGCAGGTCATTCGTGTACAGGATGGAATTTAACACTTTATGTTGAAAGGAACATAAGTAAGGTTCGTTGGTCACCCTCAATGGCAACAGGAAAGCCGCTGAAACTTGCTCATGTTAAATTAAATTATTCTCTTGTCAACTTACCCCATTTGCTTGGTATATCCAAATTTTGTTTTATAATAATAGTAATAATAATAGTAATAATAATAATATTAATAATCATAATAATAATAACGATGACGATGACGATGACGATGATGATGATGATGATGATGATGATAATAATAATAATAATAGTTGTAACATTTAAAATTATCCAAATCAAAGATCACCTTAAAATTGGGTAAGTTGACCCGCAGTCTGAAAGGAGCATATTTCCTGAGACCAGTCCATGCTAGAAAATTTGATTTTGTTAAACCCGCACCTGGGGGTTGTTTGAAGTAATTACAATGCGTAATTGAACAGAATGGCGAGCACGTGGTGGTATGAGCAGATGAAACTTCTAATCGCTTTATGGAGCGAAGGTTTGGATTTGTCTTCTTCTATTCTCGGAAGCTATCCTTGGTTCTCTTCTCGCCTCAAGCACATGATGGTGATGATAATTGTGGCAGCCACGCGATACGGCGCCATTTTGTCTCACACTGCGAGGTTACCCTGCGTATTGTATTTGAATTTTCGCAGATGTGAACAGAACCAGAATTGAATAAAATTGAATGGAGTATGATAGCCTGATATATACTTCAGTTGATCATAATAAACGTTGAGTGTGAACACGTCTTTAGACGGGGTGCAAATCACGGAGCTGGGATATATCACTTTAGGAAGAAGAATTGCTTTGATAATGTTTACCTTTCCATGATTGGCGAACCTCTTGACTTCCACAAATTTATTAAAATCTCATTTGTTTTTTCAACCTTTTCTTAAAGTTTTTCTCAACTAGAAGCTGTACATCATATGTAATAAAACACCTAAAAAATTGACGCATGTTTTCCATATAATTCCAAGTGGTTTATCTTCACAGTTCTGAAGGGACCCAACCCACCTGGCAACCCAGATTGCTTTCGTTTTCGTGACATTAAGTTTTAGCCCAGAGGCTTCCTCAAAACGTTTAAGTAATATAAACAAAGCTCTTAAATGCATGGAAATTGTCTTATTCTTTGTCTTGATTCTTTAAACATTTGTGCGATACCACGAGCTAAGCCAGTGAGTGACAAGAAATTAACGAGCTGGTACATGTAGCAAGCACGTTTCTGTCATTTTCAGACGTTTTCCATTTGCTGGCAATCTGGAGCAAAATCTTGCATGTGGAGGAGGCGTAACCGTCATTCAAAATCTCTTACGTAACTTCTTTTTCTCTCTTGTAGGTTGTGCAACACTATCATGTTTGGCCTAGGTCCTACCGACGACCCTAACGACGGAATATCTCTTGACGACATCAAATGTGACGAAGGCACAATTGTATTAAACGACAGCACAGAAGACAAGCAGTAAGACATTCTTTTATTATATATGAATACTAATAAAATACTAGGATTTTCCTTTTACTTAAAAACAGTGTATCTTCACCGCGCGCAGTGAAGATATTATTTTTGTCTTTCGTTACGTTACGCAACATGCGTGTTTGTGGTTGGTGGTCACTTTTCGTGCTAGAATATCGCGTAACTCGTGAGAGATACCATCAGCACTCGAAGATAAAATCCGTATCCCCAAGCGGCCATTTAATATTTATCCTCTAAATACTTGCCAAGAAGATTCTTTTAGGGGATCTCGTCTATTAATAATTGTTTTAAATGGCTAAAAATATTTGAAACAAACTTTCAAAGTCACATAGGGAAGTATAGAAGAATAAATAAGCAACTAACACTACAACACTATCTATCGGAAGCTGGATTGTTTAATTTATGAAATTCTCTTCATCAAAAACAAAAAAACCAACACTCAATCTGACTCCATTAAAGCCAAACGTTTTATTTGACAGTTCAAGCGCACCACGCGTGGAATTTTATTTTATTTTATTTTCTCGTATTAATTTGCACTGAGACCTTCACACGTACATTTCACTATATTTTGAACTCACCTAAAGTTTTTTATTTGAATGGCATGGAGCCGTCGAAACGTCATTCTTTATTCTTAAATTTAAAAAGGCAGCTATTCACAAAACATCACTCCAGGCAAAATATACTGGTAGCCACGCTGCCGCAATCCCCTCAGCCTCTTCTGTGGTAACAGATCTTAAGGTGGATTGTTAACATTAAACAAAGTTTATCTCATAATTTCCTATCAAACTCATCCAGCAGATCGAGAACAGAGACAGTGTGTGTTACATAGCCATATGGCAAGGCTCTTGATTGCCTAGCAACCTCCCACACCTGTATGCCTTATATGAGAAGGGACATTATTATAAAAGTCATTAAAGGATGACGTGCAAGTCATCTCGACTAATATTCTTCTTCTTCTTCTTCTTCTTCTCTTCTCTTCTTCTTCTTCTTCTTCTTCTTCTTCTTCTGCTACTGCTACTGCTACTGCTACTGCTACTGCTACTGCTACTGCTACTGCTACTGCTAAGAATAATTAATACTAATCTAAGTGACTCTCAAAATCGTTTCGCGATCGTGCCATTTATTGGCACTAAAAGACTTATTGAGGACAATGTTATTCTTGAATCACATTCACTCGTATTTCTCGTTCCTCGTTACTCGGCACAGGGTCTTCCCACGTTTCGATCTCGGTAATGTACCTGCCAGTCAGAACAGACTTAAAGAACGTCTGCTCGATCCAAACGGAAGCCTAAGAAGAATGTTTGTCAAGAGATACAGGGCCGTATTCGATAAGTAAGTACACTTTAAAGTACATATAGTTTGCTGTAATCCCAACATTAAGTTCTTTTATCATTCATAAATTGTGTTGTATGACTAAGAAGATTGGAAAGAGTTAAAATCATGGAATAGTAGACCTGGTTGACACAAACAACACTGGGTTTGATTATAAATCCGAGGCTTCGTAAATTGACGATAAATGGTAAATTGACCACCGTCTTAATATTTGGAAACTGCCCAGTGTTCCGAATCTCAACACGGAGGTCAATTTACTTATCTATCAAATCGTTTGATACCAAAATATTTGTCTTCTCACTCACCGATGCAGCACCAGTTTCTTAAGAAACCAAACCAGATTTGATAGTCAGACGTATGTTTCTAATCAATTTGTACTGATTTGAGTTTTTACAAATGGCAAATAGGTCATTCAGCATGATAGCATTTAACGTATTTACTGTCAAGACCTGACTGCTTTGGCAAACTACTTTCCTTTTCATATATTTGTGCTCTGCGTGTTGAGAACAAAGAGCCACTTGGTAACATTTGCTTGCCACTAGAACCTGGCCCCGGGGAGTTACTGCCATATATGGACTATATAGGTATGTGCCGCTGTCAAGGGTATGGTTTTCAAGCAGTTTACTCCAGGATAGAGTATATAAATCATATGAAGGGGTAGTTTCTAAAGAAACTGTGGTGCTGCGTCGGTGGGGAAGTAGTATACAAAAATTTGGTTTATCAACGGAGTTGATAATGTAAATTGACCACCGCACAGAGATTCTAAAAGAATCTCTTAGAATCTCTGTACGGTGGTCAATTTACATTATCAACTCCGTTGATATACCAAATTTTTATATAAATCATAGCCTTTCGGTCTAGAATAGGGTACCATTTTTTCACGAAACTGACCAGTCGGTTGAAGATTTTATTAAGACTAAGGAAACCAGAAATTCCCAGTTAATAATGTAAAAAAATAAAATCGGCAAAGTTTAAGTTTACCTAACTCAGCCTCAACAGTGTCAATAAAAGGCTATCATGAAACACCTCTGGATATTATTAACTGTCAAGAATCGGAATTTAGACGGAAATCGGTGGGAGTTTACTCTAGTATAGGGTAGCAAAATTCAGCTGAAGTAGCTCTGGTATAAGCTAAGCGTTCCAGGGTCCAAGCGGCACATCCCCACCCAGAAATTCCTAAAGTGCCCCCCCCCCCCCCTCCCTTCCCCCGGGAACTTGTCAGAGTATTTTCAGTCGGCCTTAGTAGTAAAGAGCATCATCATTATGTTACATTTGCTTTAAGCCTTGTCTGCTTTAAGCCTTGGATGTATAAGACTTCATTTTTGGCGGCAAGTGAAATAATTTGCATTTTGATTAAACTGCTTTGTGAAGGAAGACTTCGCAAATGGCTCATTCGTGCTTTATTCATTTGTCATCCTGTCAATTTCATTTTCTCAGTGATTTCGTCGGGGTTTGTAAGGACTAATATATAATACTGTTTTAGCGGCTTTGGTCATTCTGCTGGTTGTGCAGTCTATGGTCAATTATACAAAAGTGGAAAATTAATGTTATTACGATCCGTTCTATTTTTTTTAGATTCCAGTACTGGAAAGGTGTGCCGACGAAGATGTCTTAAAAGACTGTTCAACTCTTGTCTATTTCCCATCAATGTTGTTTTTGACCATTTGTGAATGTTTGCAAGAGACGTGTGGAGTTTTTATTATTTAATATCTTGTTATATATTTTTTTATTGCCAACGATTAAACATTCCACACTCTTGTGTTTTATCACTAAACGTCATTTTCGTCTCTTAGTTAAACGTTTATTTAGCTGCAAAAAGTAAATTCAAACGTTTCGTATGGTGAAAATGTATATTACATTTGATGTATATTAAATGTATTAACAGTTATTCACCAAAGGCAAGGTGAATATCGGTTAATAAAAACCGAGACGAAGCCGAAGTCTTTATTCCCAGATTTATTCACCTCGCCTGAGGTTAGATGGAGCCAAGGCCAAAAATGCTCCACAGGTCCATGGAAATGGAAACGTTTTAAGCACCTTTTCAAGCACCATTAGCCAACCCAGTAAAGCTGCAGTCATACACAGAGATGATTAGTATGGTTTAGGTCTGTTTGGTAGAATTCCCCCAAACAAATCGGAGAACAGTTTATTTAAAAATGTTTAAATATAACAACAATATCTTCTACTGCATTAAGAGAGACATGAAATTGAACTTGTTCTGGAATAATTTATCCATATTTTCCACTGCAATTATTTGCAATTAGTTTTTCTGGGTCATACCACCCAAGCCAGTCTGCTGGAAGGGGCAATAGATTTTTTCTGTAGGTACATTTGGATGTTGGGGTATTTGGTCAACTGTGATCTATAGATTCCTTGTAGTTTTTCAGGCCTTTTAAGTAAAACTCTCTCTATCAATCGATTCAAAAACTCAACAAAAGCTACAAGTAGTAAATAGTTCTCAGAAAGTACAAAAGTTCGTCATGATTCCTACACTCGAGCTGAACAAAAACTATCAAAACCGAAACCAAAATACCCTGGTGATCGCTTCTCGAGAGAACAACAGCCGAAACTGTTCTGTGCCTGCCTCTTACGGCACTGAAAAAAGTACCGTACGTAATACAATTGTAGTTGACCGTAGCCCTTGGCTGAGAAACTAATCTTAGCCAAAAGGCCGAGAAGCGATCAGGATACGGTATATTTAAGTTAAAAAAAATTGTAGGGATACGGGATTTTTGGCTGGGGGGGGGGGGGGGGGGGTTAGGAA
>NC_090869.1:51092537-51129392 GCF_036669935.1 Montipora foliosa | reverse complement strand
TCTTGTATATAGTGCAGACACGTTTGCCTTCTGCGATGCGTTATAGGAACGCAGCGCTTGAATAAGGACGGATAGCGTAAGATTTTTAAGTATTGAGACGCGGCGTTGTATATAGAAGATGAAATAATTCATTGCTTTTTTCAGTCGCAATTTTCAAACCAAGGAAAAAACTGAATCTGAAGAGAAATTTAGGTGGGAACTTCAAAACTATTTTAAGTACAGAATACAAGAAAAACTCGTGTATTCTCTACTTCATATACTGCATGTCCATCTTCTGCGTTTATTTATTATTCCCGCCAACTGACCAACTCCAATAGTTGGCTTCGTAGCTCAATTGGTAGAGCACTTGAAAAGTAACGTAGACGGTGGAGTGTTTTATCGGTTTTAAACCAAAGCTGAGTGGTTTTAGATCGGATAAAACATGACTTGCGACTTTTATTGAAACGGCTTCAGTCAAACATATTCTATAAAAACCATGTCGCTCTAGAGTCGGAACAAATGTTCAAATTGTGAAAGGAGGACACATCAAGGTTACAAGAAAACAAGCTGTGCCTTATTACCATGCTTTATATAATAATGCTAATAAGGAGTGTTTGATCGGTTTTTAAAGGTCATGCAGGTGACCTTTTTCGGCGATCTGATAGGCTGTTTCGCTCATGAATTATTAATGAGTTTTGAAGGGCTCTACATTTGATGCGGCTTCATTTGTTGGATGATGAGATTGGGTGAACTGAGAGCGACCAATAGAACACGTCAATCGAGGATTTGAGTTGAGTCCTGTAAGTAGTGTCCCCTTTTAGGACGCGTGCAAGAGTAGAATAAATTGCTGTGTGTGCCAGGTTCACAATTCCTTCGCGACTCTTGAGCTTCATTTATTTTACACAGGAACACCACTGAAGAAAATATGCCAACTTCTGGAGTATAATCAAGTAATCAAACCTGAATTCGTATCCTTCAAGTCCTTGCTGATTGTGTTCGGTTATTTGACGGTATTTGACAATCAATAATTACATGTATGAACAATCCTCTTTCTTCGTAGTATAGGCTTTGTATTTGCGCACTCATTATGATATAAGCACTATTTGATTCAATCTTCGATTCTTATTTCCCCATTTTACTCTTGGGGCAAAAAAAAAATGTATATTTGCCTTAATTGCCATTAAAGTCGTGGAGTTCACCGCGAGCAGATGACGAGTCTTACAACCAATGGAATACGGGCGGGGAAGTGAGTATTTGTACATCTTCATGTCTTGCTCCCATTGGTCAATAAGCGTCGGATTAACGTAATTTGCTCCTCATCTTTATTTTTGTCTAAAACTGACTTTGTCGTCGTCTTGGATCACGATCACCGTCATTATCTCGAATCATCATCATCATCATCATCATCATCATCATCATCAGGCCAACTGATGCATAAGATTTAAATTTATTTGCACGTTCAAAAAGCACGTATTACAAAACAGAGAAAAGTAATTTCGCAAAGGCGAAAAAGGGAAATTAACTATAATATGAAACTGAACTCTAAAAAAAATTCTTTTTATTTTACTGTTTATTGATTGTTTGTGGTTATAGTGTCATCACCATTTTTGTGACTATATCTGCTGCTTGCATGTAATTCGCAATCCAAGCACGACGTTTGTTTGGTTTGAACACTTCGTTGGTGTTTTCCGTGTTCTTTTTTGGTGTATTACCTACCCTTGTTACTTACATTCAGTGAGATTTTCCTGCTATCATTCTTTTCATCGTAAATTGGCAGCTGCTTGTGTTGATAGACACATCAATTACCAGGCACGTTTTTTCTTTCTTTCGGTCTTTGACAATATGTCAATTCTGACGGATCTAAATTTTTTTATCTTTTAAATTATCATTTCTCCAATTATTATCATTATCATTTTGATTATATTTGACGTTGATGTTATCCATGATTATCAATCATTGTAATTATTATTATCATTACTATTATCAATCTTTTAATTTAAGACCGCGTGGTTTGTTTTAGATTAACGAAATCCTTCGCGAAGATTCCTCCAAGTGTGACGTCACGTGTCCTCTAAATCTTACCAAGGACTGTAAGTTGGGTACACACAGGTGTACCTTACATTCTTTCACTCTTCCGTTCCCTCCATGCCATTATTCCTCCGTCCATTTACCTAATCATCCACCGAGTTTCCCCATCTCTTGGCTATAATTCCTATCATCTTATTTCTTGTATTTCTCCCCTTTTTTGCCAACATTTTCCTGTAAACTTGCCCTAGTCAACACCAATCTTACCTTTAGATTAGCAGGTTTTTTTTTTTTTTGCTTCACAGCCGCCATCGTACGCACCAAAGAAGAATGGGCGGAATTAGCAGTGTTCATATTCTTCAACATGTGCACGGACATGGAACTCGAGAAAGAAGAAACCGTTCGGTAAAGATTATTCGGAGAACTCAGTGTTAATGTGCCCTAACCTTATTTTCAAATTCCGCAAAAATCAAATTTCAGCACCATAATGCATGTATTTTACCTTAAATGGTTGCGATTTTCGTTTCTGAAAGGCCATCTATGAGTTGTGCAAAGTTGACAAAATTGACAGTCCGACGGTCGAGCTGATAAAAGGCGTGGATCCGTCCGTGAGATGACGTCATAAGCTGTTTTGCATCACAGTTTTCAAAGAAATTTTTATACATGTAATGCGTAGCGGTTTAGGGCATAATATTAGAAATAAGGCCCATGTCTCACTAGCAGACATTAACTACCTCTGGTTTTGTTAACTTGTAAGGCGCACCAAAAATTGGAATTTCGAAGTGAATGTTGCAGAGCGTTTTGACAATGGTTAAATAGATTTATCTCAACGAAGAAATGTATTTGCGATTGGTGGCCACTTAAGCGGGGCAAGGGTTAGGTTACAGCTAAAGATATATGCTCTCGTTGTTCTTTGATTATTTTACCAAGCGCCAGACCGTAGCAGTCAGACGGGATGGAGCAAAGAAATCATGTATAAATCAACAACAGGGAGAAATTGTTTTTGCATGAAAATGCCATATGGGCCTGAGCAAGTTCCTGGCCGGTATTTCGGCGAAATATTGGCTTTACAAGTAGTTGTCGAACCAGCGCGCAAGTTTCGAAATTCTGAAGGTCAGAATGCCCCAGAATTTCACCAGCCGTTTTTTCTTCAAGTTGGTCAAACGCGCACAATAAAGCTTTCTTATGGTGCGGGAATTGGTAGCAGATCTCTCTCAGGAGCTGAAATAATTGTAAATAAACTCAATACACGATGCGACTTCATGGGAGCCAATCAGATATCGCTATAAAATCGAACCTGCGTCAAGTATAGTTTTAGGAAATGACCAGAGTGACGTCTAAACGGGGACTTGCTTCTTTGATAGAATCGAAAGTGGTTAAGGAGATTTCTTGCAGAATAATGCGATAAAGAAGCACTAGTAGCTGCTAAATGTTGATCAACGTTCGTTGCTTTGGTCAAATTTACGTTCCTACTCTTATGGACGATAAAAACTAGTCCGTGAGTGTGCAAGAAATGAAGGAGTTAGAAAGGCGATTTAGCATTTCGCTGACCACTTATCACAATTTATAGTTGCTACTTATTTTAACACCGACTTAACCTGATAATGTTAATAATACAGCTTTCTATTTTAGTTAACAAATAATTTTATTTCTCAAACCTCTTCCATTTTTTTAACAAATCAATTTGATTTAATTTGAAATAAATATGTTCTTATTTATCAAAATTATTCTGAAGTGGCTTAATAAAAGGAAGGTTTAAATCCTTTACGTCGGCAAGTACACAAATATGATTTTCCTAATTATTATATAATTAATTATATCCAACTCCTCCTTTAAGAGCCCTGTTATAACATCACCATAAGCGAGCGAGAGCCCTCCCCAACTCTTCCGTTTATTTAGAATGTTGTCATTGACCTCATTCCAAAAAGCGTTCGAAAAAGAACAACCAAATATGGGATATAGTTTCTGTCGCCTGATGTGACAAAATAGCAGTTCGAATTGAAATGTAACCTATTTTACATGGCAGGTCATTCGTGTACAGGATGGAATTTAACACTTTATGTTGAAAGGAACATAAGTAAGGTTCGTTGGTCACCCTCAATGGCAACAGGAAAGCCGCTGAAACTTGCTCATGTTAAATTAAATTATTCTCTTGTCAACTTACCCCATTTGCTTGGTATATCCAAATTTTGTTTTATAATAATAGTAATAATAATAGTAATAATAATAATATTAATAATCATAATAATAATAACGATGACGATGACGATGACGATGATGATGATGATGATGATGATGATAATAATAATAATAATAGTTGTAACATTTAAAATTATCCAAATCAAAGATCACCTTAAAATTGGTAAGTTGACCCGCAGTCTGAAAGGAGCATATTTCCTGAGACCAGTCCATGCTAGAAAATTTGATTTTGTTAAACCCGCACCTGGGGGTTGTTTGAAGTAATTACAATGCGTAATTGAACAGAATGGCGAGCACGTGGTGGTATGAGCAGATGAAACTTCTAATCGCTTTATGGAGCGAAGGTTTGGATTTGTCTTCTTCTATTCTCGGAAGCTATCCTTGGTTCTCTTCTCGCCTCAAGCACATGATGGTGATGATAATTGTGGCAGCCACGCGATACGGCGCCATTTTGTCTCACACTGCGAGGTTACCCTGCGTATTGTATTTGAATTTTCGCAGATGTGAACAGAACCAGAATTGAATAAAATTGAATGGAGTATGATAGCCTGATATATACTTCAGTTGATCATAATAAACGTTGAGTGTGAACACGTCTTTAGACGGGGTGCAAATCACGGAGCTGGGATATATCACTTTAGGAAGAAGAATTGCTTTGATAATGTTTACCTTTCCATGATTGGCGAACCTCTTGACTTCCACAAATTTATTAAAATCTCATTTGTTTTTTCAACCTTTTCTTAAAGTTTTTCTCAACTAGAAGCTGTACATCATATGTAATAAAAACACCTAAAAAATTGACGCATGTTTTCCATATAATTCCAAGTGGTTTATCTTCACAGTTCTGAAGGGACCCAACCCACCTGGCAACCCAGATTGCTTTCGTTTTCGTGACATTAAGTTTTAGCCCAGAGGCTTCCTCAAAACGTTTAAGTAATATAAACAAAGCTCTTAAATGCATGGAAATTGTCTTATTCTTTGTCTTGATTCTTTAAACAGTTGTGCGATACCACGAGCTAAGCCAGTGAGTGACAAGAAAATTAACGAGCTGGTACATGTAGCAAGCACGTTTCTGTCATTTTCAGACGTTTTCCATTTGCTGGCAATCTGGAGCAAAATCTTGCATGTGGAGGAGGCGTAACCGTCATTCAAAATCTCTTACGTAACTTCTTTTTCTCTCTTGTAGGTTGTGCAACACTATCATGTTTGGCCTAGGTCCTACCGACGACCCTAACGACGGAATATCTCTTGACGACATCAAATGTGACGAAGGCACAATTGTATTAAACGACAGCACAGAAGACAAGCAGTAAGACATTCTTTTATTATATATGAATACTAATAAAATACTAGGATTTTCCTTTTACTTAAAAACAGTGTATCTTCACCGCGCGCAGTGAAGATATTATTTTTGTCTTTCGTTACGTTACGCAACATGCGTGTTTGTGGTTGGTGGTCACTTTTCGTGCTAGAATATCGCGTAACTCGTGAGAGATACCATCAGCACTCGAAGATAAAATCCGTATCCCCAAGCGGCCATTTAATATTTATCCTCTAAATACTTGCCAAGAAGATTCTTTTAGGGGATCTCGTCTATTAATAATTGTTTTAAATGGCTAAAAATATTTGAAACAAACTTTCAAAGTCACATAGGGAAGTATAGAAGAATAAATAAGCAACTAACACTACAACACTATCTATCGGAAGCTGGATTGTTTAATTTATGAAATTCTCTTCATCAAAAACAAAAAAACCAACACTCAATCTGACTCCATTAAAGCCAAACGTTTTATTTGACAGTTCAAGCGCACCACGCGTGGAATTTTATTTTATTTTATTTTCTCGTATTAATAATTTGCACTGAGACCTTCACACGTACATTTCACTATATTTTGAACTCACCTAAAGTTTTTTATTTGAATGGCATGGAGCCGTCGAAACGTCATTCTTTATTCTTAAATTTAAAAAGGCAGCTATTCACAAAACATCACTCCAGGCAAAATATACTGGTAGCCACGCTGCCGCAATCCCCTCAGCCTCTTCTGTGGTAACAGATCTTAAGGTGGATTGTTAACATTAAACAAAGTTTATCTCATAATTTCCTATCAAACTCATCCAGCAGATCGAGAACAGAGACAGTGTGTGTTACATAGCCATATGGCAAGGCTCTTGATTGCCTAGCAACCTCCCACACCTGTATGCCTTATATGAGAAGGGACATTATTATAAAAGTCATTAAAGGATGACGTGCAAGTCATCTCGACTAATATTCTTCTTCTTCTTCTTCTTCTTCTTCTTCTTCTTCTTCTTCTTCTTCTTCTTCTTCTTCTGCTACTGCTACTGCTACTGCTACTGCTACTGCTACTGCTACTGCTACTGCTACTGCTAAGAATAATTAATACTAATCTAAGTGACTCTCAAAATCGTTTCGCGATCGTGCCATTTATTGGCACTAAAAGACTTATTGAGGACAATGTTATTCTTGAATCACATTCACTCGTATTTCTCGTTCCTCGTTACTCGGCACAGGGTCTTCCCACGTTTCGATCTCGGTAATGTACCTGCCAGTCAGAACAGACTTAAAGAACGTCTGCTCGATCCAAACGGAAGCCTAAGAAGAATGTTTGTCAAGAGATACAGGGCCGTATTCGATAAGTAAGTACACTTTAAAGTACATATAGTTTGCTGTAATCCCAACATTAAGTTCTTTTATCATTCATAAATTGTGTTGTATGACTAAGAAGATTGGAAAGAGTTAAAATCATGGAATAGTAGACCTGGTTGACACAAACAACACTGGGTTTGATTATAAATCCGAGGCTTCGTAAATTGACGATAAATGGTAAATTGACCACCGTCTTAATATTTGGAAACTGCCCAGTGTTCCGAATCTCAACACGGAGGTCAATTTACTTATCTATCAAATCGTTTGATACCAAAATATTTGTCTTCTCACTCACCGATGCAGCACCAGTTTCTTAAGAAACCAAACCAGATTTGATAGTCAGACGTATGTTTCTAATCAATTTGTACTGATTTGAGTTTTTACAAATGGCAAATAGGTCATTCAGCATGATAGCATTTAACGTATTTACTGTCAAGACCTGACTGCTTTGGCAAACTACTTTCCTTTTCATATATTTGTGCTCTGCGTGTTGAGAACAAAGAGCCACTTGGTAACATTTGCTTGCCACTAGAACCTGGCCCCGGGGGAGTTACTGCCATATATGGACTATATAGGTATGTGCCGCTGTCAAGGGTATGGTTTTCAAGCAGTTTACTCCAGGATAGAGTATATAAATCATATGAAGGGGTAGTTTCTAAAGAAACTGTGGTGCTGCGTCGGTGGGGAAGTAGTATACAAAAATTTGGTTTATCAACGGAGTTGATAATGTAAATTGACCACCGCACAGAGATTCTAAAAGAATCTCTTAGAATCTCTGTACGGTGGTCAATTTACATTATCAACTCCGTTGATATACCAAATTTTTATATAAATCATAGCCTTTCGGTCTAGAATAGGGTACCATTTTTTCACGAAACTGACCAGTCGGTTGAAGATTTTATTAAGACTAAGGAAACCAGAAATTCCCAGTTAATAATGTAAAAAAATAAAATCGGCAAAGTTTAAGTTTACCTAACTCAGCCTCAACAGTGTCAATAAAAGGCTATCATGAAACACCTCTGGATATTATTAACTGTCAAGAATCGGAATTTAGACGGAAATCGGTGGGAGTTTACTCTAGTATAGGGTAGCAAAATTCAGCTGAAGTAGCTCTGGTATAAGCTAAGCGTTCCAGGGTCCAAGCGGCACATCCCCACCCAGAAATTCCTAAAGTGCCCCCCCCCCCCCCCTCCCTTCCCCCGGGAACTTGTCAGAGTATTTTCAGTCGGCCTTAGTAGTAAAGAGCATCATCATTATGTTACATTTGCTTTAAGCCTTGTCTGCTTTAAGCCTTGGATGTATAAGACTTCATTTTTGGCGGCAAGTGAAATAATTTGCATTTTGATTAAACTGCTTTGTGAAGGAAGACTTCGCAAATGGCTCATTCGTGCTTTATTCATTTGTCATCCTGTCAATTTCATTTTCTCAGTGATTTCGTCGGGGTTTGTAAGGACTAATATATAATACTGTTTTAGCGGCTTTGGTCATTCTGCTGGTTGTGCAGTCTATGGTCAATTATACAAAAGTGGAAAATTAATGTTATTACGATCCGTTCTATTTTTTTTAGATTCCAGTACTGGAAAGGTGTGCCGACGAAGATGTCTTAAAAGACTGTTCAACTCTTGTCTATTTCCCATCAATGTTGTTTTTGACCATTTGTGAATGTTTGCAAGAGACGTGTGGAGTTTTATTATTTAATATCTTGTTATATATTTTTTTATTGCCAACGATTAAACATTCCACACTCTTGTGTTTTATCACTAAACGTCATTTTCGTCTCTTAGTTAAACGTTTATTTAGCTGCAAAAAGTAAATTCAAACGTTTCGTATGGTGAAAATGTATATTACATTTGATGTATATTAAATGTATTAACAGTTATTCACCAAAGGCAAGGTGAATATCGGTTAATAAAAACCGAGACGAAGCCGAAGTCTTTATTCCCAGATTTATTCACCTCGCCTGAGGTTAGATGGAGCCAAGGCCAAAAATGCTCCACAGGTCCATGGAAATGGAAACGTTTTAAGCACCTTTTCAAGCACCATTAGCCAACCCAGTAAAGCTGCAGTCATACACAGAGATGATTAGTATGGTTTAGGTCTGTTTGGTAGAATTCCCCCAAACAAATCGGAGAACAGTTTATTTAAAAAATGTTTAAATATAACAACAATATCTTCTACTGCATTAAGAGAGACATGAAATTGAACTTGTTCTGGAATAATTTATCCATATTTTCCACTGCAATTATTTGCAATTAGTTTTTCTGGGTCATACCACCCAAGCCAGTCTGCTGGAAGGGGCAATAGATTTTTTCTGTAGGTACATTTGGATGTTGGGGTATTTGGTCAACTGTGATCTATAGATTCCTTGTAGTTTTTCAGGCCTTTTAAGTAAAACTCTCTCTATCATCGATTCAAAACTCAACAAAAGCTACAAGTAGTAAATAGTTCTCAGAAAGTACAAAAGTTCGTCATGATTCTACACTCGAGCTGAACAAAAAACTATCAAAACCGAAACCAAAATACCCTGGTGATCGCTTCTCGAGAGAACAAACAGCCGAAACTGTTCTGTGCCTGCCTCTTACGGCACTGAAAAAAGTACCGTACGTAATACAATTGTAGTTGACCGTAGCCCTTGGCTGAGAAACTAATCTTAGCCAAAAGGCCGAGAAGCGATCAGGATACGGTATATTTAAGTTAAAAAAAATTGTAGGGATACGGGATTTTTGGCTGGGGGGGGGGGGGGGGGTTAGGAACGCATTCTCTATTTTCGAATTCCCCATGGGGACACTGCATAGTCCCAAGAGCATTTGAAAACAATGGTTTATGCAAAATTTGGGGGGCAAACAAAGTGTATTATGGGGAATTCGAAAATAGAGAATTGTGTTCGTGTGGTAGTGCAGAATCGTGACACTGTTTTTTTCCATTACTGTCAACTGAGCTGCGTTTTGTTTTTTTCAGGAGATTCAAGTTGTCCTTGCGTAATATGTAGCTCTAATAGTACACGATATTGTTTTGGTATCGTAAATTTTATTTGCTGGTGTGTAAAGACAGACTTGTCAATTTTTTTCAGCTATTAATTAGAGAAAAGTTCCTGGTTTAGATGTTGCCATGCTGAAAGGTTAGCTTGAAGACTGCGTATCTTTATCAGAGAGCTTGCAACCATTATAAATGTACTTTATTGAAAGAGAATAGATGTTTCACGTTAAAAGATAAAACTACTGTGACTTTCATGTATCGCAATTGCCTTTCATTTCAAATAATCATCAATGAATGAATGATGTGTTTGCAACATATATAATTTTAATTTTGCTCTAAGGTAAAATCCAGAGTCTGCGAACTATCTATAGAGAAGAACTAAGAAAAGTAAAGAAGTCCGAGGGCACTGGAACTGGTGCAAGTGATTTATATGTCCCTAAATGGAAGCATTTTGAAGAATGTTCTTTCCTAGAAGATGTCATTGTTTCAAATCATACAACCCTTTCCAATGTCCCGTCATATGAATCTCCTAGTACACCAAGTAGCAGTTCCACTGGTGATCTTGATGAAGCAGAACATAAGACGAGCCCACACGCTGCAACAATCAGTCAGCAACCAAAGAAAAAGAAAAGAAATGAACAGTGGATGGACACTGCGGCATCAGCTTTAAGTGAGCTAGCCAAAGGAGCAGCCAGCTCCTACATAGAAGATGATGAATGGGATGTATTTGGCAAAGATATTGCCAATTCTATGCGTGCAATAAAAAGTGAGGACTTGCAACGTCGTGCAAAATATGCTGTTCAAACAGCTATATTTCAAACAACAGAACATGCAATGCAACAGCAAGCCTCCAAGCCTGCAGCAGCTTCAAATTTATATACCTGCATCAATACATATGAAGGCCATGGCACTAATTACCATAACTTTTAGTCTGCTACTTGTTTCATGATTAAAAGGTTCCTTGTGAACCTAACTGCATTGTGCTACATTTGATATTCCAGAAAGTTGAATGTATTCTTATATAACTGTTTGTTTATTTTGCCTTTGGCTTTTAACACACTTAAACAGAAGTGTAACAATATTTTATTGGGTGTTACAGAAGTGTGACAAACAACTTGATAATCATACCACTCTTTTACAGGCCATTGTTATAATTAAGTTCAAAACAAAATACAAATTGCAGGGGAAAAAGTCACTCAGTCCTAGCCCACTGAAAGTCTACAGCTCCTTCGGAAAAGAAGTATTCTTTTGGAAGTTCTCGTACTTCTCTGGCTTGTTGGGTTGATGACCTCCCATTTGGAGCTGGTATCATGTCTGTAACAGCAGTAGAATTATCTATTAGGTCTCGCCACCCACCTGGTGTGACAGTGGCCACTTCACTCTCACTGTCCAGAAGTCCTGGGGGACAATAGATTCTGCCTTTTTTTTGTCATAAAGAAATTGTGTAGAACAAGGCATGCTAGGACAACTTGCATGGCATTTGAAACATCTAATTCCATGGTACGTAGTAATACTCTGAACTTAGCACAAAGTATGCCAAATGCATTTTCTACTACTCTTCTTGCCCTGGAAAGACGATAATTGAAAACTCTTTCATCACCTATGGCAGTTCTATGCGGATATGACTTCATGAGATTTTGATCCACTGCGAATGCTTCATCGCCTAATATAAAAAAGGGAATATCAGAAACTCCACTCTGCACTACCTTGTCTAGTGGAGGGAAGTATTCAGATTTACATATTGCCCCCAGACTACCATGTTTGAAAATTTCACCATCGTACTGACTGCCCGCTGAACCCAAATCGAAAGAAATAAACTGTGCATTTGCATCTGCAATTGCTAACAGGACAAAACTAAATTGTTTTTTGTATACTCAGAGCCAGTGTTAGGTGGGGCGTTAACATAGATGTGTTTTCCATCAATAGCTCCCACTGCACGGGGGAACTGCCATTTGGACTCGAATTCATCAGCCACCTGTAACCACTGGGATCTTGAGGATGGCACACTCATATACTCCTCTTTCAGAACATCATACAAAGCTTGACACACCTCTGGAATAAACTAAGTAATTGCAGACACAGGCATACGAAAGGCATATCTCAGTCGTGTATATGTTTGCCCAGAGGCCAGAAAATGTAGAGTGACACACAGTTTATCGTGTGCAGACATGGAATCACGCATAGTGGTGTTTTGCTTTGTGATGTAGGGCTAAACCTTTTCCAGAAATTCACCAAACAAAGTGGCATCCATACTGCAACGTAAATCGAAGTATGTTTCGTTAACATTAACTAAACAACCCATACATCATCGCATACATCTATTAGCAAGTATGTTCAGAATATCGTATTGTAGTGACCGGAAAAAGTTGTGAAAATTTCCCTCATCTTTTTCTTTTAGTTCTCGCACTAAATTGCTTGCAAAACCTTGAGACTGACGTCGTCTTTACGCTGCCCAAGGCGAACCCACCACCTCCGATTCGTATGTCTTTTCGAGGGCTCATATGGCATGAGTAAAGCACAACCCAGACCACAAGCCAGCAACCTTTTTTCCGCTCGTAAAATAAGCGTGAGCCATGATCAAAAAACGAAATTGGCGCCCCGAGGTTGTTTTTTTGTCTTCCGCTGTGTAATTGTATTGCTGGCTACAGAGAAAACTTGTCAAAGAAAACTTGTTAATTCGTTCACACCAGCAAATAAAACTTGTCAAGGCAAAACTTGTCAAAAAAATTTTGTCGTTCATACACATGAGCATATGAACATTGTCAATGACACTTGTCAAGGAAAAATTGCTCGTGTGTAACGGGCTTTACAGTGGCATGGTAGATATTTTTGCTTAATACCCCCCTGAGAAGACATGTGGTTCGGTGAAATACTAAACCCAGAAAGATTGAAGAAAATAAAAGGAAACCGAGAAACATTTGGCTTCAAGGCTGACATGTTGATCATTTACAACTTCTTTTTAACCACAAGCTTAAGCGTGTACTCTGAGCTTCTGACAGCTTTCCAGGACCAATGTTCACTGAAGTTATGCCCTTTCCCGACGGGGTTTGTATCTGGATCTGGATGGGGGACGTCAAAATATGCGACTTACTGTCAGGAACGCACGAAAATGCGAACCAAGCAAGGTACATATTTTGTTAGCCTGCTTTATGCAAACCAAATATTGACGCAAAAGTAAATAAATATTGATATGTTGTTTTTTAAGGAGAGCAGAAGGAATAAAACAATTTGCCATCAGCAACAAAATTTGCGAAATGAAAACATCATAAATTTTGTGCCATGAATATAACAAGTTACCATCAGCGAAAAACATTTTGGGGAGACTTTTGTTACCTCCACTTTTTCTATCGTACTTTAGGTCGTACAAGTAAAATCGCAAAATCGAAAGTGGCATCGACTTTCGCGGCCACCTGTGATCAAGTTACCTTGCGTGTTTAATACTGACAACTCACGAAACAAAGGATGCATCTGTGGCAAAATGACAGCAAGACATCGGGTTTTTGTTAGTTTGCTTTTTTTTTTCTTTCAGTTGTTATAAAGTTCGACAAGATACATGTTCGAATTTAACACAAAGATCACAATCGTTGATGTAAGTCCTATTTTGTTTGGCTGTTGAAAGCAATTTTTTAATTTTCTTTTTACGTCAAAACGGCTGAACAAACTGGTTCCCGAGAAATATTGGGGTGTTCGTTCTATGCAAAATACTTCTAATCAAGTATTCGTTTTATGCAAAATAATGTTCACAGTGGAACACAGTGGAACACACAAGTACGAAGCAAGATCTAGAAATAACGTAGAAAATTTCCTTACCTTTAAAGCTTGGTTTTCTCAAAGAAAAAGCATCTGTCCACTTCATGGAATAGTTTAATACTGTGTCAATCATGGTGGGCGGAAGCATTCCATACTAAATGCTTGCTTCCATCTAGGTAACGGAAGTGCGTCACGGTGGTGGAGTGGTCTAACGTGCTCGCAAATAATCGTGAAAGTCGGGGAAAGTATGTGTTCTAATCTCTGCAGGGAAGTTTGGTTATGCTGAAGGGTATAAAAGTAAAGTCACCCGATCGGAGCTTAATTCAATATCCGTGGGGTATGCACATTTGTGACTACCAAAGAAATAAAAAAAAAGACACCAGACTGGTTTTTAGGGTGGCCCTCGAAACGCTGTAAACTCAAATCAGCACAAATCAAATCAAATGTTTGTTTTTGAGGAGGGGGGAAAACTGGAGTACCCGGAGAAAAACCTCTCGGTACAGAAAAGAGAACCAACAAACTTAACACACACATGAAGCCGAGTCTGGGAATCAAACCCGGGCCACATTGATGGGAGACGTGTGGTCTGACGACTGCGACTGTGCCATCCAAGGGATGGGAGATTTCCACACACAAATGATGTTGAAGTAGAGAGGAAAGTGTAAGGGAACATTTTGTTATCCCTATCAAAATTTTCTTAAATATATTATCCCCAAAATGCATAAAAGACAAATTGAACTAAAGGATTAACGAAGAGGATAATTGCAAAAGACAAAACGTACTCGGGATGACAGCAAGGGGAAATTGTATTTTCCATTTAAAAGCTGTGGTCTTAACTGTTCTCTAAAACCACTACTATTCCCAACTGATGAGAATATATACACTTTAGCTTTTGATAGGGAATACTCCGTGGTGCATTTTCTGCACGGTCCTGGAGAAATCCGTATTCTGCCATATCCCACCACTTACCCGGCTCTTTTTCTTGTTCACCCCGCACCTCAGCATGTTCGAACAGGCCCCTCTAAAGTTGAAAGCGCTAAGTTCTTTGTTAAACCTTAATTTCTAATTTATGTCATGCATATTTGTGTTATTGAGCAATCTATTCGAACACGCTTTAAATTCGGCTTGCCATCACGGTGCTACTTTAAAAAAAATTGTTTTTAAATTCAATACTAGAAGTTTCTATACCTGGGTGTAAGCCAATATAGCAGTTTTTTTTATGTAAATAGTTTTGAAAGAAATGAAATGTGGTAAAGCTCCACTTGATCAAAACCTGGAGAGGGAGGAGACTGCCGATATCTTGGCATCAAATTAGAAAGAGTTTTCTTTTATCAATGAAGTTTAGAGTTAAAAGGTCCTATATAAGATTCTACCTGTTACTAATTTGTCTCTTATCTTTTGCGATTTACGAGAATTCTTTATTCTATGAAACAAGCCAATTGAAACCGCAAAGTATCGCCATTGGTCACTTTGAAATTGTTCCAAAATTGGAGAGCACCTCCTGTGGGGCTATAGAAGCCAAAAGCGACGTTTAACAAACGAATTCTTCAGACATTTCAGACTATTTCGATTTCTAGAGAACATTTTTATTTGGAATATCCTATTGTCTCACCACCTCATAAATCTCTTTTTTTGCCCTCAATTCTCGAGGAGAAAAAGAACCCATTATGTTCGTCATCGAAATATTGTTAAAGAATCCTGTTTCGTGGTTTGCGTGTGAGTCTGACGAAGGAGTAACCCAGATTTTCGATATAGTTAACTCAAGGGAACGATCCTTGGCGGCTTAGAGAGCCAAGTTAGCACAATCAATGCTCAAAGAGAATGACATTCAATCAACCATCTTTGCCGCATTAATGTTAATCCCCACTGTTAAACCCTTTTGGGTAAATACACCTATTGAAGCTACTACTTCCGTGGTAACTTAAAAATTGAATTTAAAGATAGATATTTGAAAAAGACAAAAGCAGCTTGGTCTTTCATATTGGTAGCTACAGTGTCGAATATCAAAATTTCCATTGCATGTCATAAAATTCACTTGTTGGAAAGCTTGATGCGGGATATTGCGATGAAAATTCGGATGAAGTGAAAACGACACTGAAACTTTAGGGAACCAAAACCTCAGGAAAAAATCCCTAAGAAAGTCGATTGCGTGCGGTGTTTCAAGAAAAATTTGAATTCTAACCTTTTACCGCATGCCGAAGCAGGTGTTTTCAAGATGTCGAATTGCAAATATCCCATCCAATGCCGTTAATAATACCACACGACTAAAGGAATCTTTTTTTTTTTTCCGTTGATCAGTTTTCACTTGTTCAACTAGAATGTATTAAAATCTACAATCATTCAAATTTGAGAATAGAACAATATTTCAAACAAAATATTATTGTTTGTCTGCAAACTGGAATCTTAAATGGCGATATTAATTGCTAGCAGCATGAATTACTGTTGTAATTCTTTGCAATAAACAAGGTGCAGTCTTAGTTGATGATTATCGGTTTCAAGTTTCCGGGCCATACACATATTAGGGTTTGGCCTGTTTAACATTACTTATACGTTTTACCGTGCTTTTGAGCTTCCTCTTTTGTTTTGGGTTGATAAACAAAACCTGAATTTATTATTTGGCACATTTCAGCCTTTCGGAGGAGTGGATGTGTTTTTTTTATTGGTGAACAATCTGCCTCCTCAAAGTTACTATTTATATGTATATTCATTTATTTGCTATTTTAAGCATCAAATAACGAAATACTTGAAGTAAAGGCCGTTTATTCAGGTTTTGTTCTCCTCAAAAGGGAGAGCGGAAGTTAAGCTAGATAAATATTGGAAAATCTTTGCCATAAAAGGTGTATGGCTCAAATACTTTTTCGTTTATTTTAGAAGGAGATACAACTCGATTTCTTGAAACACTTGCGGTCTGAAAATTTCGATATAGTGTGTAGTGTCCACGAAATTCTCGATAGCAACTTTTAGCTGTCGCAGCAAAAGCCTCTCTCTGACTACATGAAATCGCGATGGAAAAGTGGACGTTTATTCTATGGGGTGTCTTCTCGTTCAGTTTCGTTTTCGAAGGAATCCAGTTTGTGACCGCCAAGTTGGACAAGGCTTTTTTAAACTTTTTAAGCAGATCATGGAGCATGGAGTAATACCGCTATGCATCTCTCTCTCTCTCTCTCTCTAGGGAAACAAGCTACTGACCACTTAAAAAAAAATTGAATATTACAAACAAACCAACTTGCCTTCACAACTACTTGCGTAGTATGAAACACCGAGTTAGTGACAACTCGTACGAGGTTATAGTCTTGAAGACGATCTGCCCATAAATGCTCTTTTTCATGCCGTAACTGCCAAAATGTCCTAGCGGTGCCCCCTCTCATATTTACAGATAGGATAAATTAAATCTGATCTGCTTTAAATGGCTCGATTGAAAATTTCACTCACGTTTTGTAAAATGTATGAGGTGTTGGTTGCTGTATTGTTTAAGCATGAAAGAAATTCTGGTACATGTTTTGACAAAGACAGGTAGTGTCATTTTTCTTATCACCTTTATTATCTTTTTGGCACGCTTTAAACATGCTTACAACGTTCGTTTCGCGGTGATTACATTGGTGGATGAGATAAATGAGTGTCGAGAATTTTTTTTTTATTAAGTGTATACTAAAAACATTTATGGTTCATTGAGCACTTTTCAAAACCATGAACGACAACATTTGTACAACAGAGTTCAACGCTTTCTCTATTCATGAATTGATTATTTATAGAGTGGAAGGAATTTGTCGTAAAGTGAATAATATTCAAACTGAATAAAGTGAAAGTGTTCGAAATAATTCAAATTTTTGCCCTCAAATGTCCTCCAAAGGCTTCTTGTTAAATTAAAGAATTTTTTTCAGTCCTCACAAGCCTGTGTTTATTTGTCTTGGCATACCGTTGTGATTACCGAGGATTGTTTGCTCCGAGCTGGCTTTGACTAGCCAAATGGCACTGTCCATGTCCATAGTAGGACTTGTGATAAGAGTTTTGGAAGGCTGAGAACACGGATGCCTTCTCGGAAGCTCGTTCAGGTAGCAAGTGCGCTGGATAGCTTGACGTTTGAGAAAGTAACGCTACTGGAACAGAGCTATGATGGTACTCACTAGATGACAAATGAGGATCTTGCCCATGGCCTGGAATACCGGTGTGGCAGCTTGGAAGATATGAACGTTTTGGTGCAGCAGCGTTGGAGGCCCCAACAAACGGCTGCAGCACAAATGCTTCGCTGTACGGGGAGGGAATATGCGGACTAAGGTAGTGATGCATTGGGTAGCTGAAACGTGGTGAAATTGCTTCGAAATTGGAGTTGTAACCAAACGTGGTGTACGTGTCCTTGCTTCGCCCTCCTTTGTTCTTTCTTCGACGAGGCTTGTACGAGTAATTTGGGTACTTTTGACTGTGAATGGATCGCAGACGCTTGGCTTCCATCACAAAGGGCTTCTTTTCCTCGTCATTCAAGCGACTCCATTCTGCTCCAAGGAGTTTGCTTATTTCGCAGTTCAGCATATTTGGGTATTTGAGAGCAAGCTTACGGCGTTCTGTGCGAGACCACACCATGAATGCATTCATCGGGCGTTTAATATGCTCATCTGACTCTGCCATGTTGAATATTGTACCTGGCGGCTTTACCGTGTTCGTGCGTTGGGCGTGCAGAAAAAGTTTTGGTCTCGTTTTTTCTTTCACCTCGGAGCAAGTGTCAATACAATAACTGACAAATGGTCAACCACCCTAGGCAAAAATAGTTGAGGGATGAAAAACCCAGTTGCTTTCCGCTTCTATCATCGGTTGGTGCACAACGCAAAGGCACAGACGTTTTAACGCCGCATCATTTCTCGGTACTTGATATAGGAGAGTCTAAACAATAAATTCAATGAGCCTCTGAATTATTTATACAACTTTGAGCGGGAGATGAACCCTCTAAGGTCAGCTGCGGGGATGTGAAATACAGCTGGCTAGGAGAAAACAATAGCTTTTTAATGTCCTTCAAACTTTGCTCAAAGCAGCTATTTAACTGTTACACAGTACATAAAGTTATTATTTTTTTGAAAAAAAGAAAACCCAAATGTCAGTTCGAAACATTAAGCAACAATTTCGGAGAAAGTGTAGTACGTCGTTTTTTTTTTTGTTTTTTTTTTTTTTTTATAAGGAAGGCACTCCGCCAGGTTCAATAATATTTTTTGCATTGTACAAATGGCCTTAACTATTTTTTGATACTTCCCATAGATTTTGTTTTGAACTTTTGTATTTTGGTATTCAATATCGACTGACAGCTTGCCGGTAAAGAGGTTTATGTTTAAAGAATGGGAAGAAAGTAAACAATGAACGACACAAGAAGCTGTCTTGAGATCCACAAACATATGTCACTGAGGATAAGCCATGCAAAATTAAACTTGGAAATTGAAAAATTAACTGCAAAATCGTGGCGGCAAAAGGAGTATAAAACGGTATACATTGTTCTAAAGAAATGGCTTATTTATTTATTATTTCTTTCTCGATTTTTTTTTGTACCTTGCAAAAGAGAGAGCAAAAGGCGTTCATGGATAAACTTTCCCTTTGTACATCGCTTCGATTGAAATAGAAATAGAAGGCGTTTGAAACTCATTCAAATGATCATGCAAATCTTTCTCCATGCTTTCAATACAATTTTTGAGTTTGTCATACGAAAAATGCTAAGGCTATGTGCACAATTCAAGCACTGTGATCCAAAACAAGGCTGACAAAAATCGCCTAGGCACGTAGCTCGTTGAAAGCCAATTGCCAAGAATCCCTCCTTTTGAGAAGTACCTGCAAAGCATGCTTTCATTAATGATCAATAAGCATAATTGATAAGCAACAAGACAGCGGTGACGGGAGTTGCTGTAAACACTGTTTATTAGTGTATGTATGATGAAGAAGAAAGCCATTTTAAGTCTAGGGCTTTTTCTTTCGTTTCCCGTCTTGGCCGATTGCCCTCACTCGTCATTGTGTTGAAGTCTTTTTTCAACATTTTCGTTCGTAATACAGCGAAATGACCCATTTTTGAACAAATGATAATTACGCGCAATCATTAAACAAGGAACCATTTTTACACTATTATAATACTATTTGTAAAGGAAAATTTGTAACTTTCTACAACTTTTATCATGGTACGCGGAAATACGAATGTTGTACCGTGCTACACCGAGTATCAACAAAACAGCTATAAGCTCGAAAGAAGCATAACTAACCTTGTTTAAACTTCGTTTAAACAATGGTGCCGTTTTGTCTCTATCTGTGGTCATTCGAACGATAAGGCTATCAAAAGCAAAAATGGCCAACAAGGGCTATCCAATTATCATGTTTCTAGGTTTATAATAAATGATCGTATTCATGGACATTACCGAAATTTCTTGTCAGCATCTTTTCAATTTTTCCTTTGTGTTGAGTATCACACACACTCAGTAGACCAAAGGTAAACAGAACACGACTGAAAAGGCCTTGGTGCACGTATGGGGTGGGATAATTATTCGAAAGGCGCTTATGCCGGAATTAAAAACACCTGAATTTCTGTAGTCTGGGTTTGTACAAATAATCGTTATTTCCTTTCTATTACTGATAAGCACAACGATTCGAAGGTGACAACAAACAATTGATGTGAAGGGATTAAACCCGTTCTGCCAGCATGGGCCAGCTAGCTTCTCTTTCTAAACAACTGAAATTCAGGGAGTTGACGAGTGCAAAGACTTCATTCATGGCGAAGACACATACAGCCTTGCTTGCAAGGTGGATAAAACCAATCTCGGTTTCATGATATAGGTATATTTGATCTTTGGTGTGATAGGAGTATTTGCGTAGCCTGCTTCTACGAAGTTTTGTCTTCTGTTTTTCTTCTGTTATGTTTTCTCTCATTTGTTTTTCTTTCCTTAATACACAGATCACACTTTAATTATCGGATGCTGTGATTAAATAGCTGATTATATTTTGCGTTGCTTTTAGCAACGACCACACTGTTCAAAGGTTTTTTTTCCTTTTAATTTGAGTATTAACGCAAGCGAAATTGTTTAACAAAGCGTGAGCTTTAACAGGGTAAGACCAATATTCTGTCGTCAATATCTGACCATTTGAGTGATAAGACTTTTGTTTCATTTTGTCCAAAGGTACCGAAGCTATAATCAACGCCATATGTATCTTAGTCATTGCTTCAAAGACCTACAAAAAGAAATATTGGTGGAATAGACGAGATTTGTCCATTTTGAAGTTCATGCAGTTTTGACTAGGATTTTCCGTTGGATGGACAATACTTCGTTTTTGCTTGTTCGTCGGTATTGTGACATTTTTAAATTCAAATGACTTCGAATAAATGGTTTTGCTTTTAAAGGCTCTCACACTTTGCTTCAATTGTTCTGTTTTGCTATTGAGAAATCAAAGCAGCGTTCACTGCTAGGTCGTTTGCTATTTTGCGGGAGTTCTCCATTCAATATCGACTGAATCACCCAGACGTGGAAACTTGTAACGATACCAGCATGAAACTGCTTAATGGCACAGCATTGCCGGGGAATTTGGATCTGATGATAAAAGGGGCTTTAACCAACTTGTCAGAAAATAATCTAAAAGCACCGATTTTTTCTCTGATTTCTTTACACCGGGAAGTAACCCGAAACGGGCATTGCAAATTCATTATTGCATGCACGGCAACGTTGGCTGCAGCAAATAGCAACCCCAGACAAAATTATCGGTAGAGCTAGAGAATTTCTAGCGTCAGTTAAGGGAAAAAAGGAATTCAGGGAGGTTCCGGTATCAATAAAATATCCATGTTTTAATTTGATTGAAATTACTTGGTTTGGTTATCGAGGAACCATTTACCACCACTTATGTTGGGTTCAATTGTTCAATCAACCCCCGAGGTCTCGTTACAGTCGCCCACACAAAGAAAACACACGATTTCACATAGAGTCCTTTGTGAAAAACTGAACAGATGCATTTGAGCAAGAGGAAAAGGAGCACGAGCCACGTTGTTTGCTTAACGCTCTACTCCAGTCAAAATCGTATCAAGAAATCCAATTATATTAGTTGCGGTGTTTTTTCCCTTTTAGTTTCTGCAGTGCCCTCTTTCGGCTTGAAAAAACCGAATACCTAAATGCGCATGGGTTGGTTAAATATCATAAAAAAGGACAACTGAAAAAAATCAAAAGATTCGCCTTTGACACTGCTTTCTGTTCTTCGCGCGCGTGGTCAAAACAGTTCAATATGACTGAAGCTTGTGTGGTTTACAAAATGAAGTAAAAAATGTTTGTCTTGGTTAATGCGTTAAAGGTATCTCGGAAGAAAAACTGTCCTCTACGAATATTTTATGGTTGAGTAATAAGCTACGAATAACGTATTTCGCATGAAATGTGAAATTTTTACTAGAGCACCAGTTTTAGTTTAAATCGCAAATTATGAAGTGTTCAAGTGAAGAAAGCAATATATGCATTTTCTTGGTGTAAATTTTTTTAAAGCTATCCAGTTCAATTTTGATTTTCCTTTGTTTCAGATTATGATAATGATATTATACAACCAAAATCCGAATTAAACTGTTAGAAAAATTTCAAACCAAGAAAAAAATTGAACCATAACATGGAAAAAGTTTTTCATCCCCCACAATTCACTGAGTTAGCATTTTTCACCGACTTTTTCTTCGTCGTTTGAGGATTCTTCTTGACAATAATTTTGAGAAAGTATAACTAATCCTTATTTTGTTGGTCTCTACACTTTGCGTAATATACGTCGTTGGATTTAAATGTGCTCGCATAGCTATCATATGGAGAAAGCTTTCGGCTTTGTTGCATATTGATTTCTGCGTTCTTCTGGCCTTGGCCGGACGCATAACACAACATGTTTCCATTTTTTCAGATGCTCCTTGAGGACAATTGTTCCATATATTTTCACTTTTTGTCCATTTGGCTTTTCCCAACAGAGACAAAGATAGTCTTTGAAAGGCTGTTCGTAGGAAGGAAGAGACGAGGGTCTTACTGATTCTTTACATGCAGCTTTTATTGGTAGAAACCATGGTCCCCAATTAAAGTTGCGACGGTCAGTTTAATTTGAAGCGGGAAACAATAAAGCAGAGAAAGGAGTTGACTTTTTGGTGCTTTCAAAACCAGTATAGAATCTATGGACTCATAGCAACATAGGATTCTGTGCCATGTATGGAAAGAATCAAGGTTGGAGTTCAATAAACGTTAACTGACAAGATGGAAGCGTTTTCGTAATTTACATGGATATTCTGCTTTCGCTCTTTCTTTTTATTTCCCTTTCAAAAAGGGCATTGTAATCACGCTGTAAACATGACTCCACTGTTATCTGTTGATCATTTTGCGTACATGCGTTAAGTTTGCTAAAAGTAAAATTGAAGTGTCTTTAATTTCTTGGTGATCAAAGACTACACTTTGATCAGTCTTGAAGCAGGTGTTCAAGCTGCTTCCTTTACTAAGCTAGATCTTTTTTCAAGTTGTTTTTTTTTTTTTTTTTTTTGGTTTGTCTGTATTTTCGCTCTGATGAAATAAATTACAAGTGCCTTGTTTGGCCTGTGGCTTTAATGCAGCAAAGTGACCTATATGAGTTTCCTTCCGATTTTTCATTAAACTTCAAGTCTTTGATCATTGTAGTACTGCTTGCAAAGATCTGAATTTGTAGAGGGTGAACATTGCTATCCGAATCCTGAATCTTTGTGGTGCTGTTTCGTCGATCATTTTTAGACGCATGGACGAGTTCCCGACAAGGTTCCTACCTTTTTGATATGAAGTGTGAAGCAATGCCTACAACGCCTGTTTTCCTTAGCGATTTACACTTTTTGAAAAGTTCATCACGTTAATTGTTCACATTTAATTCCCGTCGGATTATGGAGTTCTGTTGCAGAGTGTGAAATTTGTAGTTTGATAGATGGTGAAAGAGTCTTCCTTAGCAGCAAATAGTGGATTCAGATTTTGTCTACTTTGATCTCACAGTGATTTTGCTCAAATTTTAATAAAGTGTGTTTTGGGGACGTCCTACTTTAAGTTGCTCTGACATTATTTACTGAGGAATAAGAAAGATGGAACTGAAGATTTTTCAGAGATTTGTCATATTTTACACATCCAATTATTGGCAAATTGCACTTTTAGATACCTTGTTTCCCAAAGAAAGCTTCAAGTGATTTCAACATGTAATTAAGGTTGGCTAAGTATTGGAAGGAAAGAGAATGCGGTGGTCACGAAGCCTAGCCGTATTTTCCATTTGCTCAAACCTTAAAAGGGCTGCAATAAGTAAGTGCTAATATCATCAAAACATAAGGGGGATATTGCTGAGCCGTCTATTTCATTCTGAACTGGAAACAGTTTAAAAATCAGTTGAATAAAAGAAATTAAAAACTGAATTTAAGGACCGCAAAACAAAAGCAAGTTCGACAAATAAGCTTAACGAAAAGATTATCTGTCTATAAATAAGACAGCATACGATGAAATTTACCGCTTATAAACTCAATATTGCTTTTTCGAGAGAGCAAAAACAAATTTGCTTGTGTTTCTCTTTTGACACTGATTTTGCAATGATGAGCTACATCAATCTTATTTGCTTCAAGATTGCGAACTAGAAGCAAACTGGTTTAGTGTAATTTGAACAGTTTGAACCATCTTTTGCATCCAATGTATTGTTTTTTTACTATCGCTGAGATAAGAGTTTTATGCACTCAGAATTTTTGTCAGTCTTCCTGACGTTCTTGTCTTTTTGTTATATTCTTCACTTTATGTGGCTAGAATTCCTTATCTAGAAGAACAATAGGCAGCGGGACATCTTTCTCATCAAAGACATCTTTGTTACAAAGGAAAACTTGACCTGCCTTCCTCTTATGAGTAACAATTGGACAATGACTGAAACAAAATCTGAATCACCATGAGCTGTAATGACGGTGGTATCCATGCTACGAACGTACGAACCAAACTTCAACAGCCTTTATGTTGACAAACTTATGCTAGAACTCCTAGCTATGACGAAGAAATTTAGCTCAAAAGTAATAGAAATTTCTCTGTTTTGTGTTTGCCTAGTGGGAATCCAGGACGTTCATGATGTAGCGACAGCTTCCTTTTTTAACAAGCTCATGTATGCTTCGGCTGGGCAAAATTCCCATCAGAGTGTCTACTGAAAAATGCGCGCACCGCGCACCGGTGGCTCAGTTGGTTGAGCACCGGACTGTCACGCGGGAGGTCGTGAGTTCAACTCCGGCCGGACCAACACTCAGGGTCTTTAAATAACTGAGGAGAAAGTGCTGCCTTTGTAATTACATCTGCAAACCATTGGACTCTCTAGTCTTCTCGGATAAGGACGATAAGCCGGAGGTCCCGTCTCACAACCCTTCAATGTTCATAATCCTGTGGGACGTAAAAGAACCCGCACACTTGTCGTAAAGAGTAGGGAATCTAGTTCCCGGTGTTGTGGTCTGGTCTTTCTGGTCTGGATAGGGTAGGGTGGAGCACCTCGCATAGGACCTCGAGTCCTGTTCGTGCTCCTTCCCTCTGGGCAGGTTTGCCCAGTAGAAAAGACAAACCAGATGTCTCGTAAAACAATGTGTTCGGCGTGGCGAGAAGCAAGTTATCTCTTCCCTTACGAACCGACTGTGAAACTAAGTTCAGAATTACTGACTATAGTTGAATTTTAGGTTTCTTCAAATTTTCAGCAATCAGTCTACTACTAGTGTCATTATTAAAAATCCTGGAAGGGTACCATGAAGTCAACCCAGAAGATCACATTGAAAAGGGAGGTGTCCAATAACTGACTTTGGACTTTATATTTTAATCACATCTTTGAAAGTATGGTATTCTAAGCAAAATACTTTGTGAGCGTTTGTGCCATTTTTTTTTTTTTTTTTTACATCGACAAAGCAAAATTCCATTAGGCGACCCTGGTTCGAATTTCACGTACTAGCTAGGCGTTAGTGGCTTCCAGCAAGGATATTAAAATGATGAAAGTGCTATGCAAAGAAAAGAAACCTGATCTGAAGTCACGAAGTAGTCGTGGTTTCATTGAGGTAGGTTACTTGCCACCAGTTAAGTTACTTGCCACCAGGGCATTAGTATTCGAAGGACATTTTCTTTTAACATTATATGGCTACCAAGGAAATTAAGACGAAGTCAAAGTCATAAACGCCGAGGGTTTTGCTTCAGAGTACGTATACGTAGTCACCAGCTTGTTTATCAAATCCTGACTTAAAATCAATGATTTATCAAAGACATGGTGAACAACAGTAAAAGCTAGAGGGCGACTGAGTCTCTAGTGATCTGCAGCCACTATACGTACCTACTGGCTAAAATGAAGTTATTCAAACACACTGAGTGCAGAATGATAATAATAATAATAATAATTAATGGAGCAAATCACGAAGTAGATTTCTACAACCCTTTCAGTATTCAAAATCGAGTGTGCATTGCATCGAGGGAACGATGCCGTGCACTGAATGATACAACGGAAGCGCTTTAGAATCGTATATTCAATAGTTCAGTTCAGACCTGTATCCGCGAGTATATTTTTTACCACAACTGCTTGTAATTTGCAATCTGATTGGCTAATTTGCCGTTGTCGATAAGAGTCTAGACAATGCTGTACGTTTCATGCTCGTGTCAATTTGTCACGCAATGTAATAGCCAACCAGGAACTCCCATTTTGGGAAATAAACCAATCATATTGCGAGAAAGTCATAGACAACGCTTGCTCTTTCTTTGTGTCATGATTTTGCTCACGCTCTGAAATAAAAAAAAAATTCTTTAGCGTTGAATATTGTGGTAAAAAACAAATCGAAAGTGGTTCAGCGTTGTCTGTACCCTTATCGACAATGATATTCTTCATCACAGTGGTCAACTGTGATGACGAATATCATTGTCGATAAGAGTACGGACAACGCTTAACCACTTTCGATTTGTCAAATCGACATCAGTCGAAGGTTTCTCAGTCACATGACTAGTTGCTCTAAGAGCATCGTAACTCAGCTGGAGTGACTTAATCTGTTTCGCTCAGGAAATTAAATAAACTTGAACAGAGTGGATAATTTGGTAGGCGGGAAATACTGTTGTGCACCCACCCATTCCTGCTTGAGGCTCGTCGAGGAAACGAGAGTAATCAACTTTTTTAGGAATGATTTATGTTTGTCTAACTTACGAGATAATAGAATTTTTAAAAGAGGTATCAATCTTCTAACGTCCTTTTTGTTATTTCTTGTTACTATTTTTGAGCATATGGCGCCATGGCGGCCGGCCACGCTTTCTTGCAGCTCTGTCATTTGTTGGCAATACCTGGGTATTTTTTAGGCATCTTAAAATATTTGGTAGATGTATACATTTCAAATGTTACGAAAAAAGACTAGTGTCTAACTAGAAAACTATATGGCTCACTTAGCCGCTAGGCATTTCCATCTTTGATGTATTACATTTAGTCAGTTTTATTCAAATGTCAATTTAAACTTTGAATGAGCTAAGTGTACATTTATATTTCAATACCATGTTTTAAGGAAGCGTGAAATAAACTCTTGTCTTGTCTCGTTGTCTTGTCTATTTTAGTCACAGCAAATCGAAAGACAGACAATGAAACAAAGAGAACAAATAACTTTTTTTTACACTCATGTTCCTTCCTACGGATGCCTGGAGATTTGAAGGATATAAATCATATAATTTGCCTCAGCAACGGGAAAAAGTCATTATTCCTAATGGAGTGCTCTGAAGGTAAACACTTCATTTTATCTATATCTTGCTGTCTTCCCAGGTATAACTTCCGATACCCTGGCAGCCCTTTCTCTCTGGACACGCCCTGTAACATGCCAAATGATTGCATAACCACTCAGCGTTTGCCTAAGCAACGTTGACGAAGACAATAAAGAAGTGACTTTTGATTGAAACTTGGAAAATCCAGTCTTTCTTCGCCGTAATGCATGTGATCCATGGGGCAATGGAACTGTTTTGTTATGAGAATACCAGCTCACATGTAAACCTAGATGAAAGATAGACAATTGACCAAGACTTGCTTTCGGGAACGATTCTCTGATGCAACAGCCGAGCCTTTCAAAGTTTAATCTGTTGTCAATCAATGAACTTGATGCTTAGGCAATCTTGGACTTTTCATGTTTGCTTTATCTGAATATTACAGATAAAGCTGGGTATAAATCAAAGCAAATCCCTTGTAACCCAACATTGGAATTCAGCATTTGCTACTTCATGCCGCTCAAGTACTTAAAAGCTCTTTGTCTTCTCATTGAACGTTAAACGTGAGAGTTGTCTAAAACTAAACAAATTCAAAGAGTAACAACCATTTCCTAGCTGTCATCTTCACGTGTCAAGAGTGAAAGCAAGTTTCAAATCAGCCGTTCGTCAGTGTTTTCGTGTCTCCACCTTGTTATAGATGCAGTATTTCGGGTATCCATCCAATCGCGTGCTGTTTTCCGAGGTAATTTGTTTCTAATTACACAAACGAGTTACCCAAAACACTTATAGGTCACCTGGTCTGATAACAATCATCACCGGCGACAGGGCTGCAGCTGCAAGGTGTGGTGGTCCTTAAAAAATGCCACACCCTTCTCCACCTCCTTCTCAAATCCCGTAACCCCAAGCCTCAAATTGTTCCCCATACATTTACCTTAATTAATTTCTAAGAGTCTATTTGTATATGAGCACGCTATACATCTTGACACCTGCCTGGGAAACAATGTGTTGTCACTTTAAAAGGAAGTCAGCTGCAGACTTTGACGCCCTTTAAAGATCACATGCTTTGTTTTGTAACTCTAACATCCCTTTAAAGGGTGAGTTAATTATCACGAGCTTTTGTTACGTATAGTTTACAATCCCCCTAAATTCTCTTGACTGATTTTCACGATACATATTTCTTTTCTTTTCTTGGAAGAGAAATTGAAGACCCTTTTCACTTTTATATACAAAGTCCCAGTTGCTTTATTATGCAAAACATATGCAAATTCTTAGAGGCCATTTTCAAGTCTTCGTAACCCGCTTAGTTTTCCTTCAGTCTACATTGAAAGAATAAGGTTTCAGAACGTTTTGTAGCCATTCGCTGTTGCGTAAGTAATCGAACTTAATTGTCCTAACATGGACCATGTTTTCGTTTCTTTAAAAGCCCCAATACGTTTCGGGTTTTCGTATTTCGGCACTACAATTTGCCATGAGAGAGAAGCTTCAAAGTATGACTGAAACTTCGACACTTCTTTTGGTAGTTACTGCTTTATTTATTATGCGCTTTTTAATGTGGAATACAACGAATCGCTGAATAACTGGGAAAGCAGGCCAGCGAATTAAGTATGCCAAGAGAATACTGTCTATCCTTTTCTCCCCCTGGTACTGATTATGAAATACTTCCCCTGGCCCATTCTAGACCTCGCTATACCAGTCAGCACAGAAGTAAGAAAAACAACTCTTTTCGAAGCCTACAAGGTTCGGTACACTTACTTTTTCAAGGGCGAACAAATAACCTGTTTTCAGTGTTTCTATCACGATAAGAGAAAAAAACGAAAATAGCTTCCGAGTTTTCCCTAAAATTACAAGCAAAAATGTGTATTGAAGATAATAATACACATGAAAAAATTACTCGATTCTGATTGGCTGAGAGCAGTGCAGTTCAAGTGTAACACCAGTGCAAAAAGTGTAACACCGGTGCAAAAAGTGTAACACCAGTGCAAATTACACATCGTAATTCTGGATTTTGATTTGCAGAAAGACATTGGGAAAGTTGTAGGCCAATGATCTCATGTAAACGGCAATGACCAAAATTTTGTACAGAAACTCTGAAAAAATTTTTCTCGAATGCGAAAAAAAGGGCTTCAAGAAACATCTACCGGCACTTTTTCCACGCGAATTTTTTCATGTTTGTATTATTAATAAGTAATCATACGGTTTTTCTCGTTCAATTTGAAATTAATTTGCACTTGTGAGTTTTTGAAAAAGCTGAAATTGCACGAAAAAGAAATTGCACGAAAAAGCTGAAATTGCACGAGCCGCTTCGGCTTTTTTTTCAAAAACTCACTCGTGCAAATTAATTCCAAATTGAACTCGAAACCGTATGATTACCTATACAAATAATCATTTATATAGTAACAAAGTCGTAAAATGAAAGTTAGAAAGGCAGGGGCACCCAACGACCAATTTGTTGTAAAATGTATTATTATACCCCAGTTAATGAAAATAAATGTTATTAAGTCATTTTCAGGTGTTTTTCAGTGTTGCTGGGAAAACATTATCTGTTCCTTTTTCCCAGCAAGACACACAAGAAATTTCCCAGCCAGCTAGATAAAATTGGTTGGTTTCCCAGCCAGCTGATCAAATTTATTTCCCAGCCAGGAATTCCGCGCGCTTTCAAATCCCTCGATCCAAAACGACCGAACAAAAGCGACAAAACCGGGACAAAACAGGTTTTTTCCGCAAGCGGAATCACACTGACCAGCCGTCGTATGTTTGTGACTATTCTCTGGGAGAGGGAAGGGGTTCTCTTTTTTTAGTCGTCCTTAGTCTTCAGAGTTTCTACAGCCAGCACGGGTTGAAATGCTAGAAAAAGTCAGTAATTCCCAGGCAAAACCTCTATCAATAACAAAATTTCCCAGCCAGCTCATCGAAACACCTGTATTTTTGCCAGCCAGCAAGGTTCCTCTGGGGAACAGATAATGCGAGGAACAGATTCGTTGGGTGCCACTGCAAAGGTTATCAGTACACCTTGCACCGGTGACTGAGTTGGTTGAGCACCGGGCTGCCATTCGGGAGGTCGTGAGTTCGACTCCGGTTAGAACAACACTCAGGGTCTTCAAATAACTAGGGAGATAGCGCTGCCTTTGTAATGAAATCTGCAAATGGTTAGGTTCTAGTCGTCTCGAATAAGTACGATTAACCGTATGGGCTCCCTCTCACAACCCTTCAATGTTCATAAGATCTCATAACTCTTCCCCTTTCTTTTAAAAACATTGCCATACAATCCCCATACAATGAAGTGAAGCTACGATCCTCGCAGTTATGAACGCAATTTTAGCAATTGCGTAGAGAATGCTGAAAATTTCAGGACTTCCCCTGGGATTTAACCTGTGACCTCGCGCAGCCGGTGCGATGCTCAAACCAACTGAGTTATGAAGCCACTGATGTTGGGAGCAGGTTATTTGTGGGTTCATATGTTACTGTGAGTTTCAAATATTCACGTGATGAATAAATCAACGAGCGAAAATATATGTTTCATTTCATATATCATTTCGTACATTGTTATACATTGCTATAACAGTTTACAGTAAAGTAGAATTCAGTTGGCTTTCATTTGAGTCACCAGAATCAAGAATCAAGAGTCAATTTGAGTCACCAGAATCAAGAAAATAAGTTACTATAATATAATTTGACATATTAAAGGGAGTCCATACTACTTATGGTACTTATGGTCAGGATGACAATCATGTTGACAATGAAAATTCTGAGGGCTCTCTCCTAAAGCAAATGCTTATTATTAAGACAAATATTTCAGACTAAGCCAATCTTGGGATTTAGAATAGATCTAATTGATGATTTATACACATATCCAGGGGCTATATATTAACTCTTTAACAATGTCTAGCTTGAACTATACAGCTCTGAGCAGCCTAAGATGTGATGTAACAATAAGGATTTCCACTTTGCATAATTATTGATAACAACACCAAGTAATTTATCAGTGGGCACCCTCTTCGTCATTCCAGTAAAATTAGGTAACAGCATTGCGATTCTAAATTGAAAAGCTCGCAAACATATCTTTTGGGATTATCTTGCGACCTAAACAACATACTTGTGTTTCCCCACCTGATTTAACATGCTAATAGAGTTTCTAGGAATTCCCTCAACAAAACTATGATCCTAGTATCATCAATATATTTGGCGTAGCCTGCGTAGCAAGAGTTTCCGTGTGGCACAGAAGAGAAATGTTGAGAAGAAGACTTTTTCGATGTTTTGGCCGAGCAAAAAATGGAGCGAGAGCAAAAATGAAGAAGGTGGGGAGGGGAAGAGGAGGGAAGGAAACGCTTGCCCGGAAACCCCAAAATTCCGAAGAATGGGTTCGCCCACAAACGCAAGGATCTGATTGGCGCGACGTTTTTGAAATATACATATTGATAACTGTAAATTTTTCGTCTAAGAGGAAATGAATTATTTTCTCGATAGTATAATACAGACAGTTCAGTCGCAGCCTTCTGAGAGCGCTCGATATTCTCCGATTCTCGTTGACTGTTTTTCTAAGTGCTTATTTGCAACTGGATATTCTCCGATTCTCGTTGACTGTTTTTCTAAGTGCTTATTTGCAACTAATATGGGTTAAGTCATGTACACGCGTACGGCGTAAAATTTGCGTGTTACCAGCAATGCGAAAGGTAAAAAATGTGCTTTTTTTTGCGGACTTTGAGACGCTTTCGCGTTTCGCCTCGCAAAATAAATTTTCACGGTAACTGTAAAAATTTCTTTTGCGACGCGAGTCGCGAGACGTATTATAGACTATCCTTATTTAGTATTCAAATTCCAGAAGCTCAATCAATTTGAAGCTTTCGCGCATGGTGAAAATTAAATTTGTAAACGGAAGTACTTTTGCTGTAGTGAATAGATATTAAATTATTTCGTTTGCAAAGGAGGAGGAACGGAATATTTCACAAAATCATTCCAACAGATATTTTAGGATTTAAGATTTTATGCTGTAGAATGATTTGTCTTTGCACACAAAGCTGTCAAGCCCTTGTAATAATTTAGTGCCTCAAATGAAATTTTTAGGAATTTCGTTGCTTTCCTTTTTCTTTGAAATAAAGGGATATTTGACTAAACAAACTGCGGATTGATTTTAGTCATATTCCCGCCTATTCAACATTAGGAGCGAATGCAAAGAAAAATCGAGCAAAATCAGAAAACCGTGGCCACAGCTTAAAACCTAACTTACCCTCATTTTCAGTTACAATACGTTTTAATGAGTTTATAACACTGCTGGTGTTAAAATTTCAAAATACGACCGTGTTTTGGAATTATTTGAGATTTTCGATTGGAACGGTTGAAGATATTTTTCCCCCGCTAACTGCTAATTGACTCTCGGGTCAATTGCTTCATCGAAAAATTGATCCATTGCGCACATGGTTAATATATCTTCTACATCTGAAGCTTTCAATGAAGAATGTGATAGATTAAGAAACTAAGCGAGATCAATAGGTAATGAGTGATGGCTGGTTCCTCAGGTCCGAGGATCAATGGGAAGGTTGTCCCTGACGGCAAGCCCTCTGGTGGCTGTGAAGGTCTATCCTTGGTCTGCATACTCGTTGACACCCTGGGCATGGGAATCCTTGGGCAGGGGGGATCCGAAAGGCTGAAGCCTTCCTCTTTCAACGTATCTCCTCCTCGGTCTCTTTACTGGTTGTCTCAACTGCTGCCGAGCCTCGTTTTACCAGTGCCTTCCAGCTAACCCTTTCTCTGGCTCTGCACTTCAAAAAATTTGTGTATGGCCTTGGAAGTGCTAGATCAGTCTCGATATTCCTAAGATTGTAATTTATGTTAGTATCATTCAGCTTTACAAAGGAGTTACTCAGTTCCGGGGCAGATAGATCATTGAGGATTTTATACATAAGGGTAGCCTTTGTATGGAAGCGCCTGGTTTCAAGGGTTTTCCATTTCAGGTTATTCAACACATCTGTGGACCTAACATCATATGAAGAGCGTGTAATAACCCTTCCCGCACGATTTTGAATTTTTTGTAATTTATCTTTCAGTTGCTTACCACATGTATCCCACTGGGGTGAGCAGTAATCAAAATAAGGTTGAATGAGTGATCTGTATAAAGTTACGAGGGTGCAGAGGGGAACAAAAGGCTTAATTCTTCTCAAAGCACCTATGCCAGCACATGCCCTTTTACATATCTAGTAGAACTCCCAAACATTTGTTAGAGGTTACGCGTGAAACCAAATTATTATCAATGGAGATTACATTAGGTAAATCTCCAGATTTAGTGTTCAAATTATATGTTGACCCGACAACCATTAACTTAGTTTTGAGAGGGTGGAATTGCTTGCAGATGCAATACTGATAACTGTTTAGTGTTAACGACGAAGCATCGGTTCCTTAACGTGTATCAGTATTTTACTCCGGGTAATATTGGTTATCTTTTTATTTAACTGTCAAGTTCCAGTATCGAACAATTGCCAAAACGCAACGTCAGAAGCTGTAGACTGTTCACAGTCCCCCTCTTTTCCCCCTTTGATCGTCGGGATCGAGCACAAACTGCCGTCATCTTTGTTTTTAAACATTGAACACGAACTGGGGAGAACGACATAACTACCTAGAGGGTGGGGGGAGTGCAGTGGTTTCGGCGGGAAAAATAGAGAGACTGTCCATTCTTTACTGCGACTAATGTTCAGTGAGTCCCGTTGCAGCAGCAACGGCAATACCTGATTGGTCCATAACACAGTGCTTCTGTCAATAAAAATACAGACAAGACTCTCAAGTTTCAAAAACAACATGGCTTATCCAGAGAAAGAATCTCAAGGGTCTCAACAATTATCTGAACAATTTGAGTAATTGTCCCCAATAGACACCTGAAAGATTCAGGTAGCTTCAACGGGATACCAACCAATGACCTCTGCGATGCCAGCTCAATGCTCTACCAACTGAGGTAACTGAGCTATGAATCCACAAAGTTGGGAGCAGGTCAATTTGTTGGGCTCGTTTCTTCTAGTGAAAAGACTTCAAGCCACCTGGATTCTTCGGGTGTCTATAGGAGACAATTGCTTAAGGACAATGCCTACTATTGTTGTTGCGCATACGTTCTGCGCATCTCCGGATAATAATAATAATAATAATAATAATAATAATAATAATAATAATAATAATAATAGAATGCAGAAGGCCGTTTTATCGGCGACGCTCAATATTGCAAGAACTTTCAAAGTAGTAACATGATGATGTTAATATCAAGATTAATAGATTAGCCATGGACAGTTATCGGCATAAGTTTTAGACACCCAGATTATGATTTTTATATATGTATATATATTTTATTTATTTATTTATTTATTTATTTATTTATGTATTATTTTAAGTTTCGCTTAGCTCACAGGCTACGCTATGCGCCCTGTGTTGCTTTCTGACACTGTGCATACAGATAGTTTTACTGCATAATAATAATAAGGACAATGCCTACTATTGTTGTTGCGCATACGTTCTGCGCATCTCCGGATAATAATAATAATAATAATAATAATAATAATAATAATAATAATAATAATAATAATAATAATAGAATGCAGAAGGCCGTTTTATCGGCGACGCTCAATATTGCAAGAACTTTCAAAGTAGTAACATGATGATGTTAATATCAAGATTAATAGATTAGCCATGGACAGTTATCGGCATAAGTTTTAGACACCCAGATTATGATTTTTATATATGTATATATATTTTATTTATTTATTTATTTATTTATTATTTTAAGTTTCGCTTAGCTCACAGGCTACGCTATGCGCCCTGTGTTGCTTTCTGACACTGTGCATACAGATAGTTTTACTGCATAATAATAATAAGGACAATGCCTACTATTGTTGTTGCGCATACGTTCTGCGCATCTCCGGATAATAATAATAATAATAATAATAATAATAATAATAGAATGCAGAAGGCCGTTTTATCGGCGACGCTCAATATTGCAAGAACTTTCAAAGTAGTAACATGATGATGTTAATATCAAGATTAATAGATTAGCCATGGACAGTTATCGGCATAAGTTTTAGACACCCAGATTATGATTTTTATATATGTATATATATTTTATTTATTTATTTATGTATTATTTTAAGTTTCGCTTAGCTCACAGGCTACGCTATGCGCCCTGTGTTGCTTTCTGACACTGTGCATACAGATAGTTTTACTGCATAATAATAATAATAATAATAATAATAATAATAATAATAATAATAATAATAATAGTAATATCGAGTGATTAAGAACTCTTAATGTCTACCGGTAGTGCACTCCAAAGTCTAGGGGCATTGGCAGCAAACGATCTGTCCCGGGTTTCCTATCGGTAGTACTTACCAATGCACGGATATTTTTGCGCAGTTTAAAACTATGCGGAGAAAGGAGAACTGTGCTCTTGGAATCCAAAAAGAAAATTTGGGGTAACCATCCATTTTTTCAGAGATAATTAAGCATTAATTTGAGATTTGTATTTTAAAGCTCATTACGAATATTGTTAATAAATTAAAATGAATGGTTACCTCAAATTTTCTTTTTTGATTTCAATAACACTTGTTAAGATCTGCTTTTCCCGCATATTCATAAACCGTACAAAAATACCTTTGAATTAGTCAGTAGGCACCGTCCTTAAAGTGCACGTGACTCGAAATTTCATAGTCTTAAAATACAGGCTTTCCTTGATTTGCATTATGCGTCTTTGCGTCATGCGATGTCTACTTGCTACTTGCGTTATGACTGTTTGCGTTATGCCTCTCTACGTTATGCATCTTTCCGTGATGGCCATTTGCAGAATCGGCTTGTTGCCATTCAGCTTTGGGTTGATGCATTCATGATTCGGACGATTTTATTTCAAATACTGATCATTTAATTTTGTCATAGATATATCTCCATAAAGAAACAACAAAAGTAAAGAGGAGCATGGATGGACAGAATTTGGCACGATTGAAATGGGTAATATTGACAAAAATCGGCCCGACGTTATTCAAGTTTATGGAAAATCGCCTGGATAAAGGTCGTGTTAGTTCAGAATCATCTTGTTTGTGATGTAACGATAAATTTGATCAGTAAAGGAATTCCACATTACCATTCGAGTTTTAAACTCGTGATGAACTTAAGATTTCCTCGGCAAACAACCTAAAATAACGTAACACAGCCCCTTTAAGGATAGCCTCTTTAAGGCTGCCCTACTTTTCTCACACAAATTACATCAACGCAAACATAACACGCCATAATTATTGTCCTTGAGAAGGAGGAGGGGGGGGGGGGGAGTTTCCATAGGAAACGAAAACCACTCATATTCTCTCTAGCCTCCGGCAATTTAAACTAATACACTCCTCATGATAAGTAAGGGTAAGGGAAAACGTTCTTCAATAAAATAGGGAGGATGTTAAAATTATTTTAAGTCGGTGTCTCTCTTAACAGTACGAGCAAACAAAATTCACTGCGAATTGATGATTATCGGATAGGTATGGCCCGAACAATTGCTGTCTTCCTGATAACTGTTACCTGTTACCCGTTACCTGTTGCCTGTTACCCGTTACCTGATATCCGTTACCCGGTTAC
>NC_090869.1:51077537-51082537 GCF_036669935.1 Montipora foliosa | reverse complement strand
TATTGTCTCTTTTGGTCGAGTTTTTGTTATTAATTCAAGAATGCAAATGTGGCCCACTATCATCTTTATCGTAAGTCAACTGAGAGTACTTCTGACTATGAATTCTCTCCAACTGGGTGAAACGAATTTAATCCATTCTTGTTTGTTTTCTTTGAAAATCACCTGATTACTAACCACAATATCCACATTTAACTGCCAACCCATTAAAAGCAAAACATCAAAAACAGGTAGAAGCTGCAAGCCAGCGCAGCATGGTTTTTATTTGTAACTTTTTATAAACTTTCATTTCATTTCAATCCGCAGTTTAAATGGTTAAATTTTTATATTCTAAAGTCAGAAATTCTTACAGTGCTACTTCGATCAAAAATCCCTACTCGTTTTACTTCACATTTCGAACGTTCTTGTGCTGAATCGCGCGATATTATGCTATGGTTTCAAAAGAAAAACTATTTATTTTGACGGCAATGTTTTCATTTAACTGCCATTACTTGGTTTGCTCGGGGGCTGGGGGAGTGGGGGGTATCGAATTTATCATTTTTTGTCTTAATCAGGGTATCAATTTATCAATTTTTGTCTTGAACTGGATATCTTTTCTCGGACGATAAACAGCAAAATTTTTACAAGCTCTTGTTAATTAATATTGACTTCCGTTGACTTTGGCATTGATACCAGGCACATAAACAGTCTTAAACAGGGTATCAAAAATCGGAATTCTGTCTTAAACAGGGTAGGAAAATCAGCGATATTTGTCTTAAACGGGGTCAGGGTATGAGGGACCGCGCCGCACCTCCCCACCCAGAGAAATATCGAGTCCCTCCACCCCCCGGGTTGGTTTGCTTCTGATTGAGATGACACTGAAAATAAAACGAGCATATCTGTACCAGGACGACAACGGATGTGTGAGCTATGGCCTCCAATTAATTTTTGCCCTTTTTTCTCTCTTTGTGACAGGCAAGCAAGATGAGAATGAATCAAACTCTTCCGCTTGCATTTCTCAAGGAAGTTACTGTTTTTCATTCAAGTTTATCATTCCTGACAAGTACCTTCCCACGTCGTTTGAGGGTCACCATGGCAACATACGCTACTGGGCACGCGCAGTCATCGATAGGGACCTGGGTAAGAAAAGACTCAAGACCAAACCAGCTCCGTTCTTAATTGGTGACTACGTCGCATTGGATGATTTTGAGCACGTTTCGGTAAGAGTATTTGATTTTAGTAAGGGGATATTTGCAGCCTTTGTTTGTTTATTAATTTATTTGATTATGCTTTCTGTTTCCTGCACATCCGACTAAGGTTTTTTTTTTTTTTCGTTGATCATGGAGTATAGTCAAATTTTGCCGTTGTTGCCAATAAGTCAAACATCGTTTACTACTTATTAGTATAAATACACAGGTGATTATTGGCTCGCTATCTCGGATTATCAGCCGATAATCACCTCGACGGACAAAATGGCTGCCAGTAGTCGTTTTGCCACTGTAAGTGAAGATGATTTTCGCGTTGAAATGCTTCTTTTTTTCCCTTTTTTGAAATAATCACCTGTGTATTTATACTAAAACAATTATTCGCCTCAGGCTCAGTGATTATCGGTGAATATTCACCTCGACTTTGTCTCGGTGAATATTCACCGATAATAACTGAGCCTGAGGCGAATAATTGTTAATTAAAACATTCTCCGAGACAAGTGTCAGACTCTGTCTTATTCAGTGTATTCGCAGATGTTACAAATTGCAAACTTATTTTGTCCATTTTTTATTATAAAAAAATACCTTATTTTGGGACGAGTGTAACGTTAATTTTTTTTTGGAATAATTTGATTCAACAAAATAAAGGAAGTTCGTCAGCTAACTAGAACTTTGCCGGATATCTAAACCAATCCAACACAGGGAATTTTTTTCAGCGAATAACTTCACAATTTTGTCATTTTAGGACCCTCTGATAGAACAAGGCTCTCACGAAACGGGTTGGCTTTGTTTTAGATCCGGGAGATTAGAGATGAGGGCTGAGATTGGTCAAAGTGGCTTCAAGCAAGGAGATGACATCCACTTGTCACTTTTGGTTACGAATGAAACAACGCAAGATGTAACATGCACTGAAGTGTCTCTCGTTCAGAGAACTCTTTTTGTGGATATCGAAGGTAACTTCAAAAAAGGACTGGATCTTTCAGATGCGATAAGTTTTAGGGCCGTTTCCAAAAGCGTGTACACAATGCTCGACTACAAGATAGCCAAGAGTATGTAACTCTTTCGCATTTAAAAGAAGAATATTGGAGACCTGTAGTATTTCCTTTTGTTTTCGAAAAGATCTTATTATAGTAACGATCATGACTGAAAACCCAATAGAGGTTCCACATTAATGCTCAAACAATTGAATTCTACATTTCTTCGTTTGGACTAAGAAAGGGGATACCTATCACGTTAATTCTATTATGAGTATACTTTCGTATATATCCTCTCTCCTTCCCAACCCCTCCTCTGTCTCCTTCCTAATTTTTCTGCCATTGTTCATGATAAACTAGATATAATCTCTTGAGCAATCGTTCCGATTACCACTGATGATGATGAACATAATTCATGTAATCAGTGTGGAGCTGTGTCCTTCATGTTCGTTAAGGATATCGCTTATCCGGGATTTTAGTTTGCTCCTCCTGGCGTGAAAATAAATGAGTAAATAAATGCAAAATATTAATAGTAGCTTTGACTTATCAGAACAAAGAAAAATAAAATGAACCAACCACATGACGAATTAGAAAATTTATGTCGTCGCAGTTAGTATGCGAGAATCAGGGGACAATTAAGTATTAATTTCACTTGTATTTTCAAAGTTTTCACAATTTGAAAAACTTTGAAAATGCAAGTGAAATTAATCCTTAATTGCACGAGGGTACATTGCAATTACATGTTTATCACATAAAGGGCAAAATTATCGAGGGAAGCCCGTTCAGTGCCGCGACAAATGACAATCATGAACACGTTCCCATTCGGATAAAGTTCAATTTAATAAATCGTTGCTGTCAACAGATATAGCGCTTAAAATGAAATTTATATGTGGACAAAAAGGTAGTTTAATCTGGAAGAAAATTCTCTTGTAACTTCGCTTGCTCTGGATAAGCAACTGTAAAGCAATCAGGATCAAGTAATCATGCCCTCTTGATTACCAAAAGTGCCCTCTTGATTAAGGAAAAATGCCCTCGTCTTAGCCAATCAGCATTTAGTAATTTTGCCCCGTATGTGATGAAGAGTGAGGACACGAGTTGGGTAGTGAAAGAAGCCTCAATTTTCTCATTGTTGTACATTTGATTGGCAGAGCAAGTGGCGCAATGGTTGGGGACAGTTGTCAATTACTTTCCTTGACACTCAAGGAAAAATGCCTCTTACCAGGTTTGTCGTATTTACCGTCGTATTTACCTTCTTTCTAGGTCGCAAGACTCTCAGCGATGATCCAATAAGCTCAGTAACAAAAGAAGGAGTTTTTAGTGGCTGGGAACATGAATATTCGAAGATTTCACTGACCATTCCTCGAGGAACTTACCCTACTCTTATATCATGCAAATGCATTGCAGTGCTGTACTTCATATTGGTAGGTAATAATAATACCGAAGGAATTCGTAGTACATTTTGCACGAATGTCTGGAAACTGTGCTTTCTATTCGCTTGGTGAAGGGGCGCATAGACGTAACCTCTGCTTAAAAATACTAATAACCGTTTCGAAGCCCGTTGTCTTCTTAGGCATGAAATTTCATCGATACGCAACATTAAGGGATTGTTTAAGCAGGGACAGCTAAGAGAACGTCATTAGAAAATGCACATGCGCAGATAGTCCGCATGAGTCCGAGGTATCTTGGAATTAAATTGGCATGAACTGTGCAGGGCACTCATAAAATCCGAGATTGTAATGCGCCCCGTATTATCTGAGAAAATATATTGCATATTGTGTCTCTTCTCAGCTTTATAGTAACACACTGATAAGAGTGACACGGTAATGAACTTGGCTCTTAATCAAGTGTGGGCTTGAATTAACGCCCTCCCTGCGTTATGCTGCTCTTCTGGCCACTAGTTTCCTATAGTCCTTAATTTCTCATTCAACGAATTATGAGTAAAATATACAAGTTCTTTATCAATCACACGGATCCGGCTAACACTTAGGACACCCAGGGATAAAATGAGCTGAGGAGATTCACGACAAAGGCAATCAGTTAAAATAACTTGAACGCCATCAAAGTTATCAGGTGAAATACAGACTGATGTAAAATTAAGAAAATCTTAAGAATTTTTTTAGCCTCGCATCGCAAAAATATGTAAAGGTAGCAGGCAGACAGGCAGGTATTTATGCCTCCAGGGAAAAAAAGGAAATCATTTTGCGTGCCTTGGGACAAAATCACATTTTGATTTTCTCTTAAATAAATGTTGCCCTCTTTTTCGTTACATTTCGGAGGGCTCAAGAAACTACCTTAACTTTTAGTTTCCTTACATGGATTTTTTTCCTCCTCTTGCAGATCAGAGCGAGGCTCAGGGGTAGATTCACGAGGAATGCTTATCTTGAAATTCCTGTCATAATTGCATCTTCTGATGAGCAGTCAGGAAATTCAATACAGGCTTATCAAAATGGGCAAGTACTTTCGATTGCCCAGCGGCAGAAGCGGGGAAAAGGAATGTTTTTTTGTGTAACGGGCAAGAACGCTTTCAGCAAAGACCAAGCCAGTTCAGACTTTGACTTGCGCAATGGCGAAGAAAATGATGGTTTTATCAGAAGTCTAAAGTTGAGGACCAACCGAAAGCGACAACAAAACAATTTCGAGGAAAACTCGAATAGTTCATCAAGCCTTTCAAATTCTGTATTCACGCCAACAAGAGAATCAGATTCTTCATTTTCCATTAGTAATGGCCAATTTAGAAAGATTAGTATGGTATGACAAAAATCAGTGATACCGCTAGTTCGGCGATACATCTAGGCAATGTCCCAGCGGCCTTTTAGCAAGACCTTAAATTGATGATATTTATGTT
>NC_090869.1:51055037-51072537 GCF_036669935.1 Montipora foliosa | reverse complement strand
ACTCCTAAAAGAGGGAGACCATGAACAGCCTCCAAATAATCGGCCATTGTCACTACTTAATGTTGCGTCTAAAGTTTGTGAGAAAATCGTTCTAGAACAATTTATCACCTACCTGATGTCACGCAACCACTTGTCATCCCACCAAAGCGGCAACAAGCCATTCCATTCGACTGAGACCTTGAATATTTATACCATGGATCTAATGTTAGAGGCGATGGACAAAAAGGAAATAAGCGCATTAGTCTTACTCGACCTCTCAAAGGCTTTCGACAGTATATGCCATCAGAAGTTACCAGAAGCTCTCCGCTGTAGGTGCCTCACCCGCAGTAGTTCAGTGGTTCCGCAGCTACCTTTCAGACCGGACCCAATCAGTGCGTATCGATTCTGTGCTATCAGATCCATTACCAATCATACACTTTTGTATTTATCTAAACGATCTGCCAGGCGCTCCTCAATTCTGCCAGCTCGAGTCATATGTCGATGACTCTAAAGTTTTACTATCTTTTTCCGTAGCCGATGTCATTGACGCTAAGTCTAAGCTCGAAGATCATTTGCGCAATGTCGCCACCTGGTGTTGCACAAATGTTTTTTTAATAAACCCTGAGAAAACGAAGTTCATGTTGATCGGCACCAAGCAAATGATAAGTAAACATTCAGTCAATTTTACTGTTTCGTTCATTGGAAAGACTCTTATGGCTGTCGAATCAGCAAGAGATCTAGGAGTATACATAGATTCACACCTGACCTATGACACTCATATCTCCCACTTAGTCTCTTCTTGCTTGACTAAACTGGTTCAAATCAACCGTGTGAAATACTGTTTTGATAGGAAGACTTTGGTTTTAATTATTACATCTCTTGTCTTTAGCAAAATGCTCTACTGTTCGACCGTGTGGTCTAATACCTCATCTAAGAACAAAAGCTGCAACTTATTCAGAACTTCGCCTGCAAAATTATCTGCGGCGCTCGGAAATATGACCATGTGACGCCATTACTTGACGAACTCAACTGGCTTCCAATTAGTAAGATGCTCAAATTCAGAGACGCTGTTATGGCTTATAAGTGTGCCAGCAATTTAGCTCCTGAATATCTATGTACTAATTTTAAAAAACGATCTTCTGTACATAATCGCACAACCCGTAATAATGAGAAGTTCGAAATTCCATTATTCAGGTTAGCCACCGGCCAACGAACCTTCGCCTATAGAGCAGTATCCCTGTGGAACACATTAGACGAAGACCTTAGAAAGGCTACTACTGTAAAGGCCTTTAAGAAAGCCCTGATACTTGTAATGAATGAATGATTGTATGACAGTTAGCATTTGACGATATTAGCTTGTTAGATATAGTTTGCATTTATATCTGTAAATAGGTACTGAAAAACCTTTTTTGCGAGTATTTATTAAAGTTTTAAGTTTAAGTTTAAGGAGTTTAGCATTGAATTTAGCAATCTATTTTGGTAGAGCTTTTGTGGTAGAAACATGGCTGGTTGGTTTCGCTCTCCAAGGAGTAAAGAAGAAGAGACCAGTCTAGTGTCGGAGCAACTCCGAAAGCAACACAATACAAAACTAAATGGGGTAGAAAAGTCTTCGAGGAGTGGCAGCAGCGACGGCAAAATAAATGTGCAATGTGAGAAGTTGTTAGAATGGCCGGTCTCAAATGCGAAGATGTTGAAGATGTGACCGTTTCAGTAGAGCACATGTCGGCAAATAAGCTAAACTTTTGGTTGAGCAAATTCAGTTCGTTTGTGAAGTGGCCAAGCAAAATGGAGAGCGTTATCCGCCCAATTCGCTTTATTTGTTATTTTGTGCTATTAACTGTCATTTGCGTGAGACGGAAGACGAGGATGCATTAAACTTTCTCGACTAGGCACACAAGATTCAAGTAAATTGTTACCTAATAGTTGTGATTGAAATGTCAAACTTGTGATTGATTAATAAACTTTGTACAAATTTACAGGACTCGTTTTTATGAAAGTTAAGCATACTAATTAGGCGAGTTAGAAGTCTTTATAAAATTTAATTTTACTGCTAATTCAACTAATTAATCCATCCAACTAATTAATCCATCCAGCCTATATAGCACTTTGACTCTTTTGGCGACTCAAGGTTTTCAACGTTCCACGAGCAGCCCATAAACGAGGTTCATATGGTTTCTTTTACATGTCTATACAATGTATAGTGAATTGTCTTCGAGCTTAGAATCTGAGTGTGTGAAATATCTCGTTTTTAGTCCGTGGGAGTTTAGTTCGTCCTTAGACTATAAAGTTGAAGATCTTCACTACAGGTAATCTTGTTTTACGTATGCCAAAAATGACGTTGGAAATTTCCGCTGTCATTTTGCTTGATCTTCTGTAAAAATGGCGTTGGAAATTTCCGCTGTCATTTTGCCTCATCTTCTGTGAAAAATGACGTTGGAAAATTCCGCAGTCATTTTGCTTGATCTTCTGTTAAAAATGACGCTGCAAATTTCTGTCGTCATTTTGCTTAGTAAAAATGGCGTTGGAAATTTCCGCTGTCATTTTGCCTCATATCTTCTGAGAAAAGTGACGTTGGAAAATTCCGCAGTCATTTTGCTTGATCTTCTGTTAAAAATGGCGTTGGAAATTTCCGCTGTCATTTTCTTTGATCTTCTACGAGAAACTGAAGACGTTGGAAATTTCTGTTGTCATTTTGCGTGAGTGTTTAGTCAAAAATTTGATAAATATTGAAAAGTTGATAAATGCTCCGGAAAAGATTATTTTTTTTCTTTTGAAATATTGCAAACTGAATAAATCATTCAGTTGAAAAGTGGAGATTCATCAACAATATTTATGGTGTAGTGCACCAGCACAGATTTGGAAAAACTGACCGCAAAACATATCATTTTTACCAGAATTGGACGGTTTTAGATCACGACGAAGTGTTTTAGAACGTGTTTATTATAAATTAATAATTAAACCCTGAATCTGAGGAGAAATCTTAGATTGTAATTAAAACCATCAGCACTAGCTGTTGTCATTATTAACAGTATGAACTTCGGAGACTTCCTCAACTTCAAAGAAAACAAGACTTGATATTTACATAGCTGAAGAAATTGGATGCCGTAGTATTGCAAACGAAATGTGAATGTGTAATCATTTCCTTTTGGGGGGCTTTAGTTAGTCCACCGCCAAATGCTAAATAAAGATAAGATAACCTTATCAGTTTGGAATAAAAAGTTCATGAATATGAAATTACGTGCATGCAACTTTTCAGTCTCTTAACAAAGCTGATATATCATGTATTGTAATTAAAACTTGGAAAAGAAAAATGGACTTTGAAGAAACTTCGATTTGATGAACCTCTTCAAAGCCTACCGATATTCTCAATAGGATGCAGAATCAAAGTCATCAGTGCTTTGTTGTAAGTGGCTTGAAAGCCACGTCCTTGAAGATTTGAAGAACTAGGAAAAGAGTCTCAAAAGTTTAATTTTTTAGCTTGCCAATTTTCTGAAACAATTGTATTCATAATGGTGCCATATGTTGAATTACCTTCTAATTCCCAAACGCAAGCCAAGTTAATCATTTTCACTCTAACCGTCAATACTATGAATAAGAATAGTCATCCGAATGGTAAAAAATTTACTTTATTTTTTCATTAACAATTGATACGATAAAAAGGCGTTACTGTAAATTAACGCAAACAAAACAAATACTGACTGATGAATTCTGAGTTCTGGCATTGTCAAAGGAAAGCAACGCCGCGAGAGAATATCGCGTCGACGGAGCTTGATTCTTGGGCACTTTCAAGTTTACCGCAGGTTAGTCAGCTTTTCCAAGTCCACCAAACGTTTATTTTCTAAGTCTGCCAAGTTCGTAAGTTCGAATCCAATAATGCGATTTCATATCGGGAGTTTATCAAGCACATTGCGCCGATTCCGATTAGCAGTTGGTTCACCACCATTTCATCACTATGCTTCGCATTATTCATTTCTCTAATTATGATTTTGGCGGCGCAAAAACTATGGAATCGAAAGAAATGCGTCAGAAATTTTCCACTTGATATTCGAGCTATTTTCAAACAGATTCAACTTAGGATTAACTGCCAACGTAAAATTATGACTTGATTATCTCTACACTAAGAAATTCAGTTTGCTGGTTGAACGGTGGAAGCAGAAGTGTTGTACCCTGCGACTGAATCGAATTCATTTCCGTAAGTCATCTAAAAATTAATAAAAAATATTTTCAATCGCTTTACTTTACCAAGAACGTATGCTGGCAAGCTCAACAAGATTTGTTCACAGGGATTCTTTTCTTGCACCTGAAAAAGTTAATTTAAAATGTTTGTCGCAATCAAGCGATTTCTTAGCATGGAAATCTGAGAAATTTATCGGCTCCAAAAAATTGCCTTGAAAGTTAATAAGCCAATGATCGATGACCATACCCCACCTATTGTTAGAATTAATTTCAGTACTCTTCACAAGGTCAACATACAATATTTCTTTAATATCTATCAAAATTCGTTTATGTTCCTCTGTCAATCTTCCATTACTTGGCTTAGTTTTATGACAGGTAGAATTAAATTTTGTCGTCAATTCATGATTGGAAGAATTAATTAGTGCTCAAATCTTCTCGACATTTATTTTGTTGCCATGCCGACCATTATCAACGAGAAAACTTTAACAGCGGTTGCTCATGGTCCTTTTACGGCCGTGTATTGATTGATCGATTGCGTTACTTATTTGTTTATTTGTTAGTTTTATTTATTTTCTTAGTTTATTATACCCATTGGCTCTCAGCAGTGCGATTTATTCCCAAATCGCACTATTTTTTGCTCTAAATTGCACCAGTTCCCCAGTCAATGAGAATGGGCCACTAAAAAAAACAACCACAAGGCTTGTTTGAGGTAAAAAACCAAATTGCAGGAAAATGAAAGACAAAGAAAACCATTGTATGGCAAATTTTGCAACTTTCGTTCCCAACTGGATCAATAAGATATTGGTACTGACTAAAATCCTGTATTTTAGCGATTAAATAATCATTGTGTGATTTCTAAATGGATGTAATAAAGTGGTAACTGAACTATGTGTGGTGCAGTTTTGATCTGAAATCATACTTTTTATTTCAAATCGATTTTGAAATCACTCGTATGATTTCAGACCAAATTGCACTCTCGGGTTTGCATAACTGTCTCGAATTCTCCCAACTCCCCCTCGTGTTTAGACGAGGCTTGCTTAATGAGGTTGCCTATTTACCAAGTTAGGATTTCGAGTTGGATTTTCGAGTTGGATTTCGAGTTGGATTTTCGAGTTAGGATTTTTTAGAGGGATTTTTTTTGGCTGTTTTTTTTTTGTTGGTGGGGTTTTCAATAAATTTTCAGTGGTTTTACACAACGTACTTTGTCAGTGGTGTTGCACATCGTCTCGAGGTCTTTTCAAGATGGAGGAGAACGAGGATTGCAGATCGGCAAGGGTAATCTTGTTTAATCTATCCTAGTATTGCATTCGTAATTGTATTTTTGACTGGAAACAATAGCTGACACTTCCATGAATGCTTTTAGTTATGAATTATTCATTAACTTTCGACTGTCTGTTCATTTGCGTGTCGAATCGGCCGGAGTTTTAACCATTAAAATCGTTCGTGATAGAATGTTTGATTTCAAGAGAATTATAAACCAGACAAAACCTATACGTGATCCCAGAAATGTTACCTGGTTCGAATTTTCTTTTCAGAAGTACGCGATATATCCCAGGGCCGGGTGGAAGTGCCAAATATGGAAAGGCAGAAGAAATATTTTGAGCCATTTTTTGCGAGTCAATGTAACGAGCTGTAAATTATCTCTGTCCCAACGTAACTGATTTTCTAATACCATCAGTATTCTGAGCTGGAAGCACAAATATCAGCTAACATCTGTAAACTTTGCTCTCGCGTTTCCGTTTATCCGTGGTTTATTTTAACAAACTCCCGGACAAACTATTTGCGACTGGCACTAATTATTATTTCCGCTGATGAATAAAAATAAGTCAGCATTTACATTTCTCTTCCTTAGTTCTGGCTTACTCTTACAGGTCTTAGCTTCAGAGTACTCTTCCATCGATTCAATTTCGACCTTCGCTGGATACAGACTGAACTGGGACAATTTGTGGCCACTGGAACTACATATTAAAGTCAACACGACGGGTCTAATTTGCAGGTCGCAGGTCGCAAGTCGCGGGTTGCAGGTCATTGTTTCACCAATACAGATAGTATCCTAAACATTCATAAAAGCTAACTTTAGGCCTAATTAGGCCTAAACAAACGTTTTTAGGCCTAAGGTTAGCTTTTATGAATGTTTAGGATACTTTCTGTATTGGTGAAACAATGACCTGCACCCCGCGACCTGCGACCTGCGACCTGCGACCTGCAGATTAGACCGGCCGAAGTCAACAAATGTGATCAAAATATGGCTGTTCCCACGCGTATGGTTAACATACCAAAGCAAAGGCGATTCGTTGCAGCTGGATTACTAGTAAGCATCTCGAAAAAACCGACTCGAAATCCTAACTGGAAAATCCAACTCCAAATCCTAACTCGAAATCCAACTCCAAATCCTAACTCGGGAGTTAGTTTGTCTCTTGCTTAATTGCCGATGAATTAAACACGTCATCCCGCTTAATTCTGCATAAACTGTTATTGCAATTGTCTATAAAATTAAGTCTTTCGGTTTCATTTTAAAATAAAGACAATACACCAAAACTGAGAGGTTTTTCCGAATGTCAAACACTGATTGGAACGTGGGAATGCTTTTCAAAGTTCTTAAACTCAAAAATATGCAAAAGCTCACTTGTTTTACTATGAAATAAGGGCAATATCAACTTTTTCCTGCTAAAAATGGTGAAGTAGATGACAAAGTTCTTAATGAAACTGAAAAAAAAAATGAAAAACTTTATTTAACACGTGGCATCGATGAGCCAAAAAAAGGACTCGTTACAAAAATGTAAGTGTATCTACAATAGCATATAAATTAAGAAGATACTAAACTAAGAATCTATAATAAAATTACCTATCCATACTATAAATTTAAAATAGCATCTAATTAGAGCAGGAGTTACAAGGACACTCGTCCTTGCTCAACATAAGTCTCTTTAGTTTGGCCACAAACTTCTTAAGGTTTGGGGCCTCCCTAACATGCAAAGGTGTATTGTTCCAGAGGCGGCACGCAGTATACCAAAAAGATCTGTGTTTAAAACTAGTATTGGGGGCCGTCTGATCGAGTCTGCTACCATTGCCGCGAAGATTGTAAGCACAGTTTTTGATTCTAAACATATTACTTATATAATTGGGATAGCCTTTGTATACAAGTGTCAGAGCTTGGACCAGGCGACTGTTCTTAATGGAATCTAAATTCTGCGCAAGGCGGCTATCTTTGCATGAATTTTACTAAGAACCAATTTAATATGTGAAGAAAAAGTGAGCTTCATCATCGTCAGAATATTATTTGACTTTAAGGTGAGCTCATAATTATAGTTGGATTTGCCAACAATCATAGCCTGCGTCTTAGTGGCGTTGATGGTGAGGTGGTTATCTTCAGGCCATTGTGATAATCTTGCCAGGTCACTATTGATGTAGAATTCCAAGGTCGCAGGTGAGTTACTAGCAGCATAACCGGTTGTGTCGTCTGTGTAGAGCCTCAATTCCATATTCTTGGTAATACGGGTTATGTCATTAATATATATAATATATAGATTTAGCCAAGCCTAAAAGCGGAGCTCCCGCCTTGTTTACTTTTACTGGTTGTAGGATTAGTGAAAATAAAAGGCTTTGCAACTGTCCGCCTTTGGGTTTTCCCGGATATTGCTTAATTATGTAACATTTTCTTCGCTGCCTAACTAAACTCTAGCCCGCGATATGGTTACGTGATACTGGTCACATTGGCATACATGGAGGGGTGGACGGACGTACGTACGTACGGACGGACGTTCATGACGTCATGGCTATAAAACCAAATTCTATTCCGTCACCGCACTGAGGGCTCACGTGAGATAGTACTACGCCTGCGCGAACTCAGTGTGTTGCCGCCTTTGAAAACGAACTGAAGTCAGCATCTAATTCGATTTCTAAGATACTGGTCACATTGGCATACATGGAGGGGTGGCCGGACGTACGTAAGTACGTAAGGACGTTCATGACGTCATGGCTATAAAACCAAATTTTCTCACATCGATGGGTTACCATATTTTCTTAGCTATGGTGCTCCGCGCGCGCGCGCCGAAAGGAGCTCCCCAATTAACAAAAGCGGTCCCAGAAGAGATCATTGCGGAACACCACATTGGACTACACGCCAGTTGGAATAAGCTGCGTTCTCTATTTTGACTCGTTGCTTACGATTGATAAGGTAAGAGCGGATCAATTGAATGGTGTGGTCCAGAAGCCCATATGCCGCTAACTTTCTTATCAGGAGGCAGTGTCATATAGTGTCAAACGCCTTACTCAGATCTATAGACACCGCAGAGACTGTTTGTCTCTCATCCAATGCTTCTCTCCAGTCCTCTGTGATCTTCAGCAGTGCCGTGCAACAAGAATGCCCCTTTAAGAAGCCAGACAGACTGTCGGAGAGTAGACGGCGTGAAAGAAAGTAGTTATACAGTTGATTATACATGATTCCTTCAAAAATCTTAGATACACAGGGTAGAATTGAGATGTGACGATAATTAACTTTGGTAGCTTCACATTCCTTATATCAGCTTATATCAGCTTCGTGAACTCGCGGGGAAAAAAAAACTAGGAAATGAAATCCACAGCCAAAAGAAATGCACAATTAAATGGATAACTGAAGAGGAAGGAGTTCTCTTACTGAACATTCAAGACTGGATAAAATGTCCAATTTCGTCACAAGAGTTGGACCAAAGATTTGGAATTCTATGCCCCCACATATGATAAATTTGCCAAAACAGTGTTTTAGTAAAAAGTTAAAGGAAACCCTTTTTGTACAATCTTATCAAAATCGGGTGAATATCTGGAAATTAATAAGATTGTTATTGCATTAAAGTAACTGGATGAGCACCTTTAAAGAGGCTCAAACTAGTTTTAACATTTTCAACAACTGTACTATTTGGAAGGATTGAATCTACCCAACTTCTTCAAGTAGCCGCAAATGTTATGGTACGAAATAAAACAACAATAATTGATTTTAACAGGATGCATTCATTAATGTGACGTAATAGGTTACCAGCCGTGGCAACAAAAAAGCCATACACACACACGCCATATTTTGTCTTTAAGAAAGTATATCTCAAAAACAATCTCAGTGACACTCATTTTTATTGGTGCAAAGTGGTTAGCAGGATAAGATGAAACTCTCTGCAAAGTTAAAAAAATTATCTGGAGCTGATTCGTGGCCGCCTTAAAATTTTCCAGTTGTCAAGGTGGCTATGAATCTGCTGCAGATAACTTTTTCTAACTTTGCAGAGAGTTTCATCTTATCCTGCTAACCACTTTGCACCAATAAAAATGAGTGTCACTGAGATTGTTTTTGACGCCATATTTTGTCTTTAAGAAATTATATCTCAAAAACAATCTCAGTGACACTCATTTTTATTGGTGCAAAGTGGTTAGCAGGATAAGATGAAACTCTCTGCAAAGTTAAAAAAATTATCTGGAGCTGATTCGTGGCCGTCTTAAAATTTTCCAGTTGTCAGGGTGGCTATGAATCTGCTGCAGATAACTTTTTCTAACTTTGCAGAGAGTTTTATCGTAGTCTGCTAGTCACTTTACAGCAATAAAAAAATGGGTGTCACCGAGATCGTTTTCTGAGATATAAGCCCTTAAAGACAAAACATGACGTGTTTTAAATATCTCTTTTGTTGCCATTGTAACCTATTACGTCACATTAATAAGTCCACACTTATTGGTGTTTTATTTGATTTCATAACATTGCCTTAATTTGAAACAATGTTGTAGAGTAATCCTTCAATTAAGACATTCCCTTTAAATTGTTGAAATTGGTTTCATCCACCTTAAACATCATGTTATTTACTTCTATCAATGTAATATGCATATAGTACACGCTTTTTTAAATATTAATTTTACGTCAATTAGTACTGGCGCTAAATATTAGTATTTTCCTTTTAAATTTTCAGGGCACCATAAGCTTAGAAAATTGCTCAAATTGTCCAGTTAAGAGCGAGGATCTCTTCACACCTTCATCAACGTTATTGTCATCATCCTGCCCGGAATCGGCATCACCACCACATCACACATTGCAAATTCGTGATTACGACATCTAATTTTTAATTAGCAGAGCACTATCCAAGCTAACCAACATTTTAAAATGTATGGAATGCTGTTAGAGAGTGTTCAGTATTACCTGATCGAGAAATACGGCGAACCAAACTGGGAGAAGATCCGGCAATGCGCAGGGATAAGTGATCACGTGTTTGTCACGCATGAAAGGTACAGTGAAGCCTCCATGAAGAAAATTGCTGATTCAGCTGAGTACGTTCTTGGTGAAAGAACAGACATGACAAGCGATGATTTCATGGAGTTTTTTGGTTCTTGTTTTGTGAAGTTCCTCAGTCACTATGGTTATGACCGTGTTATTCGGGTAAGCGGGCGATATCTACGAGATTTTGTCATCGGCATCGACAATTTGCACGAACATATGCGATTCGGCTATCCAAAGCTGCAGTCGCCCAGTTTTTACTGCGAAGGGGAAACGAGCACTGGCTTAACTTTGCACTACATTTCTTAACGAAAAGGGTTCATGTTTTACGTTGTTGGACAGATCAAGGAAATTGCATCCTCGTTTTACAACATGGACTTGGCCATAAAAATACTTAGCCACGAAATAAAAAACAATGCGACAAACGTGGTTTACAGATTGGGATTTGACAATTCCGGGTATAGACCACTCGCTCCAGACTTGCTGTCAATTAAACAAAAATGCGGTATTGACGTTGAAGTGTTTTTCAGCGTATTTCCCTTCAGTTTTGTTCTTTCATACAATATGGTCATCGAAATGGCTGGATACGGACTCGCATCTACTGTGGGAAATCGAGTGATTGGTAATGACGTAAGAGAAACGTTTACGTTGAGAAGACCTAAGGCACAGTTCACTTGGGAAACGGTAAGACCAGATATAATAACACGAAAATGGAAGGTTTTAGAAAAAGAAGATTGATGTGTTTGCCGTCGACAGATTCTTTTTCTTTTTTTTCGGTAAAGCTCCCTAAATCTCTTTAGATAATTAAAACAAAATTTTCCTGTGGCAAAAAAGCGTTATATGCAGAAAAAAGCACAAAATTGACCACTTAAGTTAAAAGCACAGGTTACCCAGGCAACGTATAATTAAGAGAGAGGTGTGTTCTCGCACAACTCTCACATTCGGACCGAAAAATCAGTGCTTCATGTTATATTCTTCGATAGATACATCTCCCTCGCGGAACTGTTGAATTTTATCGCTAATATGTGATCCAACCCAAGCTCTTTAATTAAACGGTCGCTAGACATCCTTAGAACGCATCGCCCAACTTCGCCTGCACACCGTTGGCCACCAGACGTGCTCGTGCTCAGTCGGCTGAACTGGGTGCTAGAGAAAGTAGACCCTCCGTGAGGGTACACTGGGTTGCCCGTGGTACGTTCACCGTTCCAGACAATTTTTTTCAAGTTGGGGGGTCATTAAGACCATTTAAGGGGTCACCCAGAAGTCATACCAGCAGAGGCCCTTTGGCTCACAGGTCCTCACACGTTCGCACGACAAAAGAGATCCTTTTCTGAGGTTAAAATCCTGGCTACCAGCCTATTAATTAATCATTTGTCAGAAAGAATAAATTCCTGTCCTCTTTAGAAAAAATAGACACGCATTGCTAACATGTGGTAGTGAAGTAACACAGCATTTTATTCCATATAAAATGTCAACTGAGCTGTGTGTTGTCTTCCAGGAGATTCAAGTTGTCCTTGCGTAATATGTAGCTCTAACAGTGCACCATATTGATTTGGTATTGTCCATCATTGTAGTGCCATAGTAGAAGTCTTAGTTAAATAGCCTGAGAAGACATGTGGTTACTAGCAAAGTACTGAACCCAGAAAGATTGAAGAAAATAAATGGGAAGTGAGAAACATTGGCTTCTGGGCTGACATATTGATAATTTTCCTCACAACTTCTTTCACCACAAGTTTAAGCGTACCCTCTGAGCATCTGACAGCTCTGTAATACTAAAGTTACTAAAGTTACTAAAGTTAATCATGTCCGACGGGGTTAGTATCTAGATGGGTGACCTCAAACATATACCCCTTCGTAAAACAGAAGCATTGGACCGAAAATACTATTAACGCTAACAAATGTGAACTCAGCAAGGTACAGATTTTGTTAGCTTGCTTTATGCAAAAACAAATATTGATGCAAAAGTAAATAAATATTGATACACAGTTTTTAGAAAAAGCAGAAGGAAGTTTCCAGGACGGTCGCTCGAGAAGAACATATTTACGACATGAAAACAACATTAACTTTGAACCGTGAATATAGAATATAAAAAGTTACGATCAGCGACAAACATTTTGGGAGATTTTTGCTACGTTCAATTTTGTTATTGTACTTTTGGTTGCACAAATAAATCGCAAAATCGAAAGTGACATCGCCAGAATTCAGCGGGCGCCGTGATTAAGTTACCGCGGCATGTTTACTCGCCAAACAGTGAAGCATCTGCGTCAAATGATGGCAAGATACCGGGTTTTCGTAAGTTTCTTTTTCTGTCAAGTGTTATAAAGTTTGACAATAAATGAGCAAAGTCAAAACAAAGATCACAATCGCCCAAACTCTTGAGGTTGACCCCGGGGTTGACCATTGCTTCTGCTAAGTCAGAAATTTACTCTCCAAGGCAAGGTTATTTATCACCAGGTAATTCCATCATTTTGGAAATAGCAGCTAATTTATTATTAATTGGCGTCACAATTTTTTGCTGATTTTGGGGCTCATTTTGTTGAAATTTAAGCACGCTTCCAACAGACCTGTTTATTTTTGTGAACCTTCCCTGCTTACAAAGCAATACTAAAAATATCCTCCCGTATCACATTTCAACCTTAAGCTCGAAAATGATATTACAATTCACAAAGGCAGAAAACATCACAGAATCCTTTTCCAGCGAAACGTTTAATTGAAACAAACAACATAAGATGCACTAAAACGCCGTTCGAGTTGCAATGACTTTCGACGCCATTGCTGGTTAACGAGAATAACAAACTCACGGGCAGAATGTATATTTATATTTAATTAAGTTTGCGCAACAGAAAGACGCTAACTTCATTTTGACAAGAAAATGCTTTACTATTGCCATAAAAACTATCCAGTTAAGCTTGCATATCATAAGACATGATTAATTCATAAAGGCCACCTTTTCCAGCGAACAATTTTTTTGAAACAAACAACGTATTTGCTATTAGAGGTAAAAACCCCTTCGTATGTCATTACGTGCGTGAAGAGAAAAAACTCAGTCGTGTCAAATATGCGCAATATTACAACAAACTAAAATTTCAGGATCAAACCGTTTCCATGAAGAACCTTTTCCTTGAATAATGAAGCACAAAATAGACGACAAGCTTTCTTTCAAATAATTCTTGGCTGTCACATTTCCAATTATTTTTTTTTTACCTGAAGACTGTACAGAGTTGATCACAGACCACTTAAGGTGTTCGATTCGTTCTCTGTCTTTGTTGAACCCATAAGTTACCAGAGAATTTTCCAGTGTTCTACATAACAGCACACCTGGTAAAATATTATTTTAGAAATACAGCTCACTTTGATTTTGGCTCGACGGGCGACAGATTGTTGTCGAAGTCCATTACTCGTCGCTTCTGAGATTCCAGGTGTTGGTTTTTCACCGCCTGCCTAGTTTATCCAACTGACTTTCCATTATTGAGCTCCATAAGGGTATATTTTGTTTAATGATCCACTAAAACGCCATTCGCGTTACATGACTTTCGGCGCCATTGCAGGCTAAGTTAATGATTCTCCTGTGTCCGCCAGAGAAATCTACGCATTTCCACTACCCTTTCGATCCTAAGAAAATACGCGCAGAAGGCTCTATGCACAAAGACACCACTTACCAGGGGAGTGACAGGGAAGACTTTTACCGACACGGAAAAAAATAAAAAATAAAATAAATAAAATAAACCCACTTTCTGACTTGGATTGCCATACTGGCAACCCAGTAAAAATCGCCTTGTTGGGGAAGGCCGCAAAGATCTCGAAATGTAACTTACCATTAACACCGAGCCCTCTTTTACATTTAAACTTTTTCAGTCCTTGTGTGGGCCCATTTCATAAGTAGGGATAACGCTCACATGGTTTTTATGGGGTGCAAAACTAGCACTTCACATTACACTCTTATCAGTTAAGCCAGTTCACTTCGGCCTCTTTTCCCGCCTTTCGACACTGCAGATGCAGTCAATGCAGCCAGCCGCCATTTTGATTTGTTATTGTTTTCCTCCAGCCGCGAGAGATTCGAGCCTGGCAAAACGCCACACTGGGAAATACTCTACCATTACTAGCGTTCCATTCCAACCGGATTTTCCGTGCAAATGGTAAACGCCCCAGGCGTTGTGGTGGTCTCATTCTGAGGGCCAGATATGTTTACAGAGAAAACTCCGTTTACATCTCTTGTCTCATTAGCGTACGTCCATCATTTTGTAATCAGTCAGCCAAGAATAAAGTACTGAATATTGAAAATGCATCACATAGTGAGCTATCTCTGCAAATTTGAGCGCGATATATCTACCACATAATCTACGAGCAATGGTGCTTTGAAATTTCGAAATTCTACAAAGAATGAATGGGATCATTAGCGCTTTGCCACCAAAGAATTTGTCAGTTTTTGATGGCTCTTGAATGGATCGTTTTCAAGGCTCAAGACCCGTTTAAACGGTTTCAACATTTGGTTCAACATGTATTCAATACTTTGTTGAACCAAATGTTCGGTGCGTTTGAACAGGTCGTCCAACATTGTTGAAAGCGTAAAAAGTGTTGAAAGCTCGTTGAAAGCGTGTTGAATCAATTTCAAATCGGTTTAAACTTCCATTCAACATCGATTCAACTTTTTCTTTATTCTCGAGAATGTTGAATGGTGAACACTCTGTTCAGCATTGTAGAACACACGCATGCTCGTATTAGGCCGCAAAAGCGGTCAATATGGCGTAATTTATCTGGACGAGAGAGGCTGGTTTCTAGTTCTTTCTTCCTCGCAATCAAATTTTTGTTGGTGCAAAGTCGGAACCGTTTGATCGGTCTCCGCACACCTTTGTTTACTGCGTCCAGCATTTACCCAACATCCGTTCAACTTTTGTTGAACGAATGTTGGGCAAATGCTGAAACTGATTAAAAGGGCCTTAAAAGGCTCAGAACTGGATATTTAACAAAGTTTAGTCTTTTACCTTTTCAAGTCAATTTGTACTGAAATAGCATGATCAGTGCCTTCTGTGCGCAAACTCGTATGTTAATGAATCAAAATCAAACGTAAACAATGACATCTGCAAAGATTCCCTTATTGGTGTTATAACACTATAATTAGGTGTTACCCTTGTTATATCAAATGTTTACTTACTTACTTACTTACTTACTTACTTACTTGCTTAGTTTATGACAAGACACGTGATATTCGAGTTGGTCTGCACTCTACCAACGCTGCGTCGTCCAACAGAAGCCAATTGCGTCGTAAATTTCTCCTCTTGCGACATTTCAAATGAAACTTATGACAGCGGTAGTCTCCTGCTAGCCTCAGAGAGAACCAAGGGTTATCCTTCATCGAGCAGCAAGCCACGTCTTCATTTGCGAGGAATAATGAAGTACATTAAATCATGGGACAAGATCATCTTCATTTGCTCTCCACTGTACGTATATCCCATGTATGTCCACAATCCTAGACAAAATAGTTGAGACAATTTTTACTTCCTTCTCCTCTATCTGTAAACAAATGATTTTCAGGATGTAAATCTTCGTCTTGCAAATGCCCCTCTCCCCTCAAACAATGGGGAAGGGGAAGAGGCCATTGTTGCAATGGACCCTTGCCCAAAAGACGGAACTTGAGAAAAGTCAGGATTATAGCCTCAACTTTTCCAACCTGGATAGCTTTATCGAGGGCAATGCTTATTCAATTCAAAAACGTCACCTCATACGTCTCCATTATCCCCAACCCCTCCCCCTTCACCTCATTAGGTTAAGTCTTGAATACGCTGCCCACATTCATGACTGTGTGTGCTCTCTTACCAGGTTATTGTGGTACCCAGCATGATTTGAATGACTTGAGGTAGTTGCAGTATCTGTTGCACTTTGCAAGTTTTGAACCGCACTCTACACCCAAAAACGGTCGCTCGAAAAATTTCGAGGCCTCAAGAAATGAGCACCAAGAGGGGAATCATAGGTTTATACTGCATTGCGCTCGAGAGGCTTGTTCGAGGTTACGTTGACCCAAAGTATAAATAGCGTCAAAACAAGAGGAGTACATGAATATTCGTTATGTACTGAATCGTTACCATTCCCCTTTTAATTCCTTAAGCACCCTTGTTAATTAGCAGTTTATTTGGACAGGAGACACTTGAGGAGGCAAAAAATTATAAATGTTTTGATATTTTCTTTTTTCTTTATTTTCTTTGTGAACAGAATTGGAAGCGTGGATGAAATGATGCGCATCGGTCTTTACATGAACGACCTGGGCCTACACGATACCTCTCGTGAGATGGTGCTCTCTGGGATAAAACCATTACCCCAGTTAGAGATGGCCAGAGATCATGTGAGCTTCTTACCATACATCAGTTGCTCAGAAAGGAATTGTAATATTTTTTAAATAAGCAAGCGTAAATTAGTTACATATTCCCATTCAGATTCTGAATATTACAGTCATAAGTCGAAAGGAACAAAATTTGCCAGATCACAAATTCCAAATATGTTTAGTACCACCGTTTACATGACAACGGTTTTCTTAAATTAAGTAGTTTACTCTTGCTTCCCCGTGAACGAGAAAATCATCTTTCTGTCAATGGTCATTCCCTAGCTTTCGGCTGAGAGAGAGGCCCCGGCAGGATCCAACATGGTCCAAGCTATACTAAGGATGGTTATTAAGATTTCGCCAAGCTTAAAAGCGGAGCTCCCGTTTCTAACCCCAGAAAGCAATATAGTGTATATGGAAATAATTCTGCTTCTGCATAAAGTACAAAATGAATCCACAACATATACCGTTTACTGTGATCAAACACCTCCGAGCTGGTAGCAGTAAACAAACAAGCCTTGCAAACAATAACCAACAATTTTGATCAACAACTAAAACTGATGACATTACATGCTTCGTAATCTCTTTCACAACATTTTCCGTTTGACTGATAATCTTTACACCCTCTCTCTTCAGTTTAGAACAACAGCAAAAATCTTCCTAATTAGAAAGTGAAGCTACAGAGTAGTAAATTCGCTTAATACTCAACTGCAATTTCACTGTCAAAAAAAGCACCTCACGACTGGACATCCATTTCACACAAAAAAAATGTAAATGTCTATGACAACACGGAATTGCAAACGTTTTAA
>NC_090869.1:51040037-51050037 GCF_036669935.1 Montipora foliosa | reverse complement strand
CAACATTGCATCACGGCTGAGAAGTACATCTTTGGTATGCCATCTTGATCACTTTAATTTGTTTTCTTTAAATGAAATTCTGGATTACCATAAAAGGAATAAACTTAGTAAAGAGAAGACAAACCTCTCGATCTCAAGAAGTCATGTTTTGCGAAACTCTTAGCCCTTTTCGAAAATTATATCAAGTTATTGCAAGTTTATTAATGTCTTACAGACAAAACTTTGGAAGCCGTGTACTCGAGACACGAGACTTCTTAAATAAATAGGGAAACAAGAGTACGAGCGTTTTAAGGCAGCTTGTTTTCCTTTTTCCCAAACTAGACAAGCAATTAAGGTGCTTCAAGCAACTGGATACATCATAGGGTATCAAACCCTTCCCTTAATCGCTTATTAGCAGGCTAGGGCATAATGTCTCTGTTCGAGTCCTGTTTCTAGACTGGGAGTCCCTTTGCAAGGCAGGTTAGGAGGGGATCCAGGAACGGACATATCTGGAAGCGGCTCAGTTCCACAATTGTAGGTACTGGGTCTCTGCTCTAGTTGATCTTGTTTCATTGAACATTGCCAAATTTCGTGACCAACGTTTTTTTTTTTATCAAGACAAGAAGAACCCGATCTTCCATGATTCCTTCTCCCGAAGAATTATTCGCATGTTTTTCAAATTATTGGAACCGCTCAAACCATACAAGCACTTTGCGTCCCTTCTGTACATCAAAGGTGTCACCGAACCCCTTTCACGTTTGTTGAAAAACACGATATTAACGTTGTTAACAGGCCATTAAAAACGCTCCAACAAGAATTTCCGATTCCTAAGTCACGACCCCCATAATTAGTTTCATAACCCGATGTTGTCTACAAAATCCCCTGTGGCAGTTGCTCTTGGAATTACATTGGCGAAACAGGCAGATCCTTTGCCACGAGGAAAAAAGAACATATCAGGAATGTGAAGACAGTGGCCAAAGCCTTCAAAATTGGCAATCATGCTTGGTCTCACAACCACGTCATTGACTTCAACAATGCGTCGATAATTGACAAAGGAAGTTTCCACATCAGGAAATTTTTAGAATTTTGGCACACCTTAATCACCTTTTTTATCCCTAATTTCGATGTATTTTCATTATTTTTATCTCACTATATATTTTCCGAATTTTTACTTCATTCATCTTTTTGCTCGTTGAAGACCACAGTTCTAGAGGTCAAAAACTTGCAATTTTAAATATTTTTTGCCAGAGAACGTCCATTCAAGTTTTTATCATGACTCATCCTGGATGCGTTTCTTCAATTTTTTCGACGTTTTTTTAGCCAATGAGAATCCACATCAGTGAAGCGACCAAACAATGTTTGGAGAATACTGTCTTTCAAGTTGAATTTCGTGGGTTGGTGGAGCTGAAGGTTTGTTAGCACTTTTCATTGCGTCACGTTCTTAAAAAGCTGTTCCTCTCTTTGTCCTCTCTCCAACTAGACGTTCAATGAGCATAAACGTGGTTGCCTGTGGTACGCGTTACACAGGCACAGATGGCACTGAGTTGGGTGGTATTGAACTGCAGCGTTCCAGTTATTTTTTTCAAGTGCGGGGGCCAGCAGTGGCTCTTTGGTTCACACGTTCAGACGTTGAAATATTTTGTAATGTCTGTCCCGTTTTGAAGTCTTTTTCTTTTTAAAGCTTAAACACACAAGGTAAGGGACGGACCATTATTTTTCTGGAGGGGGTGGGGGGGGGGGGGGTACGGAAAATATTGAAAACAATTGTTTGTAGGGCCTAAAAAGACAAAATAAATTGCTCGCAAATATGATATGTGCAAAAAAATGGTTTTCATAGAGGTCAGAGAAGCTTGTAACCTATTGATGAAAAAAATTCAAAACTGAAATTTAGACTAAAAGTATGTAGTTGTTTGTAGACAGGAAGAGGGCCTTATTAAAATCAACATTTTATTTGACCAAATATTGCATGAAATAAATAATTGAAATAAATAAAAGTAACACATTGGATCTTCAAATTGACCATGGGCAAAAATAAACCCAAGCCGGGCATTTCAAAGTGGTCATGTTGGCAATAAAATCAAATCAGGACTCCACAACTGCGGAATAGCAGAAACGCCTGTTACTTCCTTTGCGTATTACCTTTCGTATGCTATTTATTTTTGCCAGTAGCTAGGTAAGAATTAAAATGGTGAATGTTTTTTAAAGAAAAAAACAAGCTATTACTAGGATCTTACGTGTCTAACATAAATTGGATATAGCTTTTCTGAAATATTCTTCAAAAGTAATTAAAATAACACGAGGACTGGACATTTAAAGTTTAAGCAGATTTTTCGCTTTTCACTGCAGCCAATCATCATACTGTACGTCTCAGAAAACGAAAAAGAGGAGTTCAGAGGTGTCAAAAGGTAACGTTCTCAAGTAGTGATTGGTGGATTTCGATTCGCTTTGTAGAATTCTCTTTTTCCAATTCGTTGGTCGCCGCCGTAAAATATAAAATCAAATAATGATTGAGGGCAGCAAAAAGGGAACCTCCTTTTTGTGTCAGAACGTGGTTAAAAAATATCGGGAAAATAGTTGTTTGCAGGAAGGTGTTGTTCGAAAAAAGTGTTTGCAAAAGTGCATTAAAAAGAAAAAAAGTTTACAGAGGAAAATTTTTCATACCCCCACTCCAGGAAAATAATGGCCCGTCCCTAACTTGATCACAGGCGGCCGCTTAAATTGATGTCACTTTCGATTTTGCGTATCAATATTTATTTACTTTTGCATCAATATTTGTATTGCAGGCTAACGAAATCTGTACCTAGCCTTGATTAGTGCTTACCTTGCTTTGATCACGTGCTAGGCAACCACAAAGGTGAACGTGATCACCTTGTGTCAAGGTTCTTGTTTACATTGAAGGGAAGAATGTCAGTCGTTCGTCGCTTTCATCTGTCTAGTCAGGAAGCCTTCTTTGTCGGGCTATTGACCCGGGACCCGACTATTATCTGGAACACTGTTGATCAAACACTTCACTGAAGACAGTTTTCTTTCAATAATGAAGCAAAAAATGGACAACAAGTTGTCTTTCAAATCATTCTTTACTAACAAGATTTAGTCAAAGTTAAAATTGTTTTTTTGAAGACTGTGTAGAGTTGAGTGCAGATAAGTAAAATTATAAATAGCCAGAAAATTCAATTGTAAACACGCACCCACTCAAGGTGTTCGATTCCTTCTCTGATATCCAACCCAAAAAAGTTGTACATAACATCACATAGTAAACTATTAACGAGAATTCGACGAAGAGGTAATATGCGACTAAATTTCTTGTGTGTGTTGCGATGTTTATTTCAAGCGTCTTATTCAAATTTGTGACAGAATATTCAATTACAAAATAATATTCCATTGAAAGATCGTTAAAAAATGTTTATTTTGGGGCGTTCATTTGGACGAAAAATCTCACAAAAACCTTTTCCAGCGTAAAATTTATTGAAACAAACAAAATATTTGCTATTATCTATAGAGGCAACAAAACCCTTCCAATTTCAATTGTATGCTTGCAAACAAAAAACACAATCCATGTTACTGAAACCCTACATGCAATTAAGTAAATTTAGGTCTCACAGGTCCCTATCAAATCCTTTTCTGAAGAAAATGAAGCACAAAATAGACAACAAGCTTTCTTCTCGAATAATTCTTCCCTGTCACATTTCCACTTTTTTTTTTACCTGAAGATGTGCAGAGTTGAGTACAAAATAAATGTAAACAGCCAGACAATTGAGATGCGATTTCAGTAAACACAGATGCATTCAAGGCGTTAGATTCCTTCAATTTCTGTTAAACCCATCACGACAGAATTGCCATTTGGTTTCAGTGTTGTACATAACATCACAGTTAGTAAAATATTAGAAAAAACCTCATTTTGATCCGACGGCGAAAACTGCATTTGTTATCGAAGTCCACTTTTCGTCGTTTTTAAGATTCCAGCTATTCATTTTTCACCTCTTGTGTTGTTTATCGAATTGACGTTCCATTCTTGAGCTCCATGAGGGAATGTTTTGTTTAAAGATCCAATAAACCACCATTCGCGTTACATCGGCTTCGCCGCTGTTGCATGCTTAAACTGTGTCCACCGGATAAAATCTATCTCAATCTACGCCTTTCTACTACCCCCTGAAACATACTAAAGAAGTAGAAGACTCAAGGCACAAAGACGATACTTAGGAGGGGAGTGACAGGGAAGACCCTATTGCGCAACCTTTTCGATTTCCGACACAGGAACAATAAAATATTTAAAAAACTGAAAAATGACCCTCAGTTTTCGACTGAATTGCCATATGGCAACCTAGTAATGATACCAGTTAGATTTGATAATCAAACTAGAAGTTACTGCATCAGTAAACATGAAACAACTTTAAGATTGCTAGTATTACTCAGTTCTGAAAAACTGGTGCCTTGAACGAAGGTCACTACAAATGCAATACATTTATAATCCTTGTTTTTAATTATTTGCTACACAGGGGAAAGGCAAAACAAGTACTTACTGGCTGATTGGAAAGTACGGGAACTCGAAGTCATAGACTGGGTTAGACTCATTCCCAGCCGGGAACAAAGGCGATGTACCTTTATTTGAGTCACTCGGTGGAACGTACTTTTACATCTTATGACTTAAGATGCGGCATGTGGTTGACCTTGGCAACCGAGACTGACAAGGTTTATTTTCGTATTAATTATAGCAATGAAAGAATATTAACAGCTATGGTAATGTAAATTAATGTAGAAAATGATGAGGGAATTGTCATGCCTCTTAATGCCTTTAGATCAGCAACAAGAAGATCTTTCAGATCTTAAAACCGCGCTTTGAAAACTTATCTGTTTTCTTACCACTATAGTCGCATCGTAGTACACATTCCAAAGCAGTCTTTGTTGATTCACTGACTATAGACACAAAATCACCTGATCAATCTGTAGCACAACAACTGACAGCAACGACTGCACACGAACTTATTGCACTATCACTTATAGCCGAGGTGAACTCTCCGAGGAATCTCCTATGACGTAATGGCCTTAATTAATCTGAAACTGTCATCAGGATATCTATGGGTATGAACGATACGATAATAACACTTTTAACAACGTACAGCTTTCTTTCCTAAAAGTCGTGATTAAATTTAATTGTTTTTTTACACGAGTAAAGGCCTAGCAAAGTAGTCACACGCGTCACTTAAAGGGGCTAGGTCACGCAATTTTAGGCAATTTCAGCACTGATCGAATGGTCATAGAATTAACTAAAATATCAAAATAACTGTTCAAAACTATAGAAGAACTCTAACAAAACACAGGGAAGCCAAGAATGGACATGGATGAACAAAACTGGATAGGATTGACATGGATTGAATTTGGGTAAATTTGATTCATATCAGTCTATATCAAAATGTCATTTATACAGCTGGAAAATCATTCTCAGTTGTTATGTGGCCGTGATTTTGCAAATGAAAGACTCTTGCTCTGCCAATTTGACGTTTAGAGCTCATAATTAACAAAATTAAACAAAATTACCTAAAATAGCGTGACCTAGCCCCTTCAATGTAAGAATTACGTTATCCACGGCTATGTTTAGTACGGTGGTTATTTCCCTACCAATGAAAGTTGAAACGTCGACACATTCCATGGATGACATAATGACCTTTTATGTACTCAATACTCGCTTCGAATCAACCGCTTAAATAACACAAAAAGGCAATATATTTTGTACTAAATAAAGAGTGGAATATTCATAAAATTTTAAGTACATTAACGTTTTAACAGCTTTTGGCGAATACCTGTAAACATCATAAGTTGCGTGATTCGAAGTGCCACTGACTATATGACCGAATAGAAATTTGGGACTGCTCACCAACAAAACTAAATTTTATCTGTTTTCTTACCACTATAGTCGCAACGTAGTACATATTCCAAAGCAGTCCTTGTTGATTCGCTGATGACTATAGAACCAAACTCACTTGATCAATCTGTAGCACAACAAACTGACAACAACGGCTGCACACAAAGGTATTGCACCATTACTTATAGCCGTCGTCAAATCTCCGATTGCACCATCAGTCGTAACCGTTGTGAAATCCCCGATGACGTAATAGTCTTAGCTTTCTTTCTTAAAAGTCACGATTACATGTTTCAATAAGACACATAAAAATATATATTTTGTTGTAAATAAAAAGTGGACCATATTCATAAAATTTTAAGTACGTTAACGTTTTAGCAGCTTTTTGGCGAATAAACATCCTAAGCTGCGTGACTGGAAGTCCTACTGACTATGTGGCCGCGTGGAAGTCTGGTTCAGCTCTCCGACAAAACGAAAAAAAAAATTAAAAAATAAACCGGTCGCAGAGCAAGAACCGTGCTCGGCCCATGGCCGCGCGGTTAAAAAGATCGGGCAACACAAAAGAGACGGTAGCTCAGCCACATAAGAATTCAACTTTGTCAAGCCAGACACATTTTATAGCAATTACCATTGATGTAGCATATCTGCATTGAAAAAGAAACACAGGTAACCTAAGCTCCTTTGGGAGCTGCCAACTAGAGTAAAATATGAGACTTCGTATGGAAATGTAACCATCGTACATAACTGTTGAAAATATGAGGAAGAAATTTTAAACAAATATCTATACGAGCTCAAATGTGTGTTACTCGCGTTTCCGTGGCCTTTGGGGCCAATTTCATGGTGATTCGAGCAAATTTTAGGTTCTCTTCCTCTATCATCCATTAAAGATACATTCCCAAGGTAGGAAACTCGAGTTTCAACTGCTACCGGATCCACTGAGGAAAATCGGCCATAAATTCTGAAAGAAGAATCCGATGGCCCCAAAATTCCACGTGGACCTTGGTATATAGTCACAAAACACATACGTTCCGAGTTTCGCAGGACCGGAGAATTATTCTTTGACGATCTCCACAATATGCCGAAAGCGGCCATTTTCATCGACCAATCGCAACGAGGTTGGTTAAACCGTCATATAACAAAATATGACCTTAGGCAGGGGCCAACGGGTGTGATTGTCCTGGTGATCAAGTGACCAAGTACTCCCCGCTGAGTAAGTAATTTTACCTTTAGGCCGGGTCGGTAAGCCGATGCATGAGATCTCCGAATACAGCTGCTTTCGATGGAACTTGATGGACAGGATTGTGGAGATCGTTGGGGAATAATTCCTTCTCCGCATCGCCGGTTCCCCAAAACTAGGAACTTAGAGGTGTTTTTTCACAATCTGCCAGGGTCCACGTAGAATTTTGAGATGACGGGAGCCTTCGTTCAGAATTTACGGCCGTTTTTCTCCAGTGGATCCTGGTGGCAGTTGAAACTTGGTAAGGTGTATATACTAGATAGAGGATGAGAACCTAAAAGTTGCTGGTAATTTCTATGATATGGCCTCAAACGCCGCGGAAACAAAGGTAACACAAGATGGAGCTAATGTAAATCGTATTTTACTCTTAAAGAAATATTCCCGGGATAATGATATTTCTTGATCTTCGAAAAGCTTTTGACAGTGTCGAATAGGAATTTATCTTAGAATGCTTAGAATCTTTCAATTTTGGTCCTGACTTTGTTTGTTGGGTTAAAACCTTTTATAAAAATATCCAAAGCTGTACTATAAACAATGGTACGATTTCAGATTTCTTCACTGTAGAACGTGGAGTAAGGCAAGGTGACCACGTATCGCCATATTTTTTTCTGTTTTGGCTGCTCCAATATGCGGATGATATCATAGGCAGCCCAAGTTCGCGTCCCTAGAGAGCGTGTAATAATTGATTACTAGTGGGAAGATGACCTTTGTGCAAGTGGTGTTGGCGGCGGTTGAGAATTTAAACGCGTTGTAAGCCGCTGTGGGGATGGGGTAAGTGTTGTACATGAAATGAATGTACCTCATCGGCTGGAGTTAATTGACCTCGGACCCAAGCTCCGTGAGCATTTACATGATCACCGGCCGTTAACTTCATCAGCTATCGTGGAATCGGAAGCAGAAAATGCCCATTTCCAGTCAAGTGCGTGGGGATTTTTGACGACGAAACATTCACCGAGGTTCACAAATGATGTGGCTTTAGCTTTGCGTGAAAAAATCGCGTCTGGGATGAATTTTCGAGGCGCAAACCGCCTCTGAGCTGACAACGCTCGAAATCTTAGTGTGCAGCCTTGACTTCGTCTTAAGAACATTGAAAACGCGGAATTCCCGAAACGGTAAAATAAGTTCCAAAAGGCACAAGAATGCACCAGAGGTGAGTCATTTTCATCCCTTTTATTGAATGAACGTTAAACTGAGCGTTTTTTAGGCTTCATAATCGACGGTATTTTATTTCCCATACAAAGTCTTACAACGCGTTTAAATTCTCAACGGCCGCCTGTAACGCAACACCGCTTGCACTTAAAGGTCATCTTCCCACTAGTAATCAATTATTACACGCTCTCTAGTGACGCGAACTTGGGCTGCCTATGATGATATGACTGCAACGCTCTCAGGCATTAACTCGTTACAGGCACTTCTTGATTATGATTAACAGTTTATAAAAATGTACCGGTCTAACGATTAACTGCACTTAATAAGCAGAAGGAATGTCGATCGGGTCTTACAAACAATAAAATAAAACCCTTTGGTCTTAATTTAATTGGCTCGATGAGCCAATCAAAGCACTTGGAGTCTATTATTCATATGAAAAATTGCTACGGGAAAAGAATTGTATAGGAAATCTAGATAAAATAAAATATAAAATACATATAAACATCTGGTCGTCCAGAGGACTATCTTTGTACAGAAAGGTGACAATAATCAAAGCCCTCGTAATCCCTAAAATGGTTTATTTCTTTTTCATTAATACCAACCCCGGTAGGGCTAGTTACAGAATTTATTCGAATTCTCTATAAATTTTTGTGGAAACTTAAGGTACTGATTAGGTTAGTAAGAGAACAATAAAGAAATTCGTGTGAATGGCTCTCCGGTCTAATATAAAAATTATGTCGAGTCCGACGTTTTTAATTAAGTGAATAATACTGAGTCTTTTGATGTTGACGCCAAAAAGATTCAAAAAACAAATTTTCTAGTGTGGACTGGACGCTATTCTGTGCCAAACTATCTAAAAAATAATTTCACCACGGCCACTCCATCAGCTACTAATCCCCCACCTTGACTATTGATAATAATGTTTTTGATGTAATGGAAAAGAAATCAAAACAATACTATTCACTTTTGATAGGTAAAAAAAGCACAATTACTGAGTGCAGCTACTAAATTACAAACGGAAGTCAACTTCTTGATCGACCAATTAAAACAGTTATTCGTATTTCCTCATAAAGTCACTCTAGAACCTTATGTGAGAGCATTTCAATACAAAGTACTTAACTCTATCTCATATTCTAATTCCAAACTCTATACAATAAGTGATAGCCATCATGACAAATGTACTTTTTGCAGATCGCATCCAGAAAAGTTGAATCATTTTTTATCATCCAGTTGTCCTTGTTCTAAAGCTTACTGGGGTGATTTTGATTTTTTGGTTCTGCGGTACTCAGCAAGACATTACAGTTGGTGTGCTATCAAGATCGTGCCCCTTACATAACTATATTTTTCTTATTGCTAAAATTTATATATGGGATTGTAGAAGAAACCAGACTCTTCGAAATATCAGTGGTTTTAAAGCTAAAATTTTAATCAAATGTGGAACAGAAAATTTTGTTGGACATATCAATTGAAAAAATGGAATTTTTGAGGGCGAACTTTCAATTTAGGTGATCTCAGCTTCCCTTTAATAATTTAATGTAAGTAAGCAATATTGTAATGTAAAGTGGAATGTTAGTGATAATGCTGTGTCAGAAACAGTGTTATATATTGTATTTTGCTTTTACGTATTGTAGTTTAGCGGTATAGGTAGAAAATAAGGTATGCATTTGAGTATACAAAAATTTGGTTTATCAACGGAGTTGATAATGTAAATTGACCACCGTACAGAGATTCTAAAAGCTGACGTTTCGAGCGTTAGCCCTTCGTCAGAGCGAATCGAG
>NC_090869.1:50995037-51037537 GCF_036669935.1 Montipora foliosa | reverse complement strand
TGTTTATCCAAAAATATCAGAATAAATGCAATAATGCATGATTGCAAAGATCAAATGAAAAAAAGCAAACAAACAAAAAAAGGAACTTTAAAAAGAAAAGGGACTTTATTTAGGTGTCTGGTCGTTCGAGCGCTGGAGCACTAATTGGGGACACTGAACTAAAATTAACAATTAACACAAATCAAGTGAAATGTTGGTTTTTGAGGAGAGGGGAAAACCGGAGTATCCGGAGAAAACCTCTCTGTGCAGAGTAGCGAACCAACAAACTCAAACCACATATAACGCCGAGTCTGGGAATCGAACCCCGGCCACATTGGTGGGAGACGAGTGCTCTCACCACTACGCCATCCCTGCACCCCTGCAGTACTAACGCTTTAGCGAAAACAATGTGAGCGTTTCACAAAATTAGTGAGCAGACACTAGAATTGGTTGCTATTTTTCAATGGATGAAAGTAACGTATGAACATTACGCCCAAAGTATGTTGGTGACTCTACGAAGAGATGGCATAAAATACACCATATATACATATTTTACATAGAAATAATGGATTGAGGAAAAGTGGATTTTTTTTGTTTTTACTTTATTCGATTTTTTTTATGAGACTAGCCCTGTATGGAAAGCTTTTCATGAGGAAAATGGGAGAAAACGTTTGCTGTAACAGTCAAGCTGCTTTGCCGCTGCCAAATTCATTCAGTGGCATGGCGTACAGTTAATTCACTCGTATGATCATTTGAGATGGTCTGTACCCAATAATCTAAATTTCGTTTGTATGGGTATTAGCCATTTAGATTGTGTAACACTGATACACTCAACATTAATTCTTACTGAGGTAGCATTATACGGCACCAACTCCTAATCGATTTAGCTGAACATCGTGGGAAGGGATAACATCCAGACCATAAGAGCTTGTGGGTGCATTAAGGAAGGTATTAAAACCCATGATGTCACTTCCGCCGAGTTGTGCCACATTTCTCATGGGATCGTAGAGATAATTTGGTGCATTGTACCTCGGATAAATGTTTGTGAGACCTTGAATGGAACCATAATCGTCCTTGTTTGGGGACACTTGAGGAATTTCCTGTGGTCCTAGATTTGTTGGCAACGTTTGACTGCTTGTATAGCCATTTTGACGAGTGTTGTTTTCGTAGGTGACCGGATAATGTCCATTCCCTGGGAAGTTTATGATCCCGTTGCTCCCAGAGTGATGTTCCTGCATGTTCACGGGATTTAACACTGTAAGATTTTGGGTTTCTGTTTGTATCCAGGAACTACCCATGTATTCGTCGAGATTCAGAGTTATTTTAGAGCTGAAGATAGCCTTGTCGATGGCGTTGACGAAATCACCTTGAAAGGAGTTCATATCGGGAGGATTAGGGACCAGATCCCGAGCTGGGTCTATGCCCGACATTTGCAATGGTTGAAGATTCGGGCGGCTTTGCATTGCTTGGTATTCGGTCTGATGATTAACGGGAGCACACAAAGATATCGGTTGGACAAACTGGCGAGATGGATTGTTAAGTGGTGCTGTTTGGTACGATTCGGGGGTCGGAATGGCCGCAGTCTGTGGAGTGCAAGTGCCGATGTAATGGACGGCGTCTGGATAAATATTATCGTGGAATTTCGGCTTGGGTTGTTGGGATACCTTTTCACTTGAAAGTTCTTTTTGCTTATGAAAGAAGTTGTTGTTTGTCTTTCGCCTTTTTGTGCGGCCTGCTCCCTTTTCCTGCGGACGACCTATCTGTAAGTTTTCCGTTGGCTTGTCAAATGCTGTTTCTTTGGAAGGATTCAACGTCTGAAATTCTAAAACATATTCGAACATATTGCAACAAATGAAAAATGTAAGTACAATGAACGAGGTCGACCATTCTGGCTCAGGAATAGCCATTCACTGGCCAACCGTCAGTTGGTGCTTTTAAATGGAAGGGCCCCATAAAGCCATGTCTATGCAATACCTCTGAACTCATTTTCTAAACTGGTTTCCAATAATAGCGGGGACAACTTGAGGATCTTAAATGCGCCCTCTATGCAGGCAGAATTATTTGCTACCAAGAACATCTCTAGGCTGTGGCTTTTGCAAGACGTAACCATCAAATTTAATGGAATCAGTAAGTGTATTCACCCCTCGTGAAGATGAATATTCGATTTGCCAGAGATCAAATGAGAATATTTATTTTGAAACTGGCTTACCCTTTTTCATATGCCTTTTAAGACTACAGTTCAGTCTTTTGTCCATCTCTAACATCTTTTGATTTTCAACCACAAGAAACACGTACTCTTCAAATGCTGTGTGTATCAGATGAAAGACGCCTTTTACATTTATGGGGAAAAAGAAGAAATCACTCCAATTAGATGACTGAGATGAATTTGACTGTTTCGTCAAACAAGAGCTGTTGCTTCCGATATTTAAGGCAGATGGTGAAAGATAACAACAAACAAATCTTTTAAAGCATTCAAGGTCTGGGTGTAAAGTATTAAAACATTTCATTGGCAACAGAATTAACAGACATTTCCTTGTCTATTTCAACATTGATTGGGGGAGGGGACTTCTATTTGAAGCTTTGGAATTTTGACAGTTATGCTTAGCTTCTGACGTCTGAGAGGTTTTCAGGCCCATCCTAGCGTTAGCGTTCCAACTAATTGCCATTGATTTCAGGCTGTAACAGAAGCCCAGAAATATCGATCTCTCTCATTTGGCCTTGGCCCATCAGTGTACCATATCATCTAAATTTAGAATACGGGTCCCGTTGAATTATGGCCAATCAGCTTGGACCTGATGGCCACAACGCATCTGATTGGTCCGCAACCAAGTAACCGCACGAGGGAATGCTCGTGCTTTATTATGGATCGTGCAAGAAAAAAAATTCCGCTACGTTTATTTTCCGCAAATATCTAGCAGTAACCGTACTAAAAGAAGATGATACGGAAACTGATGGGCCTCATTCCATCGCATAGCGAGACTTATGGGTTATGGACATAACCAAACAAATTTCATTGACCTTTGGCAAAACGCAAATTTTGACCTGACGTTTACCACATAGTTACAGTTGACGCAATTCAAGGTGTCATTGATGAAAAGTATCGTGAAGACATACCGAAACTAGGTGCACTTCTAAGAGTCAAATCAGAAAGAACGCGGGCTGTAACGAAAGACCACATAGCTAAGAACTTCCTGGATTTTTCTTCAAAAGAAGCTGCCATGCTTTCTTCTGATTCCTGTGAATATACAAGCAAGATTAGCCACTGACATATCAAATGGACATTTTCTTTTTCCATTTAAAGAACCTTCTCATGGAAATTTTATCTGTCATGGATTAACTCCGACAAGTTCAATCCAATGTAACAGTTATACAATGTGTTCCAAAAGGTACTTCAGGCCTAATTTTTCAAATGCACTTATTTACTGGTGCGAGTCTTCAGAGTTTCTTATTAGATCGATCCACCAGTAACTTAAATCATATTATTGCTTACGCAAACGTCTACATTCCGGACCGTTAAAGTGGGTAACATGCAATATCTTCCCTAAAAAAAACTAAAACTGACTTATAGAACACCCTGTATTTTCACGTAAAAAATCAAGTGTCGTTAAAATTTCTTAGCATAAAGGGGTCGCCACAACGCCAGAGGAGACGGATAAGGTAGCCCCTAAAATTTTAGAGTGGATATGGAAAGCCTATTAGGTTCCTCTTAGGGGTGAGGAACTAAGACAACTGCCTGCTTCGCGCGAAACATTAGTAACTACTGAAAAACTACTTGGTACCTTGATAACACATCGATCCACAACACTGTCCAGCCACTCAATATATGCTTCCAAAGGTGCCTGTTTCCTTAGTAGATTCTCTAGTTCATCAACGTCTAGACATTTGGTTAAAAAATAGATGCAGCAATCATTGAAAGAGGATCGGGCATTCACTTGATAACACTTTTTTCATGTAAACCGAAGGAGACAACTTTACAAAGGGACAAAAGCAGCCATTATTTCAGATAAAGACTGACTGTTTTCGAAAACTGTTTAGATGCATTCTTTCATATTTTGCACAAGATTATCAGTCTGCAACGACATGCTTCCATGCAGTCATTTTTTAACCAATTTTCTTTAAATTCAGGAGCCCGTGAGAATGAGCTCGCCTCATAGAAGCCCTAGGAGGCAACCTTTGCACGTATCTTTCTATTTTTAAAACACTACGAGTTCTTAGGCTCTGCACGCACTGTTTAGAATGGGCAATCAGAATGAAGTTACTGTCAAACGAATAAAAAAATAGTCTCGTGGAGAAGGGTTAGTTCTAAAAATAGAAAGATACGCGCAAAGGTTGAACCAAGGATATACTGCATAGGGAGGCTCCTCCTCGTGGGCCCCTGTTAAATCGTCAAGTTTTTCTGTACATTTGGGACATAATAAATGTGCCGTGAAGGGGTGTAAATAATACAAAAACGAAGTATGGCTGCGATTTGAAGGCTGGAGTTGGAAAAAGAGAAAGGTTTTATTTCCAGTTGCACCCCAGTCTTCATTCTTTATTTCTATTGAAAGGCCCTTTTTAAAGCATAATCGTTGAAATTAACTAAATGACAAAATCTGAGGTTTCCAATAACCTGAAACTTACAGGTCTTCGCTTTGTGGACTACTTCAGCGTTTCCACTTATAAAGACACTCTTCGATAGAATCTGAGCAAAGTCGATTTTCGTAAGGTCACCTAGCATCTGAGACACATCCTCATAACTAAGTAATGCAGAACGGGCAGCCTGTTTTGAATTGAAAAAATTCAATTAGAACGATGAGTTGGTAATATATTGCTCGTAGCCGATACAAAACATAACTTTAGGCCAGAAAAATGTAACAATTTCCTATTAAATTGCTTTGAAAGGGAAGTTGTCACTAGGCCTGTCCCCAATTTCCAATGCCACTCTTAATCACTGTTTCGCAATTTGGGCAACATTTAAGCAGAGTTATTGGAGGTTCCCCTCCACTAAATCTTGTATTTTTGGCTAAGGCAAGAGCAACATTTTGTTTTCAAGAATGGTTTCCGGCAATCCGGGATTCATACTGATAACAACACTACACGGTTGAAATAAACCTAAAGCAGTGTTGAGCTTGATGTAATGCAATAGACCTTTTTGCAGATATGGCGGCCATTTTGGTTTCTATTGTGTGAGATAATTATTATGGGATGCCCAGGATGCAAATACATATTACTTTGGTCTAATTTGCCCCATGAGCATCCCATAATGTTTTTCGAAACGATAGAAATGAAACTGGAACAATGCACGTCTTCAAAATCTATATGAGATCAGATCTAAACAACGGACGACCATATTCCTCTTAAGAAAACCGACAGGGAGATGCTTCAATTTTTTTGGAAACTTTCGAGCTGTATTTCTAAATTTCGAGCATTTCTTTCACTTTTTTTGGAAATTCCAGCATTTTTTAAGCCCTCATTGTTTTGCTTTTTTTTAGCTTTAGCGCAATCGGGGGACAGGCCTAATTGGCATACGCAATTGATCTACAGAGAGTGAAACACGGAAACATGCCGGGATTAATTGGGTGCTTAGCATTTAGACAAATAATCCGGATGGAATGATCATTGCATAAAGCTAAGCGATTTTCCGAATTTAATGACCAAATGCATGACAATGGCGCAAACCATTTACTACACAGCAGCCCATCTTGTATATTTACTCGATCTTGTGAGAAAGGGCATGGAAACGGAAGGGTTCTCGCAAATGGTAAGGGCATTTCGCGAATTCCGTTCTAAACGGAAAAAGAGGACTAGCTCTGGAGGCTCTGAGATTTCTTTATGGTTGCTAATTTCGTTATCATCACTTTTCCATAGAAACACGCTAACGTAACATATTTCGATAGTCAATACACGGTTAATTAAATGTTTTATGATCACACAGCTAAAACTGGAATTGCGGGTGTGCTGTTAACGGCCAATTTAAAATAGAGCTTGTTGAGGAAAGTTAGTTTTAACTAATGTAATATAAGTTCGTTCCATCTTACCTGTGCCAAGTGGACAAAACACACTTGCCTCTTCAATGCATGGGTGAAATTTCTGGCAACTAAATTAAAATAAACACATACAAGCCTTGTAAATTGCTACCCTTATTTTCTACATTTATCAATACATTTATCAATGTCTTCGTTTAGTACAACAGTAAATTGTTAGCTAAACCAACCTTCAAACTTTGCCGCTTTTAGAGACAGCGGTACTTTTGTCAACGACTCGTCCAACCAACCAAGTAAATTGTCAGCAAAGTCAATAATCTCTTCTCGAAGACTGGAAAAATGAAGCACGAATATGAACATGAAATCTTTGCATGCAAATATAATTTTTATGCTCTTTACTCCCATTTTAATTTGTTTCACGTTCAAGGAGACCTGGGACACGAGGAGGAGGCATTTCCATTGCATCTAATACCCTCTAGGGTTGTGTAGGGACCTTGTGACAGTACCGTCATCTGAGCATTCATTTGCATCTTAACGATACAAGATACATCGATACATTGTCAGCGATACAAGACGCTTCTTTCATACCATTTAAGTCCAATTGTAGCTTGTTTATTTTATTCTAGTAAATGGATCTTAGGCAAGGCACCACCTGGGTCGTAAGGGACAAAAGGCAGCCGAAAACTTTGGGATTTTTTCCTCATACACCATCAAACGAAACTATGAAATAGATTTGAAGTGTCTTACCTCTCTGGAAGATCTTGTATTGTTGAAGGGATAAGCACGTCAGTCAATACCTAATGAACGCAAAGGAACAAGACACGGAGTTCAAAACCTTTGATTCGCAAACTTGTTTCTTTCGTAAGTTTAATTAGGTTCTTACTTTCAAACATTCAAATATTCATCCAATCGCTCGTTTGTTCTGTTGTTTATTCATAATCCTGGTTCCTTACATACTTATTTATGTATATACAGGAGCCCATGAGTAGGAGCCTCCTTGCGCACTATATCCTTGAGTCAACCTTTGCCCGTATCTTTCTATTTTTAGAACCAACCCTTCAGCAGGAGACTGACATTTACATTAATTTACATCAATTCGCACAATTTGCGTACATTGTTTTTCCTATTTTTGTCTTCGTTAGACAATGACTTTATTCTGATTGGCTATTTTAAACAGCGCGTGCAGTGCCGAACAACTCGTGCGTTCTAAAAATAGAAAGATACGGGCAAAGGTTGACTCATCAGTAGGGCTTGTATGGGGGAGGCAAGCTCCTACTGATGGGCTCCTGGTATATATTAAGGTATTTATCTTTTTTGGTTGTTTGTTCAGTTTACATTTCATAGCTGCTATCGCTATAAGTGTTCGATATCTTATTCCATTTGTTGTTTAAGGTCATTCCCTGGTTTTGCATTGCGCAACCCTACTTCGCAGAATTTCTTGCGTCATTGGTACGCGCAGCAGCGCGGGCACAGTGATAAAATGGCGGATTTTCATTGACGCCAAGGTCCGCCAAGGAATGGCTATTTTCTCCTGAACAAGTATGGTGACCACCATTTTTTATTTTATATATTTGCTGAGAACGATGTCTTCATGGAGTAGTGAAAAAATCAGCGACAATCTATAGACAGATTTTTGGCAAAAATAAAATTGTATGGAGGAAACCATTACGAGTAGAACAGCCCACACTAAAGTTAACTCGCATTCAAATACATTTTTCAGGTACGTACTTGAGTTAACGACAGAGTGACACCACCCACGCTCGCTGTTGTACGTTGGATTACCTTTGTAAAATCGAGCTTAATTTTTTTAAACATTTGGGGTGCGCGGCAATTGTCAAAGTAGCTCAAATAGCTGTATTCGTCAGCGTCGTACTATGGAAACGAGCATAGTGAACCTCCTTTCTTATTACATTTTTATCGTCTCCTTGACATGTTTCAACAGTGTGCGAAGTTTTATCGGAAATCTATGACAAGTTCTATTTTTAGGGAATCACCTTAGTCATTCTTCCAAGGAATTTCGAAGCAATAAACATTATCAGTCACTTTTGAGAAAGTGAAAAAAAGTAAAATAAACGGTTAGCTGCGTAATTATTTCTTTCTCACCTTGTATGAAATGGAATCACAAATGGCCACAATATCAATGACAACAGGAAACTCTAGAACTGAATTAATATGGCTTGGCATGCCTTGCCAGAAATGAGTGATGAAGTTTTGAACCTGCGTCAAAAAAGTTTGATTATAAAAAGAGGAAAAAGTTCATAGACAATAACACGTTATTGTCATCCCCAGGTCTTAAACTATTAGGAGTCACACTGGATTATAAGCTTAATTATGATGAGCACATTAGGGATACATGTCATAGTCCGCTTGAGGAAAATTATTCCCATGCAAGCAAAGCTGTAACTGTACAAGTGTGCGATTCTACCAAATCTTACATATTGCCACATAGTATGGCACTTTTGTAGTGCAGAAAAACTCAAAGAATGCTAGAACGAGCATTGCAGGCAATTTACACTGATAGGACTACTTTTAAATTTTAATGTATAAGGTGAAAAATTAATTAGCTCCAGAGCATATTTGCAATATCTTTTATTATCGGGATAAACACTATTATAACTTAAAAGATGATTTTGGTATCCAACGTAAAAACACTGTTACATATGGAAAGCAGAGTATTAGATTATAGGACCCTGTCTTTAGAGAAAAACCCGCCAAGAAATACATGGCATGACTCGCCTGCGAGCATTTGTAAAGAAAGTACGTACGCTAGTTGCTGCTGGACGGCAGCAAATAATAAAGCAGATTTCAATTTCAACCGCGGCTTTTACAGTAGTAAACTTAACTTACTCCTTGGAAATTGGCGCTGATGACGGTATCCAACATTCTTTGGCAATGCGTTCGGTACATCATAATAAATGTCTCCACCTATAAGTAACATTTATTGTTATTGTAAGAGGACCAGTAAAGTCGAATACGCAGGATAAATGCAGGGACAGGAATCAGCTCAGTTTCAAAAAGATTATTGCAGTGCCAACCTCGGACACAAAAGAAATCTAAAAATGTCAGAAAGATTTTTTCCTAATTGAAGAAAAATGTTTTTCCCCAACGACTATCATTACGAAATAGTACATCATACCTTATGAATTGATACTCCTTCTGGTAGATGGACGTTCGTTGCATTTGGGAATTCTGGTAACAGAGTGCCTGACTTGGAGCTCAGGGAAAACTTCTTGTGATTGCCGTTCTGTTTGTAAACATAGTAAACTAGTGTTATATTCAGAAGGGAGTTGAGACTGGCAATTCAACATGTAGGACATAGAATAGTTGGCAAAGGGAAAAGTTCTCGCAATTTTCTTGCACCCTGGCAATTTCGATAAACATACATTTGGCGTCCTATTCAACGTGACATGACGTGTGTGAAAACAGGTTCAACGACGAACTAGTTTATTTTTCCAAAGCTGACCTGGCAAAAAAAAAAAAGAAGCTAGGCAAAGAACTCACCACGTCTCCTTTTTCTTTCATTCCAGAAAATCTAGAGGCAAAAAGAAAAGAAATAGTTATCAGTATTTCCCTTCAATGTGACCCGGGATCGATTCCCGGATTCGACGCCATATGTGGGTTGTGGAAGGCGCGGTGGCCTCATGGTCAGTGCGCTCAACTCCGGAGCGAGTGGTCCGGGTTCGGGCATTGGTCGGGGACATGGTGTTGTGTTCTTGGGCAAGACACTTTACTCTCACGGTGCCTCTCTCCACCCAGGTGTATAAATGGGTACCGGCGAATTTAATGCTGGGGGTAGCCCTACGATGGACTAGCAGCCCATCCAGGGGGAGTAGAAATACTCCTAGTCCCTTCATGCTACAGAAACCGGGATAAGCTCCGGCCTAATAGGCTTGTAAGCAGACTTTACCTACCTGGTTATGTCGTACAGAACTTTTTTAATTTTTGCAAAAGTTTCATCTTGGCCTTCTGATTGTTTTTCAGCAATAAAAAATGGGTTCACCGCATTCGTTTTTGAGATATGATAAGGGGTGTTTTTGCTGGGTTCTCCCGTTGCCAAGGTAACTTATTACATCCCAACAATGACTACATCTTGCATGGAAATAATCGGTGTTTCATATGATACCATAACTTGCTGTTAGCGTCTTCGAAGTGTTGAAACTGTTTTGAGCCACCTTATAAATATATCTGAATTGACCGAATGCAAGAATAACCGACAATAGTTTCTCCTGTCCTTGTGTTCATTAGCCTGACTAGCTAATGAACACAATCCTTAATGATCAAAGAATTCTGGCTGTAAAACAAAGCTAGTTGGACTAAAGACAAACGAACACTGTAACTTATTGGCGGCGATTTTTGTAGTCGGTCCCTAGCTGTAATTTCGGACTCTATTTACTGCCAAAAGTCATGAGCATACGCTCTGTGACTACAAAGCACCTATTGTTAATATCACCTTGTTAAACCTTTCTTGGAATATCCTGCATGAAAATAAGCTGACGTCTCTTTGACAACGATGCCGTAATAATGATATCTAACAACAAAAACAAATATTTATATATGTGTATATTAACTGCAAAAACCAAACGGTTAGTACGCTTTTCCGCTTACCCCAGTAGGGGAGAGCCTTCCTTTTCTATTTAGAAAAATGATGATTTTCCCTTATTTCTGATATCAAATCCCCATTTTATTTGCAACAGTTTTTTTTTTTAATCTTTACAAATATTTGTTCAAGATCTCCCGGCTATAAGCATTATTCTATGTTCCATTTGTTCCCAAGTCAAAATTTGCCGTTTGCCGCAGTAAGCTTGACATTTTGTACACATTGTGTTCACATATTTGCGCCAAAAAGAATTATTCTATATAAATTTCTGACTCTATCAAGTAACTTCTCAGAATCTAGAGAGAGACCGGTGAGAATATAAAACTTTTTATTCTTTTCAGTATGAAAAGCCATAGCCTGCCGTTTGTCGTAAACGCAATGTTAAGTCATTCTAAGAATTCCTGGACTTACTTTGATTGTCCCCGTGTTCCGAGCCTTCTAGTTGTCAGCTTTGGGAATCGCTGTCGGATAATCTTAAATACAAGCACGGGAATGTCGGTTCAGCTCAACATGTGAGAGAATTTGACATGAAAATTAAGGAGAAAAGAAGATATATGCTTTTAAAAAAAACCAAGCTATGTCTTACTAGTCTTCTTTTACCAGGTATAAAATGCCTGAAAATGATCATTTATCAGTGACTTGATAGGCCCTAATGCTTATCAAATATTCGTGGTTTCAAAACGAAATGAAGTCTACAATCTTTGTGTATCAAATTTCATGAGCCACGAGTCAAGTCAACCTCAACCTCGTCCCCAGGAAGAAGACAGACCCTGGGGACGAGGTTGAGTCAACCTTTGCTACTGAAGGAGATAATTACAGAGGCGTTTCCCCAAACTTGCAAATAAGGCAAGCAGCAAATAAGAACAAGAACCTTACCTTTCCAAAGGTGGCAGGTCCGGCTGGACAGAGTTTTCCCTTTCTGCAGAAATCTAAATAATGCGTATACATTACACACCGAGGAAGACACATCCCTTCTTTGAGTTCGTAGTTTTCCCCAAGCCTAGAGAAATGATAAGACGAGAACAGTTTGACCTCTAGAGGCAAACAGTATTCCAATTCTATGTTAACGTTCTCGCTCTCTAAGTTACCATCTTACAAAGGAAAAACTAAAGCTCTAAAGATCTCTCATGATTTTAAAGAATTCGCCATCATGACTGCTCTTGGATTGTTAACTAACCAAAACGCAAACAGTAAAACGAGAGCAACAAAAAGAACGTTGAATACAGTCAAAAGTAAAGATAGCTTTGTTAATTGTCGAAGTCCACGAGTAAAGGACACAGGTCTGAGGAAACATTGACCCTCTTCAAATTATTGTCATGAAATGGTCTGATCTCAAGTTAGAGTTTAAAGTGAAAGCGCATCAAGCAGTTTTGTTTTCTCTCTGAATTATCCTTTTGTCTCAGTCTGTCTGAAGATCATTTGCCGGCAGTTCTTTCCAATTTGGTAAGAGCTAGTTTTTCATTGACCCAAACGGAATCATCAAACAAAATGAACCGGAGTAGTTGAACAAAGTGAACTGGAGTACTTGAACAAACTGAAATAATGTTTGAAATTTTTTCAAAGACATCGAATTCAAATTATAGAGGGCAGACGTTTTTCATTAGCTTCATTATCAATTAAATCGAACTATTAAGGACAATATGACTTTACTGTAACGAAACGCAATGACGCATTTTATGGCATAAATAAAGCAGAAATATTGCACATTTTAAAACAATTTAAAAAGTAGTTACAGTATGAAGTCTGCCAGGCAGAAATAAAAGTGATCTCATAACCCTCATTAAATATTGGAAAATGAGGTTGAAATGAAATATGACGAGGCTCTGACCTCCTTTAAGATTTAATAGAGCCAGCATGGTCTGGGGGCATAGCGGAAATCGGAAACTCGAAAACTTGTAAACTCTTAGCTTGAATGTTTTCAAGTTGAAATCAATCGAGACAGTTAAGAACAGAAAACTGAGAATCAATCATGCGCACTTCAGGAGACTGGAATAGTAATACTGCAGTCTTTTCAAAAGTCAGGTTTTTAATGCGCAAGATATTATATACTTATCGATACTAAACCCTGTGTTCGATTGTAACATTCTGTTACCAAATTTACATCAACAACAGAGTCAATATGTCTTACAAATAGACCGTGGTTGTAAGTGTTTTTTTTAGGAACACCACTTTTCTCGTACTTGTTGCAACCCGCTCGTTAATTCCCTGTCACGTTTGTGTCTTCTGGCCTGAGCAACAAAGCTCGTTCAAATTGAATGTACATTTACAAGGGGTCATTTACAAATTCACTTCGACCTTCTTTCGTACGTGATTGTGACAAGTTTTTCTTCGCGTGTGGATATTTGATACGAAATACTTTGTACACTCGCACTCGATTAAATAAACGGCCAGGTAACTTGAAGTGGACGTGGAAATAGCCCATTTCACAAATCTCGATAAGGCATTACGGTGCAAAAACAACTAGTATATGATAAGAGCCAGGGCAAACGTATCAGAACATGTAATTACTGAATTAATTTAGCATCACCTATAACTCACATCACAGAGACCCCTACTGAAAAATTCACCTGATCTGCTCGACTTAAAAGCACTGAGTATGACCTTATAGTATTACACAGGGTGTTTTTGTTTATTAAGCTAATTAAGTTAGTATTAAAACGTTTCCACGACGAGGCATCTTCATCTTCGTTTTGTCCTCAAGGTTTTGGTTGAATGCAGTGATTTGTAATAAGAAACAAACAAAAAAACATTCTGCGACATAAAATGGAGCGGGGAAGCACTTCAAGGAAGCGTTTCTTCACCGTTAATTTAATTAAATGCGACTTACCATCTCAGAGTCTGTGCAATCTGTTTCTGCTTTTTCTCCAACATTATAAATGAGTACGATTCTTTGCGTCTTCCCCCTGAAACATCCAAAAAACATGGAAAACGTCGTTGACGATGATTTACTCAAAATTACAAGTATTTCATATTTTTGATGAAATCAGCGGTTTTGCGTTGTACCACCTTCAATCATGTTTGCAGCAACAGTTATGGGAGACAAGAGTCAACAAAGTGGACAAGTCAAAATCATCCATTCACAAAGCTAAGGTAACTGACGAAAGTGAAATTAAAAATTAAAAACGGAAATCGGTGATTGGAGTCGAATATTCACAATGGCATAAAAGGCGCAATACCAGCAATTTGTGGAGCCAGATTTGTACACGCTTAGTGAACAAACGTCTAATTCATGGTTATGCACTCGTAAACAATACAGCAATTTTTTAATTGATCGCCTTGAGACCAACAACGAAGTAGCTTTTTTTTATATATTTCTATAGTCCTGTACCAGTACCTACGTAAAGAGCTTTCAACAAGTGTTTTTTAATACGATCCGACCACATCCAATGGTACCATCCAAGCGCCAGTGGATCAGAGATTGTTTGCTCCTTGAAGGTATATGTAAGGATACCTTTGGAACATTTACACCTGTTGCTACAGGGAATCCTGGCCCCAGTTGTTCAAAAGGCGGATGACGCTATCGACCGGATAAATCAGTATCCATTGGATAGGGCAAATTGGTTTTTTGTCTGACTTATCCACTGGATAGTGATTCATCCGGCGGATAGCGATAATCATCGTTTGAACAACTGGGGCCTGTTCTGTAAGACTGTGCGCAATTTTGTAAATTGTCTTTTTAAAGTGAATCTTAATAAGTCTAGATCTTGTGATAAAATTGATTAAAAAGACAAACGCAACTAGATTCATTTTGACAACGTTTCGACATCGTCCGATGTCATCGTCAGGCAATGAACACTACAACACTAAAACTCGCCGCTGGGGGTGCTGTTGTTTGGCCATGATCAATTGTACTCAGCTATCGGGAGGCATCGCCTAGCAGATCATGGCCAAACAACAGCACCTCCAGCGGCGAGTTTTAGTGTCTTAAAGAAATGCGCATCGAAACTTGATTGCTTAATTCATGAGATGTTCTACATCAAAGAATTAAAACCATCACTTAATGTGCAGTCAGACTCTGTCAGGGCAAAACTATTTACTTAGATTTCACATTTATTGTTAGCGTACTATTGTATATATTATTCTATTGTTCTATTGTTCTTGTACTATAAGTTATGCTTCATCCGATTAAAATTCATTGCCTGACGATGACATCGGACGATGTCGAAACGTTGTCAAAATGAATCTAGTTGCGTTTGTCTTTTTAGTCAATTAAAGTGAATCGGAAGCAATAAAACCGAGACGATCCTCACACTGAGACATACCCTTGCATAGCAACAACTGAGAAGCTAACTTGCCGGCCCATAGCTATTTCTTTGAACTTCAAATCATTAGAATCCGGAACATAGTTCCCTCAGAATCTTTCCACTCCACTACCTTAAGAGCTGTAAAGCTACAGCCCCACTTGCCGCGATAAGATTTGTTCAGGTGCTTTGTGGAGTAAAAGGTAATACTGACTATAGACAACCATTTCCAGCGTTGTTTTTTTTTCTTTGCGATATATTTGCATCTCAGTATCCAAGTTATCAAAGTAGCAAGTGCAGACGATGCGGTAAATCGAATATAATTTCGAGAAATTTTACATATCTTGTTCAAACCCGAGGGAAATACCCGCCTGCAAGTCAATATCGATTTTGGCTTCTCGTGCATGAGACCTAAAGACCAATCATGATAACCAAGCGCTATTAAAGCCCCTCCGTGCGAAAAAAAAATAAAAAGACTTTAAAAGACCCTGATGACCAGAAAGAAGAGTTTTAAGATTTGCTTTGAAGGTCACTACATCAATACATTGCTCCTCCAGAAATTACCCTAACATTTTAAGCTTTCATGTTCTGCTCAATTTTCATTTGTATTGCTTTTAACTTTGCAAACAAAGCCATCTTTACTTTTTAAAGCGAATTTCAGATGTATACTCACTATGCAGAATTCGGGTCGGCGTCAGTCGCCTTTGAAATGAAAAAAATCCTTCCACCTTTCGGTCAGAAACAACTGTGCATCATATACACAAACTGTCTCCGCTGACGTTATTAAATACTTGCTCGTCGAAAATACTTGTGCAACAATATGTACGTAATTCAGAGGCTGAAGTGTTCTCAGTAATGATCCTAGTGACGTGTTTAGTAATATCTTACTTTATTTACGTGCCAATCATTTCAACACTGAGGCACTTATATACAGACACCACTCCAAGTCAACCGCAATGAAATGATTTTTTTTTTCGTAGAAACGTAATAAAAAGCAACCAGTAAAAGCGGAATAGAAGACAAAATCATCAGTATATGATATCTCGTATATAAAAACGAGTCTCGGAATAGAAACGCACCCAGTGCATTGGTCAAAGGAAAGTGTTTTGTTTTTTACAGTGCAACTATAGCTAAAAAAGTTCATGACCTCCACTGTTATGTATTGACTTGTTTGTATAATAAGCACGCGCCAAGGATAAGAAAGTTGATAAATTGTTGTAACTTCAATTGCTTTAACAAACAGCAAACGTCACTGAACGAAATAAAAAATTGTATCGATTTCCAAGTAACAGACAAAACACCAGCAGCAGCCTTTAATTAATGCGCATATAAATCTCGAACGAGGAAAGTTAGTTTAGGGTCTCTCCATAAATTTCTATTTCAAGAAGCAGTTTATTCTGTTTTTCTTTTCTTTCCGAAATTATCTCTTCTCTTTTTAATACTTGTTTTTTTTTTCTAAAATTACTCGAAAATTGTAATCAATTTAAACGGCTTGAGTACTTCAACTTAATGTAGCGATTCCAATATATTAAACAAGATTTTTCTGTGCCGTGGCACGAGATCTCTTTTAGCGGTTTCTATGTGCCAATGGGAAACACCTGAGAACATAAAGTGTTTAACATGCTGGTAACAAGCAATGAAAAAGTTTCAACATGACCAACAAACAGCTCATATTATCGAGTAACAGAGTAAAAAAGTTAGATTGTGTTTACAAAGAAACAAGTAAAATATTATCTAGAGACCTCATTGGACGCTCAAACACACTTTCATGTCGATCAATCTCTAGAACCAATACCTATCCACCATGTTTTTATCTTTTTTGAGTCGCACCGTTCAAAAACACTCTGTCCCAGGAACAACATGTTTTATCTAAAATTACCCGAGAATCCCAAATGTTGCTAAATGGAAGTTACTAACACTGATGTCTACGTAAAAGATAGAACACTGTTACACGCTTTTCATGTTCATTAGTGAAACGGACTGTGGAGTTAGTTTGTCAATGAATAAATATCGTACAGCAGTAACAGGCAAGTAACTAAATGCGACTAAAAAATGAGCATTGTGTGTAACGCTGTTATCAAATATAATTGATGTATTAAGGAGCGCACATAACGAGAACCCTTCAGGGGCACCCAACGATAATCATTGGTGACAGTGTTCGGGAGAGTCAAACTGTTATAAGAAATTCGGTTCTAGGTTGCCAGATAGCTACACATTTCTGTTCTAAAACATCACCTAAAACTGAGATTCGCAAGTAGGGAAAATCGTCCCTTTCGTTTTCGCAAGGGGTAGTTTTGCAATTTTTGGCACCTAGCATTTTCTGATGAGCAAATAGCTTGGTTGGAAGTTCTTCGAAGCTAGCAATTTCTGGAAGTGAAGATATCATTCCGTAAAATTTCGGACACTTCAATTTTCAGCTAAGATATCCGAACAGATCAAATTCCTCTAGGTGATAAAAGCATCTCTATCGACAGTCTTTATAGGTGACAAAGAGCCTAGAAAAGCCTCTAAAAGGCTGTTTGGTTTAATTTAAGTGATAAACGTAATATATAACGCTGTGTGAGGCAAATAGCCAGGGGCAACCAACGATAATCTTTGCTGCGTGAAATATGAGTTTGAGAGAGTCAAACTGTTCTAAGAATTTCGGTTTTACGTTGCAAACAGCTAAAGCTTTCTTTACTAAAACATCACCTAAAAGATTCGCAACCAGAAAAAAGTAGTCCCTTACGTTTTCGGAAGAGGTAGTTTTGCAAATGTTAGCATTTAAAAGGTCACCTAGCAGTTTCGGACGAGCACTGAGTGCTTCCCTGGAAGGTAACGTTTAGCTAGCATTTTCTGAAAATATGAAGATTTCACATTCCCTAAAATGTCGGACATTTCAATTTTCAGCTAAGATCAATTTCTTCTAGGACAGTCATTATACATTACAAGGAGCCTAGAAGTAAATGTCTCTCCAAGGCTTTTGGCTTAATTTGCTAGTTGGTTGCCCTTGAATAGCCTTGACTTGAGCTGTGACAGACGGCATAGATTACGTTCCTAATTCACCAGAATATATTTCTTTAATTAATTGGTAGTCTGCTAATCACCAGTTAGCTATAATTATCTCAAATTATTTTATATAGCGTATGTTATGTTTATTTTCAGTGGCGCTGACTTGAATATATACAGTTGAATCTCGTCATTTCGAAGTCGCAAGGGAAAGAGAAAATTGTTCGAATATTAAGCGGGGCTCGAAATAGCCGGTTCGTCATAAAGTGCTGTACTCGGAATATATGGCGATGCTTGAAGGCCTTTTGGTCTTAACTACAATTGTCACCGAATATTTTCATTATTTCAATTAAAGCAAAGATCATGGTAACTCTTTATCTGCAAATCTAGAAGTGTGGAGAGGAATTCTATATCTACAGTCTTTCCCACCAGAAATCTTTGTTTCAGAACGCGTCGTAATTGTGGTTTATTTACCAGACTAGCAGATGTGCAATTCGAATTGTGCGCTATGGGACAATAGTCCATTTTACAGTTGTGTGCTTAGTTACCTGGCCTATGAATGAAAGTGAGCCTAGAGTTGACCTTGTTTTGACAGAAACCTCACTGCTTTTCTTATGTATATTTTACTAATTAGCATGACAACAACATCATTAACATCAGAAAAGGAGGGAGGTCTGTATCATAAAAAGGTCAACTCCAGCCTCCCTTTCATTTAAAGGCCAGGTGACTAGGCACACAACTGTAAAGAGGTCTATTGTCACGATATTTTGACAGCGTCTAAAGTTAGTCAACCTTCCTTTTACTGAATTAAACTTCGAAATAAAAGGGAAGCATCAAGGATGAATTAGTCCAAGTAGGAGGGGAACTCGGAATAACCGTAGTAAAAAAAAAATGGGCAAAACCAAGGGAAATGAACATTAGTCGAGTTCGAAATAACGGGATTCAACTGTAATTATTCTTGACGACTTTGTTCTTATTGATTGTTTAGTTAAGAAGAGTTCGTTCTTTTTATTTCCAGCTACCAGGTTTCCTTAGACAGGAACTGTGCTAAAATTTCTAGACTTGCATTTTGCTTGCTCTATGAAATCAAATATTAATAACTTTCATATTCCTGTCATGTTACTCTGTCTTTCTGCAAAGAAACTGTGAACAAACAAGACAAGTTCTCTCTTTCAATAAAGGAAGTTCTCTTACATTGTGAAAAATAAAGGAACGCGTTGTTTAAAAGTGTGCAATGATGATGTAATAAGGATACTATGTTAGCCACTATCAAAAATACCATAAAACGCTTTGTTTGTCCCTCCAAAAGTTTGCATAAGCATTGTTTCCAGTTTCTGTTGGGACCTTTGTAAGTCCCAAGAGAAACAGCTATTAAGTCAAACTCTATCATGAACAGCATGGTCAGATCATTTGAAACTATAACTAGACGCCGATGCAAGTCACTTATGGTTCAGTGAGAGCGTTGGTTTGTGATTGGAATCAGTGAGGGCTCCGCTGAGTTATCGGGTAGACGTTCAAATACCGGACTAAAATGGAGGAGGACAAAAGGCATTGCTAATTAGGTAATGTTATGTTCGCTTTGCTGTTTTGTTTTATGGACATTAATTATTTCGGGTCCTGTATACGAAAGACCAGCCCAGCTCTCACTCTGAATATCAATTTGGACTGTGATTCTCATCTGAATTTACTGACTCCACCTTTCATTCTAGGTCAGCCCTTTATGTGTCTCTTTACCGTACGGGGTCTTTAATATTGCTGAATTCTATAGTTAGTACAAGTCATCACAATATTTAAGCTTTAACTGACGCCCGATGTCCAAAGGCTACTTAAATTTTACTTACGAATACAGGAATAGACAATGGACTTAAAACTGGGCTTTTTCATTTTTTGCAGCTAATAATAACAGGAAAGCGAAGTACTTTGGTAGAAGCATACTGAAGCTCGTATAAATAATATTAAACAAACGTGAACATTCGTTCCTCACAAGTTTTCATTCCAAAGCACCTTGGCCATTTTCATATCATTGTGTTCCTTTCGTCGACAGGAAAGCCCCGAAATTATTGGGTGTAATTAAGATCACCTAAATCCCTCTATTCTCGGCGACATCTTCAAAAAGAGGACGTTTCAAAGCCCGAAACATTTCACTTCTTTAAAAAAAATTCTTAAAAACCGGTTAAACGATCATCCCTCCAAATATATAGCTGATCGTAATTTTATTCAGAAGTTTTCAGGATTTGAAAAAACGATGGATTCGTTCCGGTAGGAAACAATTTCTCCGATCAAGAGTCGAATTTAAGATTCAAATGGGGTCTAGAAACCTGCTTTCTTGGAAACCAATAGAAGACCCCTTGCGTAAAACGGCAGAAAAAGGCCTTGCCGTGATCATTCTGAGATCATTCAGTATTACGAGGCCATAGATTTCAAAGAGATCTATTGCTGAATGGGCATTTATAGAGAACGTACATACATCTAGCCTACTTCATGCTTCGATTAATTGGATTCAATGTAGGAAGTTAAATAAGATTGTAATTGTCACGGCTAAGCCAATCGGGATGAAACTCTCTGTGATCCAACCGTCGTCCACAACATTGGTGGGAGGCGAGTGCTCTCACCACTGCATCAAGCCTGCTGCCCCCTTCTTTGCGAAGAATACTTGATAAAAATTCTAGACTTGAACGGGACCCCCGGCCGTTATTCGCAACTCCTTAATTTACGTTGCTGTATAACTGCGATGATATCCAACTAAGGGGGTATTTACGAGAAAACAAGATGAACTTTTTGCAACCGTTTACATGAAACCGGAGTGAAATGCTTGGTGCCTGGTTTCGGGATGAAACATACTGGCTTTAACCCGGTATGAGATTTGTTGTCATTTACACGAGAACGGTACGAACTCAGATCAGGCCAGAACGAGAATTTCTCTTCTCGGTCCAGCAACCGAGACGAAGTCAGATTGGTCTGAGGCCGGTCTCGTGAAAACGCATAAAAAGAAATGAATGGAGGCCGATACGAACTCATGCTGGTCTGAGTTCGTGTCAGTCTCATGTAAATACCCCCAAGTTTCGCTTATGGCCTTGTTATATCCCATTAGTCATAGAATGTTCTCATGTACCTCAAACGTTTAGTGTCTACAGCATTTGTTCAATTTAAGTTTTGCAACAAGTGATTCAGGGCCTGAAATTGGTCCTTGTAAACTTGACTTAAATCAGTGCCATTTGTTAGCGGACCAGTATCAACTCCACCACGATTGAACAGAACCGCATGGTTTCCTTCTTTCATTTGGGGGACCAAATTCTTAAATGTTCATATTTGCATGGTCACACCCTTACACGGCCTTAAATCGATGGTAATCAGCTTTTGAAGAAGTTTGTGAAATTGTACTAAATTTTAAAAAAAAAACTTTTCTGTTGCAACAATAAGTGGAAATGACACCTATGGAGGGCAGTACTTCGTAAATTTCTTTCATCGAAAGTCCCCGTCAGTTGTTAACATATATCCTGCTAACATTCATATGGTGCTTGCCTTTTTGCAAAGTCTATTCTTCCGGTAGTCCCCGCAAAGGGATTGTACTGCGAAGACTGACCATTCATGTTCGCAAGCTGCAACGGAGTTTGACAGCGTAATGTGTCGTATTTGCAAAAGCTTAAACCTCTGATTAGGCTAAGCAAATTAATTTCAAAAAAGGGGACTTAATCAGAAACAAAATCAGCAGTGGTCTGCTGTTACTTTGTAACACTTTATAAGTCCTCACTTTTGTCGTATTACTGGGATAAATTGGCTTTAAATTACTCATGCACTCGTAATTCTTGAGTTTGTACTCGCAAATACTGTCAAGTTGAACTGGAAAGTCAAGTTGTGGAATACCTCTTTACAGCTTCTTTAAAAGAAATCCCTGGTCGTATTTCAGCTACTCCTATCCAAAATTGTCCCTCGGGATCTGATGACTGATAGAGTCGATTCAAAGCTAGGAAGAGAGTGTCACCCGTCTTTCTGGATATTGGCCGTTTTAAATGTAGGGCTCTTTACAAACATCTGTTGAGGTTTTAAGTGCTCATTACGTGACAAAGCCACGAAGGGAGTTAAGACAACGTGGCGTTTCGATCATGGTTCCCACTTGCTAAACCTTTTGTTCACCATAAAAAGGTTTGGCGCCTTCATTGAAAGAGAAGGTCACTTGCCGATTGGAATGCAATATTATCCTAGAGATACATTTACAGTGATATCTTTTTTACGTCATGCCTCAAGTGCTTTAGTCTTCCATTTATATATCTTGAGTATTTCATCGTTCATGAGCGACTAATTGCTCTCTGTCATAAGTTATCTTCCCTTTTGAAGCAATGATACCACAGTCTGTGTGGACCAGACTCGCTCAGTCGGTGCTGGAATCATTTTAATAACTCTTGTCAAAAGAGTTATGGCTATTGCTGATATATTGACTGTAAATATCTAATGCTTCTGTTTGCAAGAGGAATCATCCATTTATATTATAGCCACATCCCAACATGTATGGCTGCATTATTTCACATAGTTATATAGCCATTTTCTGAACCAACGGGTTCTGTTTTTTCTTAGGAAATGCACGCATTTTTTTCATTGGCGACTGTATGACAAAGGCAGGTTCCCGCAGGTCAAAACCAAATACAAAGAAAAAATTGACAAGGGCTAAGGTTAATTGCTTCAAACATTAGCTGTTTTGATTATAGTTCCAGCTGAGTTTTTGAGAACGTGTAACATGGAACGTTTTTACTAACAATCGAAGGGTGATACATTTTACAAGGAAATCCTTTCAAGTTTTCATTTTAAGGCAAATTGGCCATCTCCTCATCCTTGCCTGCCTTTCTCTCAGGAAAGCCCCGAATCTAGCTAGTGGGTGGGTGTATTAAGTTTACCTAAATCCCTCTATTCTATATCTTCAAAAAGAAGACTTTTCAAGGCCCGAAACATTATGGCAATTATTATTATTATTATTAAATTTTATTATTTTACCTGTTCATGACGGCCTTCCAGAAATAGCTGCTCCTAATTTTATACATGCCTTAGAAAAAGTTTTTACGATTGTCGGAAAACGAACCCTGGCAACTTTACGAAAATATTCATTGAAACGCTGTCAACCTTAACAAGGTAGACGACATTGTCCTGATTTTCCATAAAAGAGTGAAATGACGAAAAGCGGGAGAACTTAACTTAGGATAAAGTTAATATCATTAATAGATATTGCGAGTCTAGTGTCTTGAAACACCTTAAATGTTGCCTTCGAAAGCCAATCTCCTTGTGAATTTGCTACTAAACTTTGTATAATGGCGAAAGTTCCTGGCCCCTTGGCAACAATTCTGCACAAAACTGACTGAATGACTTTTATGCGGCAGTTAACTTGCATTTTGTTAAAGGTCCTTTTCGCCTAATCATTGCCTTTGTTGCAAAAAAAATGCGCAAGGACCTGTATATTGTAATAAGCTGTAGGTGTTGATTTTTTTCCATCTGTCCTTGGTTGTTGAGAGCTTTTGAAATCGCTTTCCCTTTGACGAAGGTATAGTGGCAATTTCATTTAATTTTGAAGGTCACATATTTCTTACAGAGGACTGATAAAAAAAAGCACGTCTACCTCAAAACCGATCGAAGAAAATAACTTTTACGTCTTCTTCTGCTCATGTAGCGAAACTAACTTTGGTATTATCAAACATAATTGCTCTGAAATTTCAGTCTGCTTCATGAGCAGATGTTTATTCAACTTATAAAAAAGGGAATTGAATTTTTTAGCAAAGTTGTACAAAACTTTGATTTGAATATATTTTTTTTTTAATTTGACATGAATAAACATCAACAATGTGTGGAAAGCCGTAGCTGAAGCGACTTTGGCAATTTTAGACGGCAGAGTAATGTCAAATGCATACAAAGTTAAACAACAAAAGCCAGCAGAGGTTATTTCAAGACAAACGAAAAAAAATTATTCTTTTCCTTTGGCAGGTCGTAGTAAGAGACAAAGGGTACCAATAAACAGCTGTCAAATTTAATTTATTCGCCAGATAAGTTATTATATTTTCACAATAAAATACAATAACTCCAGTGTATTGCGACACAAACCAAGATGATAAGTAACTCATTACATGACGTCGGACACGACTCTCGAAGCGATTACTGCATGTTGCTTTTAGAGCATTTTAAACATAGTTACTTGGTTGGCTGGCTGCCATTTCTGAATCAAAACACATTGGCAAAAAAAGTGTTCTTTATAAGCATGCGGACCAATGAAATTGTTTCTTTGCCAAAGGCTGAATAAATATTTACGCACTCGCAAAGGAAAAATACAGGAATAATTAAAATAGATTATGATTTGAAAAGCAAATAGTCGTGTTAGTTATCTTTTAGTTCGCACACTTTGAAAATTCGATATATTAAAGTCGTTGCAAAAATCTAGGCCCAAATCAGTTTTCCTTACACAAATCATTTATTGAACTATATCTGTCTTTAATTAAGACCACGTGTACATTTAAAATAATCGGACTGGCCCTTTCGCAATTTATATTCTTTCCACGTTTGCCGGGTTAAAATGTATGAACACTTCTTTCATAAAATCAGTTGTACAAGGGAGTATCGACTAGTTTTCATCCTTGATAGAAGATGTAACATTATATTTTGCTGAATCTTCTCTCTAGCTCGACTTCAGTATTTCCGAGCAAAAGCAAGACAAATACAATAAGGGCTGAATTGCTTTGAAGTGCATGTCTTTCGCCTGCCAGGGCCAAAAATAACAAGAGTTTCCTACGGACTCATTTTTGAGACTTGTGACTCTCAAGAAATCCGTTGAGGTCCAGACAAAAAGAAAATGAGGGACTTATCAAGCAGGTGATCATGTCGTTTCAATTCTGCGGGTGACTATATCATAAATAAACAACAGCTGTAGTTAAATGGTTCACTTGGCCCAAGTGAACCATTTAACTAGTTGACTTTTGAATGGTTTGTTCAGCAAAAGTACAAGTTAAGCTTTAGGAAAGGGAAGGAAAAGCCTTAATTCTTGTCAAACAGAATCTGCGTAATGGCATAATTATCAACAATGTAATAGCAACATCATTTTTGTTCTGCAGACCAATTGAAATGGAAGACTTGTTCGTGCGCTTCGACCTTCTTTTAAGGATTATTCGACGCAGTAAATTATTGGTTTGTAGAATTTGGCAAAAATGCAAAAACAATCGTTCAGATCAATGGCGTGAACTATTGTAGATGCACACGAGAACCATCTCAGTCACTAAGGTGTCTCAGGTTCTATTTGAATCGATTCTGCATTAAAATTTCTTGGGGTTTGATATTCCCAGCACTCACTGTTATGCGTAGGATGAGTTTATTCCGGTTGAGTTTTATGTGGTATTTCCGTAAACACCGGGCTTCTATTCACACAAACAAAAACATCAATTTATTTACTGCGGCACTGTAAGGAAGTAGCCAGTTATTTTTTTTTAAAGCAGTTATTTCCTTCTTTGACGGTCCCCATTTTAGTTTTCCGTCCTGTTCTGTTCGTTAATTAAGGGTTTTGGTGCGAATGCAGACCGTATGATTGACTGACTTCATAAGGACCCAGAAAAAAATCTGGTTTTCCCACTAAGAGTTGATCTACGATTCAGATTACTACCCCTGAGGGGCCAGATCATTAAACTACTGAAGATTCGTAGTAGGGTCGTATCTACTCTAGCTACGAACTGCCTCGTGACTGCGATAAGGTAAGCGTTTGAAGTAGTTTCCTCTGCACCTGTCTTAAACAACACAACACAAGACTAATGATAATTCGAAGAAGAGGAAGAAGAAGAAGAAGAAGAATAGTAATAATAGTAATAATAATAATAATAATAATAATAATAATAATAATAATAATATGCAGAAGGCCACACTCTTGGGCACGGTAAAGATCATTAGAAAAGTTGTCGAAACGTACCTGAGACTGTTGCATGTGGCTTGATCTTGGAAACTTTAGAAACTATACTCGAGGGCGCTTTCCGTTTGACAGAACTGACCAGGCCAGACTGCCTTCAAATTAACACACTTCGAGGATGATATATATACTCCTCCGGAAGAATGCGAGGGATTATCGTGCGAATGTTCCTTCAAATTATTGCATTTTCATTGCAAACTGACGGGTCTGACCGGCCAGTGCTGACAAAAAGAAAGCGCTCTAAGTTTCAAGCTTCTTTAGGCGACCACAAGTGGTCTACTAATTAATTGAGGAGACTGTAAAAAATCCAGTCATGTGAAATTAAATCAACGGATTCAAATACAGACTATATCTCATACTGATATTTTTTAAAATTTCTTTATTACAATTTAATGGTGAGACAGAAATGAAGCAGGGAAAAGAATTAATTAAGATAAGTTGATAAGTAGTCCTAGACCACAAATCAGCACAGATAACCAGAAAATAAATAACATCATAATAATAATAATAATAATAATAATAATAATAATAATAATTAATAATAATAATAATAATAATAATAATAATAATTTAGAAGCTGCTGTTAAAGCAGAACAATTTCAAAAGGAAGCAGTTATAGAAGAAGAAGTGAAATCATGGAGAGAAAAGAAAATGCATAAGGCAGCTGGAAGAAGAGGGTGTTGACACCAACGAAACGTGGAATTGGCTTTTGAAAAAGCTGACCTTAAATCCAGCACTGAAGCTTTCATCTGTGCAGCACGAGAACAAACTGTGAGAACGAAGTGTCCTGTGGACGAGAGTGCGGAATCTCCACTGCGTCGAATGCGTGACTAGAGAGGTGAGAGTGTTACCCATGTCATTAGCGAGTGCAGCAAACTTGCGCAAAAAGAATATAAGAAGAGACACGATAATGTCGCCAGAATGATTCATTGGGAATCGTGTGGTGTGATCTGTTGAATAGGTTGGACAGAGCACCAAATGGTTCGAACACCAGCCCCATAGTGTGTTGGAGACCAATAAGATCAAAGTGTTGTTGGATTTCAACGTACAGTGCGACCATATAATAGGGGCTAGAATGCCGGATATTATTGTTGTGGGAAAGGAGGATAGAGTCTGTAAAATAATCGATGTTGCCGTACCAGCGGACTGAGAGTTAACTCAAAGACAAGTGAAAAAATTGAAAAATATCAAGATCTCAAGCGTGAGATAACAACGATATGGACTTCGCGAAAAGTGGAGGTGATACCGCTTATTGTAGGAGCTTTGAGAGCAATCCCTAAAGGTCTGAATAAGTCGCTTCAGAATATTGGTATAAGGGTAAAATCAGGGTACGTGCAGAAGACCGCATTACAGTGGAACCCACCCTCCCCCCCCCCCCCCCCCCCACTTTTTTTTTGGCCTGGAATAACGGCCATACATTCACGTATAGGAAACCCTCGTTAATGCAGTCACCCGTTAATACGGCCAACGGCCACAATTTTAAATCCCAAACAGTAGAATATTCTATACTTTCACTCCGTTAATACGGCCACTCGCGCTAAATTAAGAAAACCAAAACCCCTGTGACATGTCAATTTCATTGACCTTTGTTATTTACTACTGTAATTGAACAGCTCATTTACTTTACAAATTACAACACTCCTCCCTGTTTTCATTACAAACGTGATCTTGACACTGCTGTAACATCCAGTAAGGCAAATCGCGGAGGGATTAAGGGAAGGGATTAAAAACACGTCTTTCGCACAGGTAATTACGGCGGCTTCCGTTTATTAGAAGCATAGTAAGTTGGGCCTGTTCTTGTTTTGATTTTAAGCTCAGGACGTACAGTGCACTTTAAACTTTTTAAAAGCGTTTTATCTACTGAGCGAAGTTTCATGTATGTTATACAATTACTGTACGTTCATTCCTGTTGTTCATTAAAGCGAAAAGTTGTTCTGGAAGTGCAAATGCGATATTTGTCATGACGGCCCTTTAGTCATGAATTTCATCCTATCCCGGCCACCCCGATAATATGACCAATTTTTTTGGGCCCGTTTATGACCGTATTAACGGAGTTCCATTGTACTAGGAACTGCAAGGATACTACGAAGAGTTCTTGAGATTTGAGAGATCGCCAGAACTTTGTGACCCTTGATTACTAGCTGTAACCCGCTCCTAGGGAATTTTAGTGTCCGGTTGACCAGCGAGACTGGGTTTAATTGTATTTATTATATGGCTTGTGTTTGTAGCCGATATAACGCGCGCTCTGATTGACTAATTGTGACTGGATTGTAGGGCATTATTCTCCCGTAATGCCCATGGCCGATTACGGGCTTGCAAAAACAAAGCAAAATGTAATTAAAAAGCTATATAATAAACTACTTACTAACCGAGCTAGCTCGAGCCGTACTGGGGAATATTGGCCGCTAGGTCCGTACTGCCACGACCTCGGGCCAATATTCCCCAGTACGGCCCTCGCACTCGGTTTGTAAGAAGTTAATAATAATAATAATAATAATAATAATAATAATAATAATAATAATAATAATAATAATAATAATAATAATGATGATAATAATAATAATAACAATAATAATAATAACAATTATCATTTAGCTTTACTTTTTACTCCCATTTGTACTACCTAATTTGATATTGTAAATATATAATAATGTTCTAGAGTATTTATCAAATCACAATTGAACATAGCATTATTATTACAGAGAATCGTATTATTTTATAGATATATTTTAATAGTTGAAAATAATAATAATTATAATAATATTAATAATGATATTTTAAAATATACTATATTCATTAAAATCAGTGTTATGAAAGACAAATACTATTTGAAATGCGGAGTTGACATTGAAGATAATAGCAGGTCTAGCAGTGATGAAGGTTGTCTTCAATCTTCAACTTCAACATACTTCATTCCGCACTTAAATACATGTCTTTAATACATGTAGTCTCTAACAAATATCTTCACCCTCTCCGGGTTTGTTACGAACTTACAACATGACAAACACTCAGTTGGCTTGAGAGCTCGTATGGGTAGAGCACTCAGGACTGCACCAGTATCATTCACAGAAGTTTCCAGTTTAAATCCCCTCTTAGCCTGAATTATTCAGGCTTTCTTTCGTTATTGCAAACTGAGTAGCGATATATCTGCGATGTCCGTCCATCTCATCATAATACTCGAGCTAAATGCTTGCTGTTACTCGATCATGAGAAAGATAAAAGTACACGATATTTTAACATCACTATAATGCATCACTCAAAGACAAGAATATTAATCCGGCTCAGCAATTTAAGAATATGAATATTGTCAGTCGGGTACGCTCTGGCTCTTCAATGCTGCTTGAAATTCCCTCGATCACACGTACAAACTCTGCTCCTAGATTCACACCTCTCTGAAGCAATCACTTAAGTTGATTATTTTTCAGTCTTCCCTGATTCCATTTTATTTCACCATGTCTTAGAGAATAACGTTCTCTTGTGTTAAAGTTAAAAGTACTTAAATTGCCTACCTTTTTAAAAAAATATTGGAACACTGACTTAAATTTAAATAGAAAGAACAGGGAGATATTCTATATCCTTATCAGTGGTGATAAAATTATTTCTTTTTGCAACGTTTATCCACTCCCGAAAAGATGAATATACTGTTTTTTACAATGCTTTTGTTACTTGTGAGAGTTCTTGAGCTGTTCTTGAGCTTCTCCGCTATATTTTTCGTCATGTGGAGGTTATTTAGTCGGTTAGAAAAAAGGTTCGATTCATGCGAAAATGCTTTGCCTTGAATTTTCAATATATGCGATATACACTCCTTGTAAAAAATTGAACCACATGGAACCGTGAATTGGATATCTAATACCAGAGGTTTATGGAAAACGGTTAAACCGTAAGGGCGTGCGTTATGAAATAAAAGTCATGATCAGGTGCCCGGTGCAGTCTTACTGAGGAAAAAAAATTAAAATTATGATCAAATATAGAACAGAACTCCTCTGGACTTTTGCACAATAATTTCCAAAGAAGACCTGGAACGATCACATTACTACAGCTAATAATCTAACCACAGGATCGAAGACGAATAAAATGACTCATCAAATGCTCTGTGAAAGTGACAACGTAATTTGTAAAGAATATACTTGACAGCCTATACTCTTCCCTTAATGTATTGTTATGACGACATCATTCTACCGTGAACATGACTAGCCGTGCAGATATTTCACCGCAGCCTTTCGTGCAATGTTTTCAGCTCCAAAGAAAAAAACAAAGCTAGTGAAAACAAGGCGGGCAAACAAAGAAGTTGTATTTTAAATATAAGTAAAAGAATTTCTTGAACGAACGAATACCCCAAAGTTGCCCGTACTCTGTCAATTACTCTCCAACAGAAGGGAAGTAATTAATACACAGAGCAGAAATTCTCTTCTGCTTAATTCATAGAACTGCTCAGAGAGTATGCTATTATCATACTGCTCAATGAGTACGCTATTACACAGCCTACAGAATGCGTAATTGATACTCGAGAGGACTCAAGTTGCAAGGCATAATCACTATTCGGTTGTAAAAGCCATTTTCGTCAAATAATTACACGATAATTAATTCGACTTCTAGGGAGTATCTTCAAAGGCGAAAATTTCAAAATAAGCGGTAGATTACAGTTCACATAACCGTTCACAAAGCTTCCAGGTGGACAATCAAACATAGCCGTTTCAAGCTTAGCCTACTCTGGCTTAAAATACATTACGATTCAATACTCTTTTACCAGTTCTCCTCAGAGCTTAATTACCCAACTGAGTCAAAGTCCCCAATACCTAAATATTGTAATCGCGGAAGTAAACTTAAGGAGCGCTAGCACTCATCAATATAGCCATTCCCGCCATTTTAAAGGGGTGAACTGAATTTAACATAAAATACAAAAAAGCGATTTAATTGATACAAAATTACTTAATAGAGCCTTACAAGCTAATTCAATGGACGGGAAAAGGCTAAAACCTTTATTAATAAAAGGAAAACTAAAGCTGGCAAAAGTACAACCTGGATGCATGTGATATTCATCAAACATATCGGCATTTAAACTTCGAACCTGTCTCAAAAGAGCCGCGAATGTACACTTCCAAATGCTGTTGTTTGTATATTACCGTTAAACATTTTATTTTCTTAGATAAAAACAAAACAACTTGAGGGAGAGGCCAGTTGCTGAAAAAGTGCGAATTACTCCAACTCGGGTGCGCAGTAAACGTTGATCGAGTTTTGGCCAAATAGAGTTCTTTCAAAAACGTAACTTTGGTGGCTGAAGATGATGGACACTGATGATTAATACCGGCGAGCAAAATTTGTTGAAAAATCTTCCTTGATCAACGGACTTGCTTAAGAAGCTATGAACGCCGCGTTGGCCTTCAAGTAAAGCCTTTACTTGAAGACCAACACGTTGAAACTGTCTGATTCAAATAACGGAACCAAGATCGAGAACTTTCCCTCCTGGTATCTAAAGGAGAATTATTAGGGTCAATGCAAGTTACGAAAATAAATCGGGGGGATAGAAAGAGCGACTGGAGTATAATTAATTTATACATCGTCCAGTAGAGGACAAGGGATCGATATTAAAACTAAAACGGACGGTCATTTCTAAAGCTATTATTCTGGACACAATGACGAATTTGGTGTATCAAACATGTTTTATTAGGTTTTATAGTAGTTTCAAAGGTTCTTCATTTGTCCGCCTGTAGGGGTTGAGACATGTATTCTATAGTCTAAAGCTACCAGCGAGAAACTGCTCTGCCAGAGTAAATACGTTAATAAACTGAGAAAATTTGAAAAAAAGGAAACTCGTGATTCGTTTGGCAGCTGTAAACCCTGCCACGACAATTTCTATCATGTGAGAATAAGACGGGTTCTAAAATGTGAAGACAATCAAGATAGCAGAGCTGATAAATTGGCCTTTATGGTATTCCTTTTACACAACGAATTTGAAACAATTATCGCTTAAACTAGAGCATAACCTTAGATTTAAAGTAACAAAATGGTTTTTACTCGTTTAAGATCACGAAAAGTTTAAAGGTCTTAAAATTTCGCGGAAATAAAGATCATTCAAATTTTGATCAGCTGAACAATGTGCCTTAAACACTTGAGCTTAAATTAGCATTTTGGAAACATCACCTTCTGGGGAGAATGCAAAGATGATCGCTTAGAATTGTATTCACGTGCAAAATAGGGTTAGATAATCCGAAATTAAAAGCTCTTTAAAATCCCTTTCAATTCTGAGAGAACCGGGGATTAACAAAAAGAGCAGTGTAGTCGTTATTCTAATCAGCAATTTATTTGTAATTAATAACAAGTCCTGTTGGAGTTGTATGTTTTTTACTGACGGGAATTTCAAAACGCTTAGATAGGTTGACAGTAACTTGACTTCGCGAATAAAAGAACTTTGGAAGCTCAAATCTGTCCACCTTTCTATATCTTCGCATGGCGACCCACGAAATTTCGTAATTGAACTTGAGTTGCGTTGTTACATAAACAAAAGAGGAAATTATAAACATGCATCGATACAAGACAATGTTAGCCTCTTGTTCTATTGTTTTTCTTGGTTATAGGGAGTGTTATATCAGTGTTTTTGTTTCCGTTTTTTGTATTCAACAACGAACGGTAAAAATAATTGCTCTACCAGTTTTCTTCTTTATTCGTAACAATTTTTAACTCTACGTCATTTCTTCTGCAACTTTTGGTTTGATTAAATTTTTTTTTTTGAATTGGTAATAACTAATTTTAATTTGGTTGAAATTTTCCTGAATCGCGTCAGCAGGAAAAAGAATTGTTTTGAAATCTTGCTAAAGGAAAGTGGAGAAGAATTACGGCCGATGCATTTCATGGGGACTAATAAGTTAACATTGGACAAAATATATGAAATTTATAACAGATTCAGTTTACCAAGCTAGAAGTATGATCAACGTATTTCAAATGAACAGTCAAACGGCAGTGATTTAAAATATCTTCAAGGAAACTTACCCTTTGGCCTACAGTGTTTTACATCTTCAGTAGTACATTCGTCATCCGTCTCTACCTCGCAATAAGATCTCTGTGCACGAGCTCTTTTAGGCCGACAACTGGATGTTTCCTCGTGGGTCACACTTTGCTTCGAATCCACTTTAACTGTTTTGGGCTCCATTTGTCCTTGCGAAAATACAATTGACTTATGACATCAAAAAAATGCGCAAATTTCACCTCTTGGGACGAAGTGTTAGTTATATGCCCCGCCGCTAAAGGCCTTTAAAAATACGAATTTCCGGACTGGTTAATAACTGAGATTCGTTTCGTCAGCAGGTGCAAAGAACTCCCACCTTCCGACTTTTATGATCAAGGGGACAAAGTTGTCTTTATGAATATACAATCGTGCGCGAACAAAGAAAGCACACTGCAGTTGCTCTGACACGACATCTGATTGGATAGTTATAACAATACACGAAGAGACTTGCCATGCTCTTATAAGACCATCAGAGAAGTTTTAATTTATAAATATTCTTATTGGGGCTTTGTAAACACATCGGCTAAATTATTCAGGTTACGCTTTTGCCTTGAGCTAAACACGAAAATGATACAAAATGATTTATAATGATTAACCTCGAGAAAACTCAAAGCGGCAATACAGTGAAAGACCTAGGATGACCTAAATGCCTGTTCAGTACTCGTAATAACGACAATAGTGACCAATTTAGATCTTCAATTATTCGACGGGATAAAAGTATTACATAATTTTCCCTCGTTTATGTTTTCTTTCTAGAGGATACAAAAGCTACCTTGTTTCAACTCACTCGCTGCATTAATGCATGAGCTTTCAATGAAATGGAACAGCTGGCGCAGATTTTTACAGGAATCCTTTGATTTTTTTAGACGCGTTATTTTCACCGCGCTGAAAACCTCGAAAATCCCAAAATGCTCACTCAATAACCAAAGGGAAATTTTAAAGCGTATGGTTTTTTTTTTAAATCGAGAAAAGTCACCTTTAATTTCTGCCTTGTTCTCGGCTTGAGTGAATCAATTACGGGAATATGAATCACCGACATTACACAGTAAATACAGAACCCAACGGAAGGTTTTTTTTTCTCTCTAATCTAAATTTGAAACATCCTCGTTTATTTTTTCCCTATATCCAAAGAAAATTGTGCGATCTTTAATTGGCAACAAAGTTACATGCCGTACATCCTCTGAAAATTGCGTTTTCTCGCCATCATTATCATTATTATTAGTAGTAGTAGTCATAATAGTAGTATAGTAGTAGTAGTAGTAGCAGTAGTAGTAGAAGTAGTAGTAGCCTTATTATTACCATTATCATCATCATTATTATTATTATTATTATTATTATTATTATTATTATTATCATCATCATCATCATCATCATCATCATCATCATCATCATCGACTGGAATGCACGCCGATTGAAATTTCGTCCCTGAAAACAGGCAATGAATGACAACAGGAGTTCCCTCAACATCTACTTCTCGAGCAAGCATGAGCAGTTGTTTGAGCCCTAACCATAAAATAACACTACTTGTAACAATGTGCTTATTGTTTTCAATAGGCAGTTAACATTCTGACGAAACGGGTATACTTTAAGACGTTTATTAGCAGGAACTGTTCATTTTGTTACGTATGATATTTCTAGAAATACCTGTTCCATTCCAAATTAAATTTCCAATTCCTGGCGTTAAAATGCAAAAATACCTTCGCATTCAGTGAACCAATCAGGAACTCATGATTAGGAGCGTACAGTGGAACAGAGTTTTTACAGACCGAGTTATTTTTAGATTAATTTTTTCTGCAAAACCAGGCCTGTCCGGATAATCACAAAGTTTGCATGAGAAATTATTACCCAAGGGATTGAAAATGGTCTCTCTGGGAAGCCAAATCTTACTTAGAACTCGTCTAAAGATAACTTGATCTGTGAAATGCTGTTAAATACTGTGACCTAGTATTGGAGTTGTGGGCTGCTGATTATATGGCTCTTTGTTCACAAATCTATAGCATTTTGTTCTGGCCTTCATTGAAAGCAGCTTTTTTAGTGTTTAGCGCAAGGCAAAATTCCGGTTACACTAAGCCTCTAAGAATCCAGCTTATATAATTAGAGCCTGAGATCGTAACGAAGATCTACCCTACACATCCATAGTTAGTTGCCGTGTGAGTCACGAGTCTGGGTCAATGTGAAAGTCGTGGGTCAAAGAGGATCTCAGCGGGATGGGATGGGGGAGGTTGAACAATTCGCCTTTTCACGGCTAACAGTTAACTTGTGTGAAAAAAGACAAAGAAACATCTCAGTGGACATAATTATGGAATAGTTTAAGTTATTGGTTATCACAATTGTGTTGTTCATATCTGTACAGGTTATATAATGGGGTACCCTCCCCCCGGGCCCAGGCCTTGAGTTGTTTTCGAGACCTTGTCATTGTGCGCTTAGAGATGAAAAAGTCTGCTTCGTCATCTCCAACGCTTTCATCTAAGTCACTTTACTAGTAGGACTAGAGGGAGTAGACGCGAGAATAAAAAGAGGTAAAAAGATGAATGTTGCCCTCTGATACGAATGTTATAGGCACCCCTGTGACCTCTGCGACCTCCGCTTGGGTCTCCGTCGTCTCGGGGAAGACACATGAGTAAACGCTGTGTTGACCTGGTCAGTTGCAAAAAAACATTTCAGTCGCAGTGGACACTGTTCGTTCTGCATACACGGCTGGTGGTAAAGCTCCTGCCTTATCCCTTTTTGTCGCACTTCTTACGGTCCTTTGCCTCACTGGGGGGTAGCTGTCCAGCCAATCCCGCATTGCATCTTTGTCATTTTTGGGAGCGTTTCAGAAGGTATTGGAGCCATAAAATTTAATCAGCCGGCAGCACTCCCGTTCGTGGTACGGGGTAATATGGCAATGGACGGTTATAGTATTTTACGGCCAATTTACTAACTCTTTTCAAAGACCCTTGTGCTATCGCGCTAAAGTCTTGGGCGTATTTTAGAGCGGTGAAAGTCTCATGCTTAAAATGGGACTGACACGCCATGTAGAGTCTCTACTTGTGTTGTTAGTAGTGTTTTCATAATGATGTGTTCTTTGTAATTGCATTAACACGTGGTACATTTTTAACCAGGTTGTGTATCCCATTCAACAGAAGTCCGATTAATGTTTGGGCCTTTTGTGAGACAGTTCCTTGTGGACCGTTCGTTGCTGAGTCTTACTTAACCAGGTCGCCTTTTTCAGTTACTTTACTCCCAGTGGATTGTATGTACTCGTGCACTTTCTTAACATTCAAAACCACCTTTTCTGGCGCCGGATGTAGAAGGAGCTTCTTCGCAAGTAATGTCAAAACTGTCGTACAAAATGCCTAAGTGACTAAGGGTTAGACTCTTCTTCCCTTCCATTGAAGCGAGGGAGTCTGGGAGAGAGAAAAGCAAGAAGGGAGGCCTTGAGAACGGAACACGCAAGGGAGTTGAAACGGTATCGAGAGCTCTGAAATCTCTTAAGACTCTAAATATTTCAAAATACTACCTATGCCACCTATTCCACTTCTTTCATAATTTTGAAAAAAACACAGTAAATGTAAAATGGGTTGTTAATTTTTATCACGGCTAACGGCTTTAGTCATTTTCACGCTAAACGGTTAACATTTTTCGACGTTTCACGGCTCTCGATTAACTCCATTGAGACCCTCGTGAAAGAGTTGAAACGTGGAAAGTTTCACTTCTCTCTTGCTGACAAATCAGTTTCATTGAGATGCCTATCACGTGCAGGCGTCTAAACGGATGAGGTGTCCTGGGGTCTAGTTGGTCATGTGACACTGTTGTGTTAAGTCGACGCCATGTGCAGTGCTCGAAATTAAAAAAACATTCCAGGTTGCCCCCGTTTCAAAAGCCGGGCAACTAAACCGGTAAATTTTGTTGCCGTGATAAATGCTTGGCTGTCTATTAGGAAAGCCCCTACGAAGCCGTGTTGAGATCACATGGCGCGGTTAGAGCAGGGTAGCCCATAGTTCCAAGCGTGCGCCTTTGGCTTTTTGGGTACTACCCCGACAGAAACTGATTAATTAATCGATCGCCGGAAACGCGCAAAACTTTGATTGACATTTTGAGAGAACTCATTTACCGGTAATTGAACTGAGCTTAAGTTTCAGTTCAGTTAATAGCACGTTTTTGAGAGGATGTGAGTCGGCCGCTAACCAGTTTCTGTTGTTTAAGTAAACCAGTTTCTGAACATTGATATGTTCAGTTTCATGAGTATAATGTAGTTTACAAAAACCCGTCACAAAGAAGAAAAGGAGAGGAATTTTTTTAATAATTGTCTTGTCGTTCTTGCGCTCGAGCACTAATTGGGGACACTGTAAACTAAAATAAACAATTCACGCAAATCAGGTCAAATGTTGGTTTTTGACGAGAGGGGAAAACCGGATTACCCAGAGAAAAACCTCTCGGTGCAGATTAGAGAACCAACAAACTCAACACACAGATGACGCCGAGTTTGGGAATCGAATCCGGGCCACATTGATGAGAGGCGAGTGCTCTCACTACTGCGCCATCCCAGAAATCGAATAGATACAGTTGTATGGTATCATCAATGTAAATAAAACTTTAATTATCCGATCCGCGGTCTCTGCCGTAAACTTTGAATTCCTCGATACTCCAACTGTCAATTGGGGAAGTCTGGGTTTAAATTTTCATTCTCGATCTCCACTGCCTACATGTTTGTGATACTGCATTTTACTAGCTGACAATTTTTTTGAGGAAGCCACACATATTAAAAACACGGGAAAACGCTCAGGTGCTGCAATTTAATTATTGTTAACTTCACACTACTATCGGACATTGACATTAGATAACCGAAAGGAAAGTCGCGTGCTGCTTATGTATTTCTTTTTCTATTTTTGGCTGGGTTGTCCGGTTGTTGTTTCTTCGGGGAACCAAGCTTTCATTTTACCAAACACTGGTCGCCCGGTAAACGGCCGCTAATTTCAAGCAATGCATGTGCTCGGTGAGTTAATAGTTTGTTAATGTACCACATTTGGGCGACGAGAGAATTGACCGCGGGTGCACAAGCACAAATGAGGAAAATTGAATTCTAAAATGCTCACCTGTGATAAACTAGATGAGTAAAACGAATCCGAAGATTGGCGCTATTATGCACCTGTCAGTGTAAACCCCTACCCAGGGAAAACATGGGGCATGGGTGAGGCTTTGTGGGGTCTTTGTCTCTTTGCCTTGCCCAAGGGGGTGGGGGATTAATTCATTTTTTTCCTTTGCCTTCCCAGAGAGAAGGAAGATTAGTACATTTTGGACTTTGCTTTTCCCTATGTGGTGGGGGATTAGTACATTTTAGTCGGTTGCCTTGTCCGAGCAAGAAGGAGTAAGGATACTTCAACAATCCGGTTGGAAAGGGGTCAGAATATGCACAGTAGGAAGTAGCAAGGATTGACAAGCCCACACAACTCCTTAACGATTGAGACTTTTTTAACATATTTTCGTTCTTTGACCTCTGTAAAGCTTTGTTCTTACGAGCATGTCTTTTAGGGATTTTCCCCTTTGAAAAGATATGAGTGGTGGCTGGTTTTGTATCAAGTGCCAATTTTTTAATAAAATATGTTTAAGGTTTAGCACTGCTGGGTGATACTGTGTCACAAAGCCCAGGGCAAGATATCTTTAGAGATTTCATTTCTTTGCTTCAGTGCTAATTCCCTTTCTGGAATGTGAATTTGATGCCTGATAGGAATGTCTCATTCAGACGTTTTGGATAGCCTCTAGCACGGAGATGTGATTTGAATTTGTAAAATAATTAATTAATTTTGAGGACTCTTTTGTAAATCACTTCTCCGGTGAAATTGATCTCCTCAATAAAGATTATTATTATTATTAATGCTCTCTTCAAAAGTTGTTCTTGAAGAAGTAGTGCGTAGAAGTCTTAAGGGCTTCGTCCTTCACGAACCCTTTTTTGACACCTGGTGGGTGGCTGGAGGAAAAATGAGTGTACTGAAAGGTTTCAGTTGGCTTGAATTGTGTTTTTATATCCAGAATGGATTGATTTTGAAAGCGTTTGCCTTTGTATACAACAGTGTTTAAAAATGTGGCTTCAGTGTTTGAGATCTCAGCCGTAAGTTTGATGGTAAGGTTGGCCAATATCCAGCCATCTTTCATTACTTTGCTTCAGCGCTGATCTTGACCTCACCCTTGGTCAATAACCTGATTTGTTATATAGCTGGAGTTTTTCCCGCTACAGCGCGCCCATTCATTGGTTAGTTCATGGTCACATGGCATTTAACAATGAAACTGTTTACCGACAAATGCCATGAGCGGGCAACATTGCGAAAACTATTACGTCAAACGGGGAACAGTTCACTGTTATCCGCCAAATGTTGACCGCTGTTGCACGTGATCAGAGCGTGCAGTTGAAGGTGGCCTGATGTTGTCGCTGGTTTCTGGGCGCTTCTTTCAAAATGTTTGACCCATTTGTTTTTTTTCGAATCTCAATGTTTCCCTCGGCTGCGCCTCGGGGAAACATTGAGATTCTCGGGAAACAAAATGAACTGTTTCCCTCGGGACCAGTCATTAAGTGTTTAATATATAGACTTGTGACGTCCATCGCTACAAGGAAAGGTCGTTTCCCATCTTCATCTCTTCAATGAAATTGAAGTCATATGTAGTGTGCATTTCCTACCGGAAAAGTTGAAGACTTAATGGACTGCGTTGTCTCCTTTTATTGTGATGTCTCCTGGATGAAGATAGAGAATTTCGCACTTTTTCCATGTGAAAATGTGTTGACCAACTATAAGCTTACAGTCAACAAAATTGTCAAAGTTGGATGGCTACCCTATTCCCAACATAGATGACCTTTATACAAAGTTGGCTGGCGGTCAATCATTCACAGAATTGGATTTCAGCCACGCTTATGAGCAGATGCTTGTGGACGAGGACTCTAGGGAGCTCTTCACAATCAGTACGCACCGTCTCCCATATGGGGTCTCTTCAGCACCTGGCATTTTCCAAAGAACCACGGACGATTTATTACAAGGAATACCTTCTACTGTTGTTTTGTTAGACAACATCCTGATTTCAGGATCCAGCACTGAAGTACACTTGGATAACATTGAGAAAGTTTTGGAACGTCTCTCAGTTCTTGAAACCTGCCACCAGCTACTGGGAGACCGTGTTGATGCAGAAGGTTTCCACCCCATTGAATCCAAAGTGGAGGCTATCAAGGCGACCTCTACTCCGACCAAAACCTCCGAATTGAAGTCTTTCCTGGAAATGCTTAACTTCTATGGCAAATTCTTGCCCACTATCTCGTCCACTCTAGAGCCGCTATAAAAGCTTCTCAGGAAAGGTGTCCGTTGGAAATTGGGGGTAGAGCAGCAGGAACTTTTGAAAGGGCTATAAACCTCCTTCAATCATCAGATGTGCTGGTACATTATGATCCTGAGAAGTAAAAGTAAAGTAACCATATTTAGCGTCGATAACTCGTAACAGTAATTCAACTGACGAACCTGAGGTCGACGGTGCGTTCATTTTACTCCCCCCTCTCCATCGGTGCTCCGTTTTACGGGCATTTAAAGCTACTTAGCTACACGGAAAGGAAAAAAGTCGAAACAAGGATGCGAAATCCGGGAATCGAACTCAGGACCTCTTGCTCTTGACGCGCACTAACCGACTGTGCCATCCTTGCTCCTAAACTGATAGTATCCTGTAATGCATAACCCTGTGGTATTGGGGCATTCCTGGTCCATGTTATGGAAGATGGTTCAGAGAAACCCATAGACCTTTTCACGGTTTCTGATGCCACATTGCTTGGGGGCAAACATAAGGACTTAAGGACTTGGGGGTGGGGAGGAATAAGGTGACCTGGGGTCTAGTTGATCATGTGACATTGTTGTGTTACGTCGGCGCCGTTTGCTCGGTTTTAAGTTTATGGTTTGACAACGTTTTTGAACGTTAATATACCATACGGAAGGAAAAATACGCCACAAAGTGGAGCAGCAAAAATCTCGACCTAAAAAACATGTCAGGTCCAAGCACATTAGGAAAAGGTGAGTGTTCTGCGCATTTGCCACTGCGCAAACGCTTATCCCCAACTGAAAAAAAAGGGGGAAGCAGTTTGGGATATCTTTCCAGAATTTCAGATAGACGCATGCTTCCGGTCTCACCGACTAGGTCGGCAGAAATAAATGCTAGGTTTGTTTTTTGGTTGTCCATTTTATTTTCAAAACAAATGAATCTCCAAAACGAAGGCAAGATATGTCAAATGCCATATATGGTGGACCATGGACCAAACAGGGTTAAGGAGTGACACAGGATGAGCAAAGAGCCCATTACAAAGAGCACACAACTCGAAAACATTTGGTGACAGTGTTTTTTCATAACAATTTATTTCAGCTTTATTTCTTTCCACGAAAAAAGACCTTTCCAGCCAATTTGGTTTTATCAAAGGAGTCTATAAAGATAAATTAATCATCGTAAAAAGGATTTGCGAATCAGTGACGTTTCCAACATTGGCCCTTCGTCAAAGCGAGGGGCAAACGCTCGAGAGCTTCAATTTTTCGTGTTTCATTCCTCACCGACAAAGCACCACAGTTTCTCTGAGGGAACCTCCTCTAAAACAAAAAAAAATATTTTAAACCACAGATAACAATTAATGTTTGGAATCACAATTGTTCTTAGTTTTTCCAATAAAAACGTTTGTATCCGAAATCATGACTGAATTTCAAATTTTCCGGGCGCCGCCATTTTCAATAATTGTTACGAGTAATGCCCGCCCTATATTTTCAAAACAAATTAAAGCTCTTTTTGTGAAAAAAACACGGGCAACCGTAACGACAGGGAAATTTCAATTGAAAGTCAAAATAAGCAATTCCCTACTTTCTCAAATCCCATAATACACCTCTAGGTAGTTATGTCACATCAATAAGCCAGTTCGGAGTTTCAAAAAACGAATGTGCACGTCGGGATAACAACAAGCATATAATTCTCTTTTTTGTTACAATTTGTCTCAGAATTCTTTTTTTTTTTTTTAATATATGTAAGAAATAAATACCTAGGACGGAGGTATTTATACCGACTTATTTCATGGTTTTTCGTGACATTAATCCTGATGGATTTTTATAAAATGTAAAAGACACCTATTTTTCTTAATATTGTAAAAATTAAACTGAATTTTCAGCTGCTGTTGTACCACTACTATGATTACAGTCAACCCAGGTCACTCGTGAACAGTGATTCGAAAAATGCAATTAACATAACGAATTCTTGTTTTCCATATTTGGGCATTTCCTGTTCTTTCCGAAGATTTGGAGCGACATTTCAAAAATCGAAGAGCGATTTGGACTTTGCCCGCGCTTTTTCACAATGTTCAGACCAGCGGCCTTCAATTCTTTTGGTCGCGAATACAAGCCAGGCAGACCTGTCAATAAGGAAACAACCAATTTATCTTCGGTAATCTGAGCGATCAACTTTTCAACTGCACGACTTTCCAAACGCTCATCAATACCAGTCTGCATGATACTTGTCCCTGCTCCTGTTATCAGCGAGCGATCTTTTCGTGCACGTGGTGGTGTGATATTTGTCGCCGCCATGTTGTCTTTGATCATGAACTCTTTTATTTCAAAGCAATAATCACATGATACATCGCCTGTATCCTCGTCTCCATTATTAGGTGATATTGTTCGAATACAAGTGTTGAGTTTCAGATCTTGCTCCTGTTTTCTTGACACCGGAAAACCACGTCGAAGAAGGTCACCGACTTCTGCATCTAACTCTCCTCGCACCAGAAGAAGGGACGAATGGATAAAACTGCGTGGTCTTTCTATAAAGCACAGAT
>NC_090869.1:50985037-50990037 GCF_036669935.1 Montipora foliosa | reverse complement strand
TCCATAAGCTGCTCCTCTGCAAAGACACTTCTGCAGGGATCGAGGTGGCACTCACCACGCATTCCCAGCAGTTGATCTGCGCTGGCACAAAATAATGCAGGCTCAATTCCACCGCAAGGCACGAAGCAGGGATGTCGTGTATGAAAGTCTCCAGGATCATAAAAAATGCGTGAGTGCGTACAATATTTCTATAATATCTCGGCGTGTAAGGCCCATCTAACTCGTGCTCGAAAGCGGGATCTCTACAGTGCTTGCATAAATTTGGCAATAAAACACACAAGTGAGCAATGTAAAGGCTGGTACCAATCATGGCGAAAATGAGAAAGAACCACTGCAGAATTTCTAGTGTTAGAATATGCTTGTCGAGATCCGATAGTGTGAAATTCCCAGGTTGCCTGCAATAAATTCGTCGGGACGTGACCTGAGAGCTTTGCGTTCGGTTTATCGGAGAATCGCTTAGTTCGTTGCATCTTTGAATAGCAGAGAAGACGTCAATTAACATTCCAATATCTGAAGCGACGTTGTATCCTTGGAGAATGAAGTACACGGTGAATTGAATGATGTATGAGCACTTGGCACTCATGTCCCGACAGAACACGGCGCAGATTTTGGAGCAACAACCGATGCAGCACTCGCAAAGGCGGTCTGCCATTTTGGACCAACGGTTGTCAGTCCAGAGTAGCTAGAAGTGTTCTGTCCTGTGGAAAGGAAAATCAAACAGAAAATCAATCAAGCTAAAAGCATTCGTCCTTCGGTGTACAAACATATTAAAGTATAACTAAAGCCTCGGCTAATCAAGTCCAAGATCGTTTTGCATGGAATAACATAATTCATTTTGTTTTGTCTGTTTAAGCCCGTTTAGACGACTCTGATTCCATGAAATTTGCACTGTGATCATTTTCCGATTCAATATTACTGACGATATCATTCTTAAACATTTGAAGCTGACTCAAACGTTATTTGCCAGTTAAGATGTTTGTCTTCTGAGACGAGAATGTTGAACCAAAAATGTTTTATTGGTTGTGTACAGCGCCGGACCTTTAGGTCCTTTAGAGAGAGAGTTCATTGTTTCTCTCAAATACACATTGCAAATAAACGAACACCGTGGTGCTATTCTCGTTGTTTTCACCATACCACGCTGGACAAAAGAGCATCAGTTTGCTACAGCAATGAAAACTTGAAAGGTCCATGTGGGTTATTGGCTTTAATTTATATTATACTTGGTAGCCATTTACGAAGTCTGTGGTCAAAAGCCAAGAAACGGCGGTTTTCGATATCTGTAAACATCGGTAACGGGGTTATGTCCGAAATTAATATGGATTAAGTTTTAAAATCATCGTCCTCTTAGGTATCACACATCTACTTTAGTGAAGTTTACAACTTTTTAAAATAGTCTTCGTTGGTGGTGTTGGACTAGCCTTGTCGCAATCTTGGTATCTCGGATAAAAACAAGAAAAATCGGGACCACATACCTTCAGTAATCCTTGCGAATTATCACCGTAAACAAAAGGAAACCTCTAGCTAAACTCGTCCTCACTTTATAGCACCAAGATGAAGAAACGTTTCAATTTTTTGTTCTGTAATTACGTACTTCTGCCAAACGCTTGCGACGAAATCACAGAGCGTGAAATGAAATGTTCATTGCATGGAATTGGTTGATGGCACATGACACGCATTTGCATACGATGCCGAAGAAATTTGCAACTGTGGTGCTCAAATAAATAGGCAACTACAGTCAGCTTTCAGTCAACGGACACAATCCAGGTCCCTATGCTACGCCGAATGCGACAAAATATCAAGTCCGCTAAAAATAAAACAAGTCACACAATTTACAATCAAGTTGCCAACAATTAGCATCAAATTGTTTGTTGACTAAATCACATTCCCAGCAATTTATGTTACCTCTCTTGTTGTACAATTCATATATTGAAGGATCGGATGTCAAGCTCCATGTTTGCAAGTTAAGATGCTTGTTTTATAAATCAAGAAGAGAGAGGACAGCTTTCGATCAATTCTATTATCGAGGGGGACTGCACGAGTAATGGCGGGCAACCCGTTTATCGTCTCAATAGGGATTTTAAGAAATGACGACTGCTACGGCAACGACAACACCAAAAAACAGTAATATCACCTGTTTATATGAGGCGGGCCAGTCCGGTTAGGCCGCTTTGCCAAGATCTCGGTTCATGCCTGTTTTAATTTAGTAAAATTTGGGTTCGTTTATATCAGAAGGCGGGCTGGCCCACTTGCCGAGATCCCGGTCTGAGCTACCGAGATCTCGGCAAGCCAGGCTGAGAAATTCTCATATAAACGGTCCAGGGGCCCGTTTCTCGAAAGTCCCGAAAACTTTTCGGGACCGAAAAGCCATCTGTGAAATTGCCAACCGCTTGTTTTGGAAAGCCGGTCTTTTAACATGTTTTCCAGGTAACAAAAAGGAAAATAACTGTGAAGTTTGACGAATTAAATCCTCTTCGTTCTTGAGATACAAAGGGAATTGTGACACCCGAAAATGGCTCGTAAAGTTTCGGGACTTTCGAGAAACGGCCCCCAGAGGCCCGTTTCTCGGAAGTCCCGAAAACTTTTCGGGCCCGAAAAGCCATTTGTGAAACTGCCAACCGCTTGTTTTGGAAAGCCGATCTTTTAACATGTTTTCAAGCTCAATAAAAGAAATAAGTCTGTGAAGTTTGACGACTTAAATGCTCTCCGTTCTTGAGATACAGACGAAATTGTGACACCCGAAAATGGCCCGTAAAGTTTCGGGACTTTCGAGAAACGGGCCCCAGCCCGGTTTGCTGGGATGAAAAATTCTCATGACGCGAGGGTTGCCTTGAAAACGTAGCCGGAATTGCATAATCACAGGATTATTTTTGCATCTTTTGTTTTAAAACTGATGCCATTCCGTACTTGCTAGAGCTAAAATGAACCTTTCGTTTCGAACGTCAAAGCAAAAAAATTCAACAGGTACCCCATGCCTGACTTTGACGGTTACAAGACACGTAAACAAATTCCTAAAATTCATCCCGGTAAACCTGGCTGAGATCTTCCATATAAACACTTCATCCCTTTTACCGGGCCAGCCCGTCTAACAGGGCTGGCTTGGTTAAACAGGCCCTAAAAGAGGAAGAAATTATCATGCTGCACGTGCGGCACGCATTTTTGTAAGGCATTTCTCTCTCGTACTCATCAAAACAACAACGTGAAATGACCAATTTTCGGGTTTTGACGACAACATGGACAACAAACAGTGAATCTTTTGTTCTTTTTTTTTCTTCAAATCCGTTCGTACGATTCTGGTTATCGAATACTTCGGCTATCTTATACAAAATAAACAAGATGGAAACGTCGTGAAACACTTAGGATATCTCAAGATAATATTTTGAAGTATTAAACGTTTTCGTCGCCGTAGCGTTCTTGGTTTCTTAAACTCCCTAATGTTTCCTGTTGTCAGTTTGTGTAGCCATAATTTTCTTGTGGATTATATTGGCTACTCAAACTGCTTGCTGTAGATGTGCTTCATTTAATTTTGCTGATCATTCGCAATTGGCTCTCTGAGCGAGTTCATCTTCACAACTTCGGGAACTGGGTGAAGTTATAGCGACATGCAAGGAACGAATATTCCTGCTTGGGCTGATTGAAAGATCCGCCTGTAGACCAAGATCCTACATACTTTCAGCGGCCACTGTCTCTCTCAGATTTACTCGCCTTTGTAATCATTTTGTCACTGGTGTTCAGTCCCCCTCGAAAATATAATTTGTTAAAAGCTGTCCTCTCTCTTCTTGATTTACAAAACAAGCATGTTAACTTGCAAAACATGGAGCTTGACATTCGAGGCCCGGTCCTTCAAGATATGAATTGTACAACAAGAGAAGTAACATAAATTGCTGGGAATGTGATTTGGTCAAATTGCTATGCTAATTCTTGGCGACTTGATTGTAAATTGTGTGACTTGTTTTATTTTTAGCGGACTTCATATTTTGTCACATTCGGCGTAGCATAGATCCCCGGCGAAAGCTATAGATGATTGACTGGAAATGGCACTCTGTATATTACGGACACAACGTCACAATTGCAATTTTATTGTTTTGACTCTGGATAAAGCAGAAATCATTCTCTGCTCCTGCAACATAAAATTGGTCTGTTACTCAAAAATATAAAAAATTGAAATCGGCAAGTTTAAATTTTCACGACTCAGCCTCAACAGCGTTGATAGATGACCATCATAAAACGCTACTGGGTTTAATCAGAAACCCATAAGGGTTGAAACGGCCCCTTGTGTGCTGGGAAACAAGCTTCTGAATATTCGATTTGCTAAGTACCATATTTGGAACAACAAGAGCGAGGGGTTTCCAAATATGGTACTTAGCACTGAAACACTCAACCAATCAGTTCGCACCGAATATTCGGAAGCTGTGAACGCACGTTACACGTTTCAACCCTTATGGGTTTCTGGTTTAATTTAACTGTCAAAAATCGGGATTCAGACTAATGCTGGTTAAAATAAAACAATTTATTGTCTTGATAATGCGTACGTACGTGCTTGGCATTACTGGATAAGTAAAAATAAATCCAGGGTCTTCATCGCCTGGACACAAAACGATGTCACAAGGGTGTCCTTTAGAACGAGACTGTAACTGGCGTTTCGGTATCAGGCATCCCTCAAGACCTCCTTCACGTGCTTTTTTTTGCGTTGTGTTTGCAATTTTAGGGCAAACCACTCGGGTTCCAAATTTCCTTTCGAGAAAATACTGGAAAGTCGAATTTAAACAGCAGTTTACGCCCAAAATTTACAAATAGCTAATACAGTTAATACTGATACGTTTTAGGGCTGATGGACTTTTCTGTGACATTTTCCTGTTAAATGCAATCTTCCCCTAGCCTAGTGCCTGTGAAAATAATATGATTAAGTTAATAACGCGCGCGTTCTAATTGGGTGTGGCGGAAAAGAGGATTAAGACTCGCATCATTTGCTAAATCAGATAATGTTAATAGTTTGCTGAAAG
>NC_090869.1:50975037-50982537 GCF_036669935.1 Montipora foliosa | reverse complement strand
TTTCTATAACTCGATGGAGACAGAACTAGCACGAGCTGTTGACGTATTGATGGCACGAACAAAGAGAATTTACATTTTGATAATTAGAGTTTTAACAAGTTGTTTTCCTTTTCCTCGTCGCTTTGTTTTCTAAAAGAAATAGAAAACATGTACTCCTTGTTTCTATCGAGTTATAGAAACAATCGTGAAAGTTTGCGAGAACTCAAAAAGGCTGTGGAAACACTCGCCTGCGGCTCGTGTTCCCACAGCATTTCTCGTTCTCCCAAACTTTCACTCGTGTTTCTATAACTCGCTAGAAGCACGGTACATGTTTTCTATTCCTTAATTACTCAAGTTTCAAATGACTGCAAGACTAGCAGCTATTTTCTTTGGAACATCACGAATAATTGTGGGCGCCAGGTAAGAAATTCGTCAATATGTACAGTAAAGTCCTTATGTATCTGGGATAGTTTACAATGACTCCCGATAAGCATGTATTTTGTTTTCTTGACATTCAAAGTCAACTTGTTAGCATTCAGCTACGATTGAATTAAATCCATATCATAATTCATTTTATATATGGGTCCTCTGCGGACGAGGTAAGAGTAGTATCATCCGCATACATTCTAGGTTTTGAAAACAAATTACATGGGGGAAGGTCATTAAAATAAATAGTAAACAAAAGAGGCCCCAATATATATAGCCTTGTGGGATGCCACATGTCACATTACAGAACTTGGATTTTACTCCATCAATAAAAGTTTGATGCCTTCGGTCAGTTAAGTGAGACCGAAACCAGTTAACAGATTAATTAAGCTCTGATTCCTAAAAGGATGGCATGGTCTATGGTGTCAAGGGTTTTTTTCACCATTCAGGAGATTGCCATCAGTATTCCAGTACCATTCATTTGTCGGTGACCTCTAATAAGGCCGTTCAGTAGAAAACATAAGTCTAAAGCTCGATTCAAAAGCAAAGTTAGATTAGTGCTCTTCTAGGTCCTCGTTTTTTAATCTCAGGAAATGAATCTTAACGGTTTTGGACTAATACTGTGTTGACGACTCTTTCGATTCCTTTTAAGTTTTTATTTCCCGCGTGTGGTACTATCAGTTAGCAAATTGTTATTATTTGAATATTTATAAAGTTGGTTAAAGACAACTCTTTCAATTAGTTTACTTAGGGTTAGGGTTAGTTTCCAGACCCTCTTGAAATGTAGGGGTAACTCTAGCTAATTTCCAAGCATCTGGAAAATTTAATATTCTAGTGGTAACAGACAGATTTATTATGAAAGTTAAACTATGAGTAATTATGGATGCTGCTTCTTTAAATAAGTGTGTACAAATATCACCGAGGTCACTAGCTATGTTATTCGGTATTTTGTGGATTAAGTTTAGGATCTCCTGATACGACACTTCAGTCAAGTTAAAAGTTTGCTTTGTTGGGGTGATGTAAGCATTAAATTTACGGGACGTATCTTGAATTCAGAAGTTACAGAAGGTCCTATTTCAGAAAAGTGTGTGTTTACAGTAAACACCCGCATATAAGAACCTAGAATTTAAGAACCTGTTAGGCGAAAAATTTCATTTTAGACCCCCCTTACATAAGAACCAGGTTAGCAAAAAAATTAACCAGGTTCTTATTTTAGAAAATGAACTTGAAATTTCAGGCGACCGGAACAAATTGCATTTTACACTGCATAGATCTTGTTCAACACTTATTTTTCATGGTTATGAAATATAAGGCCATATCAGCGTCTTCATCAGAGGAAATCAGTCATAACACTGATATCATAGAGTAGATATCTTTTGTCGAAATAAGAAACAATTTAAGAACCTAGATAGCCTTAAACTCCTTTAAATACCATCTTTTTAAGAACCTATTTAGCCTAATTTGGAAAACTGCAAGTTCTTCTTTGCGGGTGTTTACTGTCGTACATTTTCCTGATTTTGATGGGGTCAGTATGTACAGCATCCCCTGTATCGAGCTTAATTATATTATTTGACTCAGATCCTTTACCAATTAAATTGTTTATTTTTGACATTCCTGGAGATTTTTTTTTTTTTTTTCTTGCCCCTGACATGATAATTCTTGCAAAAGATACGTCCGGCAAACAGGGTCTTTTCTCCAACCGCTCGATTAATGTTTCGATCTCCTCTTTGGACCATCTTCTTGCTTTACTCGGCAGATGCAAAGTATGAATCATGCATCACCATGGATACTGATAGCAGCAGCGTCACCTTAGTGGGCATGCGCGCGTCCAACAATGTTGAATCCAGTGGCCAAACGAATGCAGCATCGTTGTTCACACGAAGGAACAAAAGAAATGTTGAATAATGTTGAAGACGAAATTTTTGATGGAAATCGAATGTCGTTCATTAACATCCAACATCATGGTGGCCAAACGATTGCAACATTTGGATTCAACAATGTTGGATGATGTTGAACCAACATGTTGGATCCGTTTGGCTAGGCCTTAATTTGGTGGGAAGATGTTTGAAATTCCACTTATTTCCTAGTTTCAGCAATAAAGGTAAACTCGCTTGGTGATTTGAAAATAATCAATACTTTATTGAAATTAACAAAGCAAAATGGCATCGGAACATATGGTTACACTTTGGCTTAACAGACAAACTTCATTCTTAGGCTACAATAACTTTGCGTTAAGCAATTAATTTATCTAAATACTTTCTTCGAAGCGCAGTGTGGTGATGATCGTAAGAAAGTACCATTTCTCATGCAAAGTCAAAAGTTTTAAGCAATTGCCTTAATTTTTTCTAAGGATTAAGACTGAGTTAGATTTCCATTCATTGAATAAATACTTTTGCTTTCTTAACAATTACTTGATAATCTTCATTAATTTAATAATTAGAAAAAAAAAGCTGTTTTAAAAACCAAATAATAAATGAACAGTAGTATTTTCTGACCTATACCAGCCTTAATTGCTGAGATGAGATTCGGAAGGTGTAGAGAGCATTTACCAGAAAGGGTTGCTTTCGGCAAACAGCTCCCCGCGTGCATTATAATTCTATATATTTTTTCTCCATGCGTGAGCGGGGAATTCTGCAAATTCTGCAACATGATTGGCTCTGAATTCGGGCGGAATTTTTGTATCTTGCTCGCCAACCCAGGCGGAATCCTAGCCCTCGTTGCGTGAGCATGTGTAATGACCTTAAATTTCCATTTTTTGACACCGAATCCCTTTACATACAGAAGTAAGTGCTTCAAAATAGATTTTTATCAGACAAGAGGCGCGGAAATAGAATTCAAATAAAAATATTGCTCTTTGAAACGTTCGGTTCTTAAGTCCCTTACTGCATTCTTTATCAAGCGCTGTGCGAGTCAACAATTAAAAAAGTGATTTCATATAGAGAGAGAGATGAACACAACAAAAGCAACTAAGTAATTGAATGCAAATGACGGAACATGAATAAATTTTCAGTTTCAGCTTTCTCAAGACCGAGGTCAAAGTTTTTCGCCTGATACGGATCTCCCAGCTGGCAAATAACATTTATACCATGCCTATACTCTATTGATAACATATCAAGTAGCGAAATTAGGAATAGTCCAAGTTTTTAGCCGGTTGCTTATTGGCGCTTGGTGACCAATGAAATGCCCTAGACACTTTCATTTCAACTTTAGATCACTTTTTGTATCCTTTTCATCATTTTTTCTTTTGTTTCCCTTGCATTCTTTTCTTTTCAAGTATATGCAGATCGCCACAGTGTACTTTCCTTCGGGGACGAATACCATTTGTGCATTACTCTAAATGTTGTCCATATTTACATGTTTTATAGCCGCGTTTGTTGCTGTTTCTCGGATTCTTTTCTGTGATATAAACAGAAACCCATAAGGGTTGAAACGTGTAACGGTCCCTTGTGTTCTGGGAAACAAGCTTCTGAATATTCAATTTGCTAAGTACCATATTTGGTACTTAGCACTGAAACATTTAACCAATCAGTTCGCACTGAATATTCGGAAGCTGTGAACGCGCGTTACACGTTTCAACCCTTATGGGTTTCTGATATAAATAAATAAGTAAATAAAAAAGAAAACAAGCAACAAAATAGCTAAAAACAAATAACTGAAAAAGAAAAATAAATAAATGAATATGCTGTTTAAATCATAAGATTTCTTTCTCCCGATAAGAACTGAAAACTGAATTCTACTTCACACAGGAAAAAAAAACTATTTTTGCTGTGGAACTTCGATTTAAAGTCTTCCATACATCATAGCCCTCGATCAACCTCGTTCTCAGGGCTTTTATCTGCCGAGGAGAGGGTGGGCGGAGAAAAGCCCTGGGAACGAGGTTGAGCCCTCGATATAACCACGATATAACAATAGATAATCTTTGAGCAATTAGAGCAAAAGTTTGGACCTCGCACCTGCGTACTGTCTGAGAAACAAAATAGTGAACTAAATTTTAGGTACTTTGCCACTTTGTTAAATCAAGGCCTCACTGTGCTTGCTGTAAAATAATTCTTTTCTATTTACGCACATTTACACTGATGTTTCCTCCACGTCTGGTTATCAACACAAGCATCCAGTTCCTCCTTTCCCTTCGCCTTCTTTCCGTTCGCATGGACAACACACACCACAGATCCACTTTCCACAGAAATACTTGTAAAGAAGAGACACCAAAACGATTATACCCCAGAAGAACATCCCAAAGGTCCAGATGGTCGAGGAAATGGTTCCCATCTCGATTTTCATCTGCGGGGCCACGACAAACAGGCGATTTATGGCCACACCCATGGCAGGGGCTAAAGTAAGGACACAGTAGAGGAGCCCAGCTGGAAGGACCACGCAAATACGAAGCGGATAACAGGCCCAGCAGAATGGATTGCCTATCCAGGCATAAAGAGGCAAGATTCCTGAAAAAGAAAAGAAACGTACTTAGCGTGCATGAGGAAATGCGACGATCTTGTCTGATTTTCCTCATGTCTTGATTTTTCTCATGTCTTGCTAGTACAGCGGGACAATGGGACATTTCCGAGTTGCCGTTTGTCTAGGTTTCGAAGTGAGTCTTGGTGACCCACATTTCACCCCTGCTCACCTTAGAGACTCCAGCAGCTCAGTGGTTAGGGCATCCGAGACTGGATCACGGATGGTCGTGGGTTCATATCCCATCTGGAGCTCGGGTTTTTTCGAGTATCCACGAGTCACCATCGCTAAATACATCTCTCCACTTTATTCAACGTAATATATATCTCTTTCACTACAATCGCGAATCTTAGCATATTAGGTCGGCTTAGCACAATATGGAGGGACAATGATGTTACCTGAACCTAGTTTAATAGACCAGCTCCCAAGAGCCTGGTACATGGCGCGTTTTGAGAGTCAAAGTTAAAACAAGAGATTCAAACGTTCAATTCGGCAATTCCAACCTTCAATTTGGAAATTCAAACCCACAATTCGGCAATTCCAACCTTCAATTTGGAAATTCAAACCCACAATTCGGCAATTCCAACCTTCAGTTTGGAAATTCAAACACTCAATTTGGCAATTCCAACTTTCACTTCTCAATTCAAACATGCATGCTATTCAAACTTTCAAGTATTCATTTGAATTCAGTGAAGGTTCACTGAAATGAATGTTTGAATTGCTGAATTTCCAAACTGAAGGTTTAAATAGCTAAATTAAATGTTTGAATTGCCGAATATATGTTTGAATTTTGACACTAAAAACGCGCCATAGAGGTAGAACATCCATCGGAACGATCATCAGTTGACCTGATTCTTGTTACATTAAGTGCACTCAGGAGCCCATCAGTAGGACCATTTCTCCGAATTCAATTCTAGATCGGGCATTTTGACAGACCTAGTTAGTTTTAGAAACGCCTTTGCCATTAATGAGACTCCATTTTGCCATTAATGAGACTAACTTAATGTCATAGCGTCACCGAACCGGAACTGCATGGCTTTGTTATTTTGTAGAAAGGGTAGTCTAAGTATAGATTGTTCAATTAATATACCTTGACAAAGGCTTAGTATAGGAGTCTTTCCCTCCTGGTCATGGACTCCTTGTGCACTGGGATTTATTTTTTAGTATCATGCACGTGTCACCCATCATAAATACACTTCTTCGTTAGTAAATCATTTCTATGCTCTTCTTTTCCATATGAAAAACAACAAAATGGCGTGCTCAGTATAAATTCTGTATGGACGTCTGGCCTTTCAGCTCAGTATGACCACATCTTCCCTAGACTGGCAGTGATGATGTTTTCGTGTATCTAGTCTCTTCTGTTTTTACTTACCTTTGTAAACGCTAACAAGCGCGATAGAGCCCAGCATAAGCCCCAACCACTTCTCACAATTGATCAGCCCCATTGGATTTGGAGGTAAGTCATCTGGCTTTATGGCACACTCCCAACAATTGACCCCGCCTGCACCCCACATCTGTGCACAAAGCTCCACGGCCAAGCATGACATTGGCACGTCATGGACAAGCGTTTCCATCAATAAGAATAAAGTGTGGATCTGAAGAATCTTCTGATAATAAGGCCCGGCCTCTGTTACCATATTTTCAAAGTTTTCGTCTCTCCAGTGCTTGCAGGTATTCGGGAAAAGGACGATAATATGAATGATATAAACCCCGCCAGACAAGCACATAAAGAAGAAGAATACTCCCTCCAGAATTTGAAGCGTCGCCGCTTTCTCGCCGAGCATTGCTTGCGTGGCGTTTTCAGTGGCGACGCAGTACGGTCGCGTTAAGTTGGTAGCGTTGCTCAAAGGTACAAGCGTCGCGGTAGACAGGTCATCACAACGCTTGTACGTTTCTGACGTTTCCAGGAAAACACCGACGTCGGTGCCGATGTTGAAGCCTTGGAAAATGGCGTACAAGATGATCTGGCAAAGAAATGCACAACCAGGGGACACAGCATTGCAGAAACAACGGCACATACCCCGGCAACATGCCATGGCAGTCTTGCCAAGGCATTTGCAGCAATTTGAAATAAAAGACTGCAGACAGTTGCAAAAACAAGAGCAACACATTTTGGATGCTTTCCAAGACTACTCCAATTGATCTCCTCGATGTTCTTTCAAAGACTTCGGATAAAAAACTTAAGGTGTCTCTACCAATCTTTTGAAGCCCCCTTTGGTGTAAAGCCCGTATATATACGTCTATCAAAAAGCGTTTACAAATGACAAATAAAGGAGATTTACCACACGAAAACAAGATGGCCGCCGGTAGAACTAGTTCTTTTCCTCGCTTTTGGAAGTCCCCACGGTGATGCTTGAATAACAAACGTTTTTCGCCCAGGATTCTTAAGGCAAAATATACGTATGGTCGGCTACGGCAAAATATATTATGTTTTCACGCCAAAAATCAAAATATCGTCAGTCTATATTTCGCCGAATGCTCAAACCTCCATCGTAGCTTGTTCTGCTTATATTTTCTTTCAATACGAAGAAACCTGGTGCTATGTCTTTTGAACACAAATTAAGTGCGTCGCTTTCCAAATGATTTTTCCTCTCTTTCCTTGTGTCTCTTAACTATTGAGAATTCAAATTTGATTGTCGGTCT
>NC_090869.1:50960037-50970037 GCF_036669935.1 Montipora foliosa | reverse complement strand
ACAGTAAATTTTAGAGAGTTATAATAACTCCCCTAGTAGAGTTAATTTTACTCCTCATGGTGGAGTTACTTTTTTTCGAGTTAAAATAACTCCATAAAGGAGTTATTTTCTCTCGAAGTAGAGTTAATGTAACCCATAAGGATGGAGTTATTTTTGTGGAGTTATTTTAACTCTCAAAAGGAGTTTAGTTTAACTACCTTCTGGAGTTAAATTTTAGGTTGGAGTTAATATAACTGTTATTGAGGAGTTATTTTAACTCTAATTTGATAGCACTGTAGGGGAGTTATTTTAACTCTGTCATTGGAGTTGGTATAACTCACTATTTTGGAGTAACTTTTACTCCAGGAGGAGAGTTATTGTTACTCTCATATGGGAGTAACGCCAAAAGAGTTACTGTAACTCCAAAAGGAGGGTTAGTTTAACTCTTACCATGGGTGTTCTTTTAACACTCTCAGTGGAGTTGGTGTAACTCACTGTTTTGGAGTAACTTTTACTCCAGGACTGAGGAGAGTTATTTTTACTCTCATATGGGAGTAACGCCAAAGGAGTTACTGCAACTCCAAAAGGAGAGTTAGTTCAACTCTTACCATGGGTGTTATTTTGACACTCTCAGTGGAGTTGGTATAACTCACTGTTTTGGAGTAACCTTTACTCCAGGAGGAGAGTTATTTTTACTCTAATATGGGAGTAACGCGAAAGGAGTTACTGTAACTCCAAAAGGAGAGTTAGTTTTACTCTTAACATGGGAGTTATTTTAACTCTGTCAGTAGAATTGGTATAATTCACTGTTCTGAGAGTCTGTGACTCCAGAAGGAGAGTTTTCTTAACTCATATGGGAGTAACTACAAAGGCGTGACTCTAACTCTGAAAGGAGAGTTGGTTTTACTCTTGACATGGGAGTTATTGCCGTAGAGTTACTTTAACTCTGACTGGAGAGTTGGCGTAAATCATCTGTCTAGAGTTTTAACTAATTGACTCTGCATGCTCCAATTATCTCGTGTCTAGGAGACAATACTTCGTAGAGTTACTTTAAATCTAACAGTGGAGAGTTAGTGGAATTAGTATCAATTCCTCTCGCTTTGCAAGGAGAGTTACAGCTGTAACTTACTTCTAGAGAAACACAAAGATTACAGCGATACGTTATCACTGATGCGCTCGCTGATTTCTGTTTCCCACAAGCTTATTGCACGGTTTCCCGCGTTGTTGCGACATCCCGCTGTGCGACAAAGATGGGAGGTGTTTTAGCATCTACGGAGTCGTTCGCTTCTATTTGTATTTTGCGTAGTCGGCTAATTTCTTGGGAATCAGCGACTTCACATTGAAACAGGGAGATACACCATATCCAAGACTCCTAAAAATTTGGACAGTGAATTATGATTGTCATGATCTCTTGCACATTTTGCAATGATGCTCCAAACTTTATGACGAATTTACTGAATATAACTTCTCTTAAGACTTGGATGTCAATTTTAAAATTCTGTTCATAGCAACCCCTTTATTTGTAGATACTGTAAGTTGGTGCATTTTTCTTTATGACATGAACTGTAGACACATGATAAGATTTGCAAACCTGTTTCCCTGGATGCTCTGGTACCTAACACCAAATTATTGATGTCTCTGAATACTCTGGTACTTAACACTAAAATATTGATGCCTTTGTTTAAAGGCTGGTGTACCGTTGACGTAATGTGCATTTGTCTGGACAGAATCGGGTCCAGACAACCTAACCGGTGCCAGCCAGGAAATTATTTCAAGCCCTGACATAAGCATAAGTACAAGTTAGTAACAGTGCAAACATCGTTATGCTTATGCCTATGTCACTGTATAAACCAGCCTCAAAGCTGTTGTCTGAAATAGTTCCATGTACCCATTACTGCATTAACCAAAATGTTCTAATCTAAAGCATTAAATTTTTCTTTGTTGCAAGAAATTGAAGAGGCTGCTGCTGTGGTAATATTGCCCAGGCTTCTGAAAGAAGGAGGAGGAAGTCTCTCCAAAGATCTCCATGGTAATACAATTTTCACTTTTAATTCCCCTGTAGAAATTACATGTTCATGTTTTAGGAAAAAATCAAATTCAGGTAAAAAAAATTTAAACTAGGTTGAATCTTAATTTCCCTTGTCTCCTAATCCTAATACAATTATTATTCATTGTTGGTAATTAAAAAAAAATATTTTTAACTTCCACATGCAAGTTTAAATTGTCATCCCATCCATGGGAGAGTTTAAGAGTTAATTATACCTTGTCTACAGATGATTGTCTTTGGGAAATACTGACCATGGAGCAAGCTTGTTTTCTACATTATTTATTATCTGAACTGCCAAATGGCCAACTCATGTGTACAGTTTATCATGCAGCCAGTACATGCTCTTTTATTTCTCATTGGAACTGGCAGTTGACACAATGTAACCCCAAGATTAATGATTATGATTAAAATAAAAGTTCCTGCAACTTGACTGTCAGTGACAATTCAAGGTCTCAATACATTAAATTTTTGTCTGTTTTTGCAGGAAGAGGATTCATTTTATAAAGCTATAGAAGAAATTAGGTTCCCCAGAATAGTTGGCTCTGGGGAATTTTGGTGTCTCAATCTACTGTGTGTGGCTGTGGAAGGAGTTGAAGTCCTCACGTTAGGTGCAGGGACCTCACTTGCGAATTTTATGGGCCTCGTCATGGCATGCTTTTTTGTTTTTATCATTTCATACATAGCTAAGACCAGTAATGTTTATCTTTTTTGTCAGACATTGTTAGGGAAACATCAGCCTGAGGCTGCTAAAAAGAGGGTGGCAGTCAACAAATTTATTTCAACTCTTTCGTAGAACGGGTGTAAATGACCACCTTGATTTTCCTTTCATACCCTTAACCGATAATTACTTTTAGTCTTCATAGCTGTTGACGGCCATTGGAAGCTGATCAACCATGAAGTTATTTTAAATTCTTAAGAGCCTACTTTTCAACAGATGTAAGAATACATGTACAGGTCCATGTTTGCATTTACACTATATTGTACTGAATTTAACTTCATGAAAACTGTATATCAATTTCTTCAAGGTTTCAGTAAGGATTTATTACAAAGAGTTAATGTTTATTGAGAAATTTAGTGCAATTAAGGAGTAAATATCTTATATGTTGAGGAAAAATTGTTTATTTAATTCATCACATTTCAAAATAATTATTATTGTAGTAATATTGCAATATAAATTTCTTCAAGGTTTCAGTTATTACAAAGAGTTGATGCTTATTGAGGAAAGATCCATTTTGTTCATGGTATATAAAATGCAGTAGTAAGCCATTGATAAGCAAGAGGTTAGTTTTTAAACATGAAACATTGTCTCATGCATTCAAAATTCATTTGTTAATGTGGCGTTTCAAAATTTTGAATCATTGCTTATGTGTAAGTAATTTGTTTTGGAATGTTCTACCAGTAAATTGCATGATGTACAAGAAATAATGTTGTCTTTGTTCTATTGTAAAAGTGCAGTTAACCCCAGATTTGGAGTTAAAGTAGAGGAGTTGAAATGACCCTCGGAAAGGACTTATTGTGAACAGAAGATTTTTACCCCAGTTTTCGAGTAATTTCAACCCCATTTGAAGAGTTGTATTAACTCCAGTTTTGGAGTTTCACTGAGGAGTTAAAAATACTCCAAAAAAGGAGTTATTTTGAACCTAAACTTTGTACTCCATTTTGGAGTCTTTATAACTCCAGGAAGAGTTAAAACTACCCTATATGAAGAGTTAACTTAACCCCAGTTTAGGAGTTATTTCAAATCCATTTTTGGAGTTAATTTAGGAGTTAAAGTTACTTCAAAAAAAGAGTTATTTTGAACCTAAAATTTTAACTCCATTTTTGGAGTTAAAATGACTCTCTAAAAATTACTGTGCGGTGTTTGATTCGTTAAACCGGGTTCACCTTAGGCTTCACCAAACATGTTCGGCGATGCAGATTTTGGTCATACGCATCCAAGAAGGGGGACAGTTAAGAAGTCGACTGGAAAGTCAAGAAACGAGTGAAATTATTGCTGAAACCCGATTTCAAAAGGAAAGCAAGGAACGCCTCATTGAACGTTTGGAAGCGGAGCCTTTTCTTTGGGATCTTTTTTCAAAAGAATACAACTTTAAAGACAAACGTGAAAAAGTATCAACCAAATCAAAGGAGAGCCCGAAATCCTTTTCGAACTCAGCTGTTGGGAGGGTGTTTGATAGGGTTTGGCCACGTCATCAAACACGGGAAATGTTTGGTCACCAAACCTGTTTAATCGTCTTTGGTCACCAAAGCATTTTATAATTACCGAGGTATAACAGGCAAGGAATCCGCTGAAAACCAAACTCGCTACCTTGATTTTTTAGCCCAACGTTTTCCGTTTGCTGAATGTGTGATTACAGAAACTGGTTCTTAATTTTATTTCAGTTCAGCTTTAATGTCACTAACTTTTTAGTATCGCTATAACAGTTTTACCAACACAACCGTCAGCACTTTGCAGGTCTTGCTAATTTATTTTATCCGGGCTTATTTTTGCACACTTTTTTTCTCCCACTTTTCATTACTCATTCCTGCTTCCTCGCGAACTGACAGTTTGCATCACTCGTAATCTTTATTTTATACATAGCACATAACAGATGCGGTTTTACTTTTCACTTCGTCTTCTTTCTACTTACCATCCAACACGAACTAACGGCGCCCATACAAAAATCACTGAAGTCCTTGTTAAAGCGTGTTTTCGTTGTTAAAAGAATCCTGTACACGTTCTTTGGCGTGGAGTTTTCCTTTTGAACGGACCAACAAGGTAAAGCTCAAAGGAAATTACTGATCGCTCCATGGTCGGAATGGACTCCAATTTTGGGCTCGGTTGTGTGACTAAAACGGGCGACCCGACTGTCTGAGAAGGGAATGCTAGTAGTCCATGGTTGGAACCAGATGCACATGACCTTAAAGGGTGTAACTTGCGACTCTTTTCCTTGGAACAAAGCTGGGAATTTTAAGACGCCAAATTTATGCCCAAACATGGACCAAAGTAAGATAGAAGCTGCACGAGCGTATTTCCCTTAGCACATTCCTCTCAACTGGCATATTCTCCTCGGCCAAGTCCCCTAAATGGAGCACTTAAATTACAAGAAAGTCACCTTAAATCGGACAATCTGTGAATTAGCTTCCTTCAAAAGAGATAGAGCACTTAAATTACAAGAAAGTCACCCTAAATCGGACAATCGGTGTATTAGTTTCGTTAAAAAAAAAAGGATACGCGAAACAATGTTGTAGAATCAATGCTCCTAATAAGGGATTCACATGAAATTGTTGAAACTACGTTGAGCCACCTGAAGATTGACCAATTGTAGATGAAATTACAAAGGCAGCATTTTCTCCTTAGTTCTTTGGTCTGGCCGTGGTTCCGACTCGTCAACTCACTCACGGAGTCCTGAGGGAATACAACATGGACGGTTTGACGTCGTGTGAAAAGGTCCTGTTAGGAAAATTTTCGACGTCATTGTCGACATTTTGTCAAGTCTATCTTTTTTTCACATTATCTGTTAACTATAAAATTACACAGATGTAATTCAATCAGAAATAACAGAAGGCAAGAGAGATGCACACCAGCTTTCGAGTAGGCCACTGCACCAGCTACAACACGGAAGAAAATTCAAAATGTGTATGGAATGTTTTTATTTTAGGGGTGAACAACAGATTGCTCGACATACAAAAGGGGTCGAAAGAGAGGGAACTGTGCTAGCAATACGGTGAGGTAACCAGTATTTTGCATGAAACTAACTTGCATGTGAAAGTGAACATAATTAGTTAATGCTTAATGTAACTTCTTATTAATTAACTAAATTTATTATATCTCTCAGATAGTACGCGCGCTGTAATTGGCTAAATTAGCGGGCCGTTTTCTACAGTACGGCCCGCTGTACAGCCCGCTACATTTAAAATTTCGACAGAACATCATCTAGCGAATTTTTCATGTCATCTCTGTTGCATAAACTTGTACTGAAAACTGTTTGAATCTTGCAAGCAACTATTTCAAACTTAACAGCCACGAAGATTTAGTTTTTGGGATTTTGGCACTGCATTTTTTGTGGCAGTTGAACCGGTTAACCTCAGAGATATAATAAATATCTTACTAACCTCGTTTTCTCGGTCCGTAGTGTAAGTTACGGATCCTTCCTTTTTTCCCGTTGATTTATGGCCCAAGCGCGAAAAAACTCGGTCCAGTACTTACAGTACGGACCTCGAACTCGGTTAGTAAGAGGTATTTCACGGCACGGTATGTTACAACAATAGACTCGAATTGACAACTTCTACGAGTATGGTCGTTGCCCACATAACAAGGGCTCTGACTGGCAAAGTGCTAGGGCATTGTTCAACCATGATGTTCACAGGCCGATTATGAATTACGCAAATTAAAACAAGAACTAAAGGTAATTCTTACAACATTTGAGATTTTGTTGTAAAGACTTCACACTCAATTAATTGCGTTCGACGCACGAGAACGAATACCAAACATGAACATGTAGTTTGTCGAATTTATGATGAACTTTTTTTCAGCGTCAAGTGTATTTCGCGCTCGGGCACTAATTGGGGACACTCAAACTGCATATTGAAATCGAATAATCTCATATCAAATCGTAGGTGGATTTTCAAGGAGAGGGGAAAACCGGAGTACCCAGATTAAAACTTCTCGGAGCAAGGGCCCTTTTCTCGAAGTCCCGAAAAGCCATTTGTGAAACTGCCAACCGCTTGTTTTGGGAAGCCGATCTTTGAATCTGGAGCACTTCAACCCAATCTCATGCGAATCTAACTGAAGGCGAGTAGCTCTGGGAATGTGTGCATGCACAATAGACCACTTTCGATATATTAAAATTCAGCTTGGCAGGGAGGTCTACAGGACACAAACAAAGGAAACTGAATGAACATGTTTATTCTTTTCTTTCGTTTGTGTCCTTTAAGTCTCACTATCAAACTGAACTTTAATATATCGAAAGTGGTTTATTGGCAGCTCGTATTAACTGAGCTCTTTGTTTTCAGGCTCGACTGGCCTGTTCCAAAGGTTGACTGTGATGCTTTACTATCCATTGACGTAGAGCAACAAAAAACAAAACAAAGAGTTGACAGAAGTGGCTGTTTCTGTAGAATTTCTAATTGGTACTTTTGAGTCGAACGCACTTAACAAATATGTGATAAGTTCTAGTAAGTAGTTATTCATGTGCATCCGAAAGTCTCTTGTGCCTATCCTTGCGTTGCTGATGAGGACTGGGCATCAGTGAGCCCGCAAATAATCTAAGTCCGCAAATTCTCAAAGAACATTGCTTGAAGGTTCTTTGTTACACCGAAACTAAAATTATCAGATAACTAATTTCTACAACTCGGTACCAGTTTTGCCATTAGATCCATTAGATAAATATGACTATGAACGATCTTTACCGATACAGTAAAGTACAAGGTTATATACAGCTTTTTGGTATCTATTCATTTTCTACATGGCCCGTCATGGTCATGTTCGTCCAGTGACGGAGGTAACAACGAGACAGTTGGATTTTCAAGTTTTAGATACCGCATGTTATTGAGGGCGCAAGCGTTATAATGAGCCTGCCTTGATGATCTTGAACAGGCCGTTGACATTATTGTCCTTGATAGCTTGTCGGCAACCAGCAATAACTTGAGCTTTTGCCTTGCCAACTAGAAATAAAAAAACCCAACCAATCCGTTAAGTCTTGTGCATTGTCCTTGGATGACAAGCATTCCATAATTCCCCGCTCAGAAGAATCTGGTGCGAGTGAGGTATTTTGGCGCCGTTTCTTTGTCGGAAGGGCAACGTGCTTTTCGAGTCCATTGTATTTTGTCACGCAATCGAGAGAAACAGCCGTCTGTCAGTCAAGCTGCGCGCTTTCACCCTGAAAATCTCCTTTTTACGTTTATGTTAAGTTTTATTACGTACCTCGCAGCTTGCCAGCTCGTTGAATAGCCTGATTAACAAGTTTCAAGCAGGACAGTAGTTCATTGTGGTTGTTACATCTGATCTTGTATCCATTGATCAAATCTCTGTTCAAGTCGTACAGTTCCATATAGCCCTTTCTCATATTTTTCCTGTGGAATCACAAGATAAAATACTTAACAACCAGACTGAATGGCTGTGCACCAATTACAAAGAGGAAAAGTTGGTTCCGCTTTGTTCAAATGGTAAGCAAAACCCCCGAATCAGAGGAAAATTCCATCGGGTTCAGTGTGTTCTTCACGTGATTGACAGGAAATCGGGAAGGAAGAAAAACCGGGGAAGAGGAAATGGAAGACGCTGTTTGCTTTTAGAAATTCCGGCTGGAAATTTTCTGACAATTTCTGCTGGTCTGGAAAACCTAAATATACTTACTATTTTCAATGCAATCGAAATTCTCGGGAATTCTTGATTAATGGTAAACAACCAATGACCGTAAACATTCTGCACGTGCTAAGGTTTTGGGCCTTTGTTTACAAGATCAATGTCAACGATGAAGATCTGTCTTTTTTTACAAAACTCTTCTACTTTGCGTTCACTCGAAAATCACTATGCAAATTGCATTATTTTGATTACTTTTCGTCTGCAGTTGTTATTTGCCTCCTCCCTCAAACCACTGCGAGTCCGGAAATGAGGCAGCACTCACATGTCTCCCATTAATCGAGCATCTTCAGCCCTGACAACAAGACTCCGGATCAGATTGGAATGATCCGCCATCTCTGCCGTCAGCTTCTGCCTCACAGAATGAAGCTCATCAACCTGTTGTAAACAGTAAACAATAATTATCAAATTTTCGACCTCAGATATCCCGTTTCTGGCCTTCTGATTGGTTCATTCAATCTCGGATGTTGATCATCTCATATCAAATGCGAGCTCAGGGAATAATTGTTAATTAACTACTGGTTCATGATTTTTATCAGCAGCGCTAATAAGGCTGAAACAACAGTCGCTGACCCAGAGGCTTTTAGGTCATAAGCACCTTTTGATAGAACAAAAGACAATTTTAAATAACTTTTAAATATTGTTCACATTTAGGATTAGTAGAGGCTTTGAAATCGATAAGGAAGTAGCGAGATTTTAGTACGTTAATGTTATTACTGTTATTGTTATTGTTATTATTCTTTTATTCCGGATTTCCGCTAATTTAAGGAACCATGAACAATAATTAAATAAAAAAAAACTTAATATGAAAACAAGATGATCGATGATATGAATTGTTGCTTTTATTTTTTAATTTTTGATATTCTTTTTAATGAGCTATTTCCTGTAAATAGCACCATTTTGAATTTTACTGGTAAGTGATGAATGAAATAAAGAATGCTATTATTATTATTATTATTATTATTATTATTATTATTATTATTATTGTTATTATTATTATTATTATTATTATTATTATTATTATTATTATTATTATTAAATGATTCCAGGCTTAAAATGTGTTTCTTGCCTGGCCAATTACCCTTGGCAGCAAGCAACAACAAGTTCCCAAAGGTGCCAAGGGTGGCCTGTCTTGCGTCCCCAAAGGGACAAAACCTTCCTTAACAGTACAGCCGTTCCCAACAGAGCAGTTTTCTGAATCACTGTTTGATAGTAATGATCACTTCAAATCACTTAAAGTCAAATGGTAATGTTGCTGTTGTAATATTACTACCGAAAGCACGAGAGGAGCGTTGTAGGCGTCCAGCTTCTTAAGAGCTCCGTATTCTTTCCAAGTAGCCGGAGAAAAACCTTTCAGAGTAGGGTAAGTAACCAACGAAGTCCACCCCATGAGGGATTAACTTCGTTTGGCAGCCGGGCCATCTAGACGGAAGGCGAGTGCTTTCCGAGTCTCACCACTCCGCCAAACGTGCTTGGCTAAACGAAAAAGATCGCCCACTGAATCTAAAAACACGGCAGCGAAGACTGGTTTCGAACAATGCAAATTTAGACAGAGCCCAGCACGTGATATTAGAGAGCTTGTACCTTTAGTAAAACTGCACGTAGTTCTTCCAAATGATCCGGAAATTCTGCAG
>NC_090869.1:50947537-50952537 GCF_036669935.1 Montipora foliosa | reverse complement strand
ACGCAGAAATAGGTTAAGCTGGTCTATCAGGGCTAACCCTATCTGGGGCCCGGCACCCTACATTTGTGCCATAAGACAAATAAATTGCATGAACGCAAATCAAATTATTCTCAGAGACGCTAGGGAATATGAAATGGTGGTGAAAAAAGTGTAAGTATGTATCTATCTGTTCCAGGGATGCATGACATCGAGGTAAATGGCATTTCCCATAGTAGAAAACACCCACGTGGGTTTTGGCCTACTGTTGTACTGTAACCACCGGTTTACTCCGTATGATTTGTGTTTGCCAAGCCAAAATATGACGCAGGTTAATGGCGGATAATGGAGCATTGTGATTGGCTCTCGAACCTTGGACATCAGAAGTTCTATCAGATCTCTTTTACGTATCCCACGACATTTAGCACAGGAGACATCATTGATATCACAAAATGCAATTAAGAGAGATGCGTGTCATTAACGTTTGCAGCACGGTAAAACAAATTCCCACCATTTACGTGCAAATATGCCCAATAAAACTGTTTCTTTCCATGAAAACAACACGATAGCAGAGGTTGACCCAGTTTTCCCGACAATGACATCTTAAACATTACACCTCATCACTTCGGGAAAGAAAATACATAAATGTCTTTTAAAAGCAAACCTGGATTTGTAGCCGACGAAAGCTTTGATGTGAAGGTCCACAGGAATATCCTTGGGAGGAAAAACTGGAACTTGTAACAAAGATCTAAGATTTTGCTGCGAGGGATGGACTACATGGCTCTCGCCTTCAAACACACCCTCAGCAAATATCATGACAGTGCGTATGACTGTTTCGTTTGTAGTCGAGATGGAGAGTTCCACATGTGGTTGCACTTGCTCACTGCCTGGATTGACTAGTAGCGACGTCTGCAGCTGCGTATTGGCCGGAATAATGCCTAACTGTGACTGGTCCACTTCTTGGCTTCCGACCCTCCCTACCTAAAATCGTTTAAAGAAACGTCCAGTTGGAAAAGAGCGGGGTAAGCCATCCACTAACTATCATATTTAGCTAAACAAAATTGTTGTTGTTGTTGTTAAAGGAACAGAGGCACCAAGCAAATAGTTTCGGTAAAAATCTGAAAAACCAAAAACCTGCATTTTATTTGATTTGAATGTACAGATTGTGTTCATGGAGGCTAATGCGGGAGAATGAAATATATTTTCAGGGGCACCCAACGAGAATATAGTTCAAAACCACTTAAACATAGCATTGTTAAACGTATTTTAGTATTTAAACGGTAGATATAGGCATATTTTAACCCCTAGAAAATTTTCATCTGTTCGGATTTCGTAGCTAAAAGTCTAGTGATCCGAAAACTATAGGGATCAAAACTTACCTTTCGAAAATTTCAGCCAGAAAAAAGGCTCCCGAAAATTCTAGGTGACCTTTTTAGGGTAAAAATCCGTTTAAAATGGGCAATTATACCATTCTTCAGATGCTCGAAAATTCTGGGAGCGGCAGGTTTCTTTACAGGTCACAGGTCACAGGTCATTGTTTTACTTATACAGAGAGCGTCCTATAAACATTCATTATAGCTAACCTTAAGCCTAAAAACTTTTCTTTAGGCCTAAGGCTAGCTTTTATGAATGTTTAGGATACTTTTCTTTAGGCCTAACTAGGCCTAATTAGGACTAATTAGTCAACCTAAGGCCCAATTACGCCTAAAGTTAGCTTTTTATGACTGTTTAGGATGCTTTCTGTATTAGTAAAACAATGACCTGTGACCTGTGACCTGCAAAAGAAACCTGCCGTTCTAGGAGAGGCTGGCAAGCAAGAAATTTTACAACAAATGTTCCGAATATTTTGCATTTGAAAAGATTCCTCTGCATTAGCCGCCATTGCAAGCTAGTTTTAGTCCAACCAAGATTTGACAATAAACCGCGTTAAAGTTCAAAATGTTTCGTAAACCTTTTAGTATCACGAGGTGACAAAAAAGATGCACAAACACAAACGCAATAAACCGGCAGGGCGCACTTGTTCAAAGTCCAATTACATCAATCCTGCATTAAATAGCAGAGGGAAATTTCCTTTCAGTTTACTTACCGATCAAAAATGTTTCTGTTTCATGCTGGTTCGGAATTTATAGCAAACCGAAGCGTAGACAAATACTATAAACAACACAGCTTTTAATGGCGACCACCAGCAAAGTAAAATTACACAAATAAGGTCACGTGATTTCAGAGCGCGGGAAAGTCAATGCGTGACCAATGAATTAAAGCATTACGTTACATCCCCTTTCTTAAAAAAACAAAGATGAAGATAAAGAAAAAAAAATTGTCTTCGCTCAGTTCTTTGATCAGGAACTATGTAACTTCCAGTCTACTACTAAGTCTGACATTCAGCATGCCACGCGGGCTTGCGAACACTTCTCTGGCTCCTTCGGGTAGGTACATGTGAAGATGTTGAAGGAGTACAAGTGGGTGCCACAACTTTACTGGACTGTGGCATCTGAGCTGGAACATCAGGCTCAGCTGTCGTGTTGGAAGGTTTCGGCGATACTTCAACAATGGGAGACTCTGGTTGGTCTGCTGGTATGACAAGCAGATCACGACGGTTTCGCTTGTATGTAGTACCATCTGCAAAGACATGATATGAACGGTAAGGAAGCTTCTTTGTACAGATTCCAGTTGACCATGTGCTTTGACCAGAAAGACGCATGCGCACTTCACTTCCAACAGGTAAATCCGGCAATGGCTTTGCAAGTGCATGACTGTCATGGTAATACTTTTGCTTGCGCTTAACCTTGGTACGCTGAGTGGCAATGTTCTTAGGCGTGCTTGGCTGCAGCAGAGAACAGTGCTGTGGCAGCAAGGAACGGGTACGACGACCAAACAATAGCTGTACTGGTGAAGCATCAAGTCCTTCCACAGGAGTGTTGCGCGCCACTATTAAAGGGAGTTGAACATCTTCACCGGACTCCTCAGTCTTCTTTATCAGGGATTCGACTAAGGATGTCTGCAATGTGCATCTCAGTGCCGCGCTGATAGGACACATGGAAGTCATAGCGTTGTAGCCGCAACAGCACACGCTGAAGACGTTTTGGCGCGGTGTGCATTGGCTTGGAGAAAATTGTCTCCAGCGGGCTTGTGGTCACTTTGGACTTGGACATTACGTGCGTAGATGTACTTGTCAAATTTCTAAGCAGCAAATACTATCGCGAGAACTTCCTTCTCTATCAGAGCGTAGTTGCGTTCAGTTGCTGTTAGTGCCCTGGATCTGTACATAACCGGTAAGCCTTCTTGGAGACCTAACCCAGTATCAGATGAATCGCACTGGAGGGCCACTGGAAGGTGAACATCGTAGTAGCGTAGAACTGGGGGAGAGGTCAACAGGGACCTCAGGTTCTCAAAGGCCTTTTCGTGTTCAGCATCTTTAACAGTCAAGGTGCGCAACAACTCGGTATGGTCTGAGAGCTTAGGTACAAACTTGTAAACGTAATTAACCATGCCAAGGAGACGCTGCAAAGAGGGAACATCAGTCGGGGTTGGCATTTCTAGAATTGCTCTGATCTTCTCAGGACTGGGAGCTAGTCCGTCTGCACTGAGCATGTGACCAATAAAGGGTACCTCTTGGAATCTAAAACGCATCTTCTCAGCTTTGAGCTTCAAATTTCTTTTACGGGCTCGTTCTAAGAACTTGCTTAGATTCTGGTCGTGGTCTATCACAGTTTGCTCGAGTGTGTCTCCACGGCCAATAATCAAGAAATCATCGAACATGACTTCCGTTCCAGGCAAACCTTCGACGATTTCATGCATTCTTCGTTGCCAGACTTCCAGTGCAGAATTTAATCCAAACGGCATACGTAACCACTTGAAACGCCCAAAGGGAGTGTTGAAACATGTTAACATACTTGATTTGTCATCCACTGGAATTTGCCAAAATCCATTACTTGCATCGAGAACTGTGAATATTCTTGCTTTGCCTAGGCGGGTGTTAAGTTCCTCTATTGTGGGAAGGGGGTAATGCTCCCGTTTAATGGCTTGATTTAGATCCTTAGGGTCGATGCAGATTCGGAGGGCTCCGGAGGGTTTGTGGACTACCACCATACTCGAAACCCAATATGTGGCTTCAGTGACAGGTGCAATGACACCATCTGCAACCATCTCGTCAAGCTTTTCCTTCAGTGCGCTGTGAATGGCTTCCGGTATCTCTCTTGGGGGGTGTACAACTGGCTGTACATCGGTATCGACTCAGATTCTGTCAACCTCGTTCCCAGGGTCTCTCGAGTGAGGAGAGACCCTGGTAGGACGGTCTGGTCACGTGCTTCCGTGACAATTGAAAACACTAGGGAGGGGTCTTCTCTAAACAAGGAATTTGTCGCGTAGAGCTTTGTCGAATTCAAAGCGAGGCTAATAGCTTCGCGCTGTGAAGTTCCTCCAAACACAGCCTCGGCTAAGGCGAGCAATTCTTCAGTGGCCTTCTTGAACAGATTTTTACAATGTAAAACGTCTTTGACTGAACCGCACAATCTACAGCAACTTATGACAGACGATGCATATGTTTTCTTCGGCGTTTGCAAACTATTATCGCCGGACATAGCCGCAGAAGAACATATGTTCACATACCGCAGCACGTGAAACTTGGTTTGTTTTGGTGACAACACATTCCGCACTCCCGTAGTCTCAGTATAGACAAAATTCTTACTAAGCCGCCCCTCCCTTCATTGGATAAATTGTCATCTCCCAGACTCTGGGAGACACGTGACCAGACCCTACCAGGGTCTCTCCTCGCTCGCCCCAGGCGTTAAGATGAGAGACCATGGGAACGAGGTTTGGATTCTGTAAGGGGTTTCCAGTTTTCTAAAACCAGTAAACACATCTTGAAACTGCTGGATTCCAGGCTCAAAATAGGGGTGTAGTTACCTTGCAAAACATTGAACTCAACAGTGTGTTTCATTCCGTTTCGAGTGGCGTGTAACTTGCATTTACCAACAATTGCTTCTCTTGTACCATTGTACATTATTACAGATGCTTTGTTGAGC
>NC_090869.1:50910037-50942537 GCF_036669935.1 Montipora foliosa | reverse complement strand
ACAAAATATCGCTGAAAACTAATAGTCAACATTGAAGGGGGGAGAGGGAGGGGGGAAGTGGAAAAGGTTGGAATTGTAGCTAGAAAAATGCAACTCGTAGCCATTATTGTAAACATAAGTTCACATACAATTCTTGTGAACTTGTTTTTTGTTTGTTTATTTTTTAACCTTTATTCGCCAGTATCTTGCTGTCTTGTCATACACTCCAACAGTTCCATTTGCAAGTGCATATCCAAATCTTGATCCACGGATTGGGCACAGAGAGGTAACAGACTGCAGAAAAATTCCATTTTTAAATAATAATTAAAAGAAAATTAAAATACAGTAAAGGAATAAGAAAAAACCTTCACTTCTACATGGTGGTATGCATATCAGATGCATGCGCAAATAATTATAACAAAACCACAGACAACAATCGACCATGGTCGATAGTTGTTACCTCAATTAAATTTCATTCAACTTCATCTTAAGCTATTGGGCCGTTATTTGGATAACCATTGCAAAAGATGGCACATACAGTTGCTGTACATGTAACTTCCCACAACTACATGTACATGTAGTTAATAGCAACAAAGGTAAACATAGATATTCTACAGAAAAAAAAACTAACTTGGCCCATTTACATCAAAATAGCCATAATTTATCACAATATCACAATACAGGGTGAGACGAAAATGAAAAGATGAGGTTGCCCTTCGGGCAAGCTGTTACTTGAGGTTACTAGCCCGAAGGTCTGACGAGCTAGCCCGACATTAAATTGTTCATAAAGAATAATCAGATGTATTTAAGGAAGGTGCCTACTATTTAAGGGTATTTTTGCCCCGTTTCATGATTATGCAGGAAATGTAGATCTTAACAAGTGTTATGGAAATCCAAAAAGAAAATTGGGGGTAACCACCCATTTTTCAAAGCTAATTCATGAATAATATTTGTAAAAAACTTTAAAATACAAAGCAATGTATGGCGTTTTTTTTGTCAAACTGAATCTTAATTATTTCTCAAAAATGCCTGGTTACCCGCAATTTTCTTTTTGGATACCAAGAGTATTTACTAAGATCTACTTTTTCCGGATAGTTTTAAGTCGCGCAATAACATCCCTGTATTAGTAAGCATCAACGGTAGGAAACCAGATTATCTCGAGATGCGCAGAATGTATGCGCAATAACAATAGTTTCCCAACGAAACGCACCTAAATTTCCGAGAAAATCCACTGCACCGTGACTTGGCTGGAATTTAATTAGACTGATTGTCTCGCACTGCACGCTGTCAGTCGGCAAAGATTGTCATTTCAAAAATATATTTCGGTCGCTATTTAAGCAGAAAAAGTCATGACGTTATTTACGGACGCAAAACGCGGCGCAAAACGTTGTCACGCTACGATAATTTGGCCTCATAACGTTATCATTTTCTCTCAGGAGCTTCTGCTACACACTTTGTGGTATAAAAGCTCAATTTATCATCAGAAAAGAGGAACCAACGGTGCTTGCCAGTCGGGCAAGCTACGATAAGAAAACGCTAGCCCGACAAGTCATTCCACTAGCCCCGGGCTATCGGACAGCACTTTCGTCGCGCCCTGACAATACCTTACAGATTGAAGAATTTGGTGGTGACTTGACAAAATATCCAAATTCTAAAAGTATGGTCCCCTCTTAAACCGCAGTTGGGTCTCAATGGAAAGTCACTGGACTTTTGTTTGATCCCACCCCCTCATCCTGCACAACACTTAGAGTATTAACCCCCTCCCCCTTACAAACAAACAAAAAAAAGTAAATAAAAAATAAAGGAGAAAGTGCTTTATACATGTACTTAAGTTACTTTGTAGTTTTATCCGCCAAATTCAAAATAAGGGCTTTTATGTTCTTAAGCACACATAAAGATTGCGCAAGCTTTGAAAGTACTTGAAATCAATTTACAGTATAGAGGCCAATGCACAAAGCGCTGTTCCCAAAAAGTGGAAATCTTTGAACACATTATTTTGGTAAGCCGTGTCTTTTAGTCATCAGTGTCTCTTGATCCACTGAATTTTCTGCCTGTTTTTTGACTTTTGGTACATATGCTCCGCAATCACTGCCTTTCAAGTAATAAAAACACAAAGTGCTTTGTATATATTAGCCACCCTATTATAACTGGAAGTTAGTGTAATAGTGTAAGTATTGTATTGTATTGTAAGTAGAGTGTGTATTTGTAAAAAAAAAAAAATAAAAATAATAATAATAATAATAATAATAATAATAAATAAAAAATAAAAATATATAAAAAAAAAGCTTTGAAAGTAATGTTGTATCCACAAGTGAAATCATAGATCCAATGCAAAAATGGCTGCCAGTACATTATTCTTTTACCTTGTTTGAGCAAGTTTATAGTTTGACTAGCCTCGTTTTAGAGCCAAAATTCTGTCAATTTCACATGTGTTAACGATAAAATACATGTACCTGACTGTATCAATCAATCAATCAATCAATCAATCAATCAATCCAGGCTAATTTGGTAAAGGCTAGCTAAAATAAAGAACATAACAAACTCACTTCCGTTTCAGTCATCTCAGCAATGATTTCGTCTTCTTTGAACACTCTGATATCGAAATCTTCTGATCCAACCATTAACTGAAGATGAAAATAGAAAAAAGGATTAACTTAAATTATGCATAATTATGGTGTGCTTGCCAAATGGGTTACATTTAAACGTTTTGAAACGAGTTGAAACTTGACTCTTTTCGGAAACTGACTGCTCCCATTGGAGTTGCCTACATATACAGTAACTAGTACCTCAAGTGATCCATCCCCGCTAAAGTCACACATTGCCAAAGAGCAGACATTATCCCCAGTCACCTTAAAGAGCAAAAAGAGAAAACAAGAAAAGGTGAGATGAATGATCAGTCACATTACACATGTATTCGTTTACTGACTGATCTTGAAAAATCAGTATAAATTTACAAATTCGTGAAAGGGCTTGTGAGAATCGAGTTGGACTGTGAGCAGATGGAAATCTTTCAAGAGCTCTTGACCGTTAGTTTATTTTGATATAATTATGTATCTCCTGTTTTTCTCAAAAATACATGCACTAAAGTTTATATCACAGTGACTGTATAACTCTTGGAAAATCAGAAGACAATACAAGTAGAACTAAACTTTATGTACACTGCAATCCAGCAAATCCAGAAAATTAATAGCTGATTCATAAGAAGTAATCAAGGGGACTAACTCATCTCACACTTAGTTAAAATTCATTTAAGCCTTTAAAATAACAATACTCAGACCTGGCACTACAACTGATCAGTTAGAGCTTAGGATTCTAGGCAGTCCACTGAGGTCCCATGGTCAGTTGTTCTTGAAAAGGCAGCATAATCAATAATAAATATTTTTATTATCCAAAGGATTAAAGTCACTATCTGACAGTTTCAATCTATGCAAAGATTTAAGTATTAATTTTGTTCAGTGACCTAATGGTGAATATGCACACTCTATAAAGCACATCAGATTCCAAATACTGGTAAAGGCATTTACAAAAACTCGGAAAATGTTCAACATGAAAATTAATACTTTTTTTTTTTAATTTTTATACAATGTACTTGGAATAGTGACTCCTTGGGCCTGGAGGCTATCGAGAAACATATTTTATGCCTTTAAATTATTTGAACAATATTAAAAATACAATGTAGCCCCTTACAGTCCAGAACTCATCATTTCCTTCACAGTCAAATCCTTGAATTGAGCAGTTTCCACCAACTATCGCCAAAGGATTCTCAAATGATCCAAGCTTGCCTGTCACTATCACATTTGCTCCATCTGCAATCTATCAAAAAAATATTTGAAAGTCATTAAGGCATCTAAAAGTTGCAGTGACAGTGCTCTACCTTAGCGGTAGTCCACTAGTCCTGGACTAGTGCAAAATGCTTCTGGACTAGTGGAAACTTAGAACTACTAGTCACAGGACCAGTAACTACTTTCTAATTAGTTTTTGCAATGTCTAAAAAAAATACATTAGGTGAAAAATAAAATATACGTCTTGTAAATGTTGCTTCGATGAAGAAAGTGTGTTCATTAAAATATAAAAAAAAATTGCCAGTTGAGCATTCAACGCAAGTACTCTCAAAGTGCGAAGAAAAACAAGAACCGTTGATTTTTTCATTGTAGTGTAGCACTTTAATTGGTAACATCCCTAAACAGGGTTCAAAAAAGAAAATGTAGCAAGCATTTTAAAGAACTTTTCAACAACCAAATTTAATTTGCGTGGACCCACACCAGAACAGTTTTTAATGAAACTGCTCCTAAAAACTGTATATTGCCTTATTTATCCCCCTTTAATTGCCTAATAGACTTAAATGCTCTTGATGAAAACCAACACAAATTGAAAACATACACACGTGTGATATTACTAATTCTTACTTTGCTAATTTCACAGCTTCTTTCTTTGTTTAGTTGAAAATAAAAACATTATTCACCAACTGGAAAAATAAACTCAAAACAAAAGAATAAAAATGTGAAATAGCATGCTTTAAAGTAAGTCACACACAAAAAATGATGCCGACATGTTCATTTCATGGCACCGCTGCCACCGCATAATTAATATGACGCGCATAACAGGTGATTGTCGGCAGGCGTGTCAACAAAAATTTTAAAACACCAGAGCATTCGACGCATCAGTAAAATATTCCTAGCAAGCACTGCCTTGAGGTAGAGAGTATTTTCCCATTTCAAGCGATTTCTTAGAGTCAGTAGATCCTGAGATATCAATTTTTTTTTGGAACGGATTTTTACAAACGGTCTCATTCATTTAGGTACTGTTTTCACCCAGAGTAAGCAATAACTACTCTTTTCAAATTTTTGGAAAACTGACACCTGGACATCAAAAAAGGAGATACCAAAGTCTTTGCAGAACATTAATTTTTTGCTTTTATTATCTTGATCAGTTAAAAATGAGACAGCACTATCTGTTCACCATTCAATGATTTTTAATAAACCTTATTATCGAAAAAAAAAAAGCCTTTAAAGGCTTATTTTTTCCAATGGTGACTCAAGGATACATGGAAAAAGCTAAGACATAATCATCTAAACAACTTTCTAAAAATATGACAAGAATGTAAAATATACAAGTACATGTACGCTTCAAGTCAACGGAGTGAATTTGGAAAAAAAAAAAAATTGACCCACTGAAAAGTACTGTTGTTAAATTGTTTGTAAACTGTCAGTTACTATAATTTAAAAACTTACATCCTTATAGAATAGGTCAGAGTTATTCTCTACATCATAAGCCAGGAAGTTTGTTGGTGTTCCAATGAGGAGTGAATCGCATCCAGAGTCATTCAGTTGACCAGCAGCCACAGCAGATACTTGTTGGTTGATGTTTAAGATGCTGGTGTCATTGCTGTGGCTAGCGACTGCCCGGCCACCTTGTAATGCCCTGGTGTGGGGGTTGTGGATAAAAACCTAAACAAACAAAATTAATCTGAGTTTAATTACTTGATCTTGATGAATGATAATTACTTAGTGGATGACCACCTTGGGTGCCGTAAACCGGGTAATGTTTAAATATCAGTAAACAACAATAATTATTGTTGCTATGGGTAACAGGGAGGTGTGGCTTATGTGACAATTCTAAATCTGCTGGGATCAAATGGTATTTTGCCTCATTTGTTTTTGGCGTAATAATGTTAGAGTGTGGATGTCACAAAAAAATATAAAGTCACTTCCTTTCCGACTATCATTGGTATCTTTTTTTGCTTTTGTGTGAAGAATACAACACACAAAAACATGATGCCAACATGAGTTGATTTAGTGCATAATTAGTTGCCCGAGACAACAATAAAGTGTCAGCACCCGTGTAAACAAACCTTTGATGATGACAAAAAATAATCCAAAGATATACAATTGTACAGTACATCAATGACAATTTCATTTTGAGCTAAGCCCTGAGACGTCCATTTTTAAGAAATCACCAACAACATTTTGCAAGCACGCATCATGCGTTAATGAAATTTAAAACAATACATGTAGGTGCAAAAAATTAATGATTACTGACTTAAACGCATAAACACATAATTACATGTGGTATAGTTCACCAAGTTCCTACATGTATACTATAAAAGGGTAATTGAGAGCTCAATGCCACCCATCCAATTCAGATTTTTTCACTAACTGTTTCTTTAAAAAAAGTTGGACTTAGAGACCATGATAAGTGTTCTTTTTGTCATAAGGAAATGGAAAACTTGATACACTTATTTTGGAGATGCGAAAAAATAAAAAATTTTTGGGAAAGTCTTTTTAAGTGGATGCAGTCTTGCCAACTTTCTTTAGGTGAACTTAATTACTTACACATAAATAGTACGGCTTTGGGTCTGAGGCCAGATAGATCTAAACACAAACTCCAACTCAATTTTTGTTGCTTAAGTGCCAAGCACCACATCTGGCTCTGTTGCTCGAAAGAACATCCCCCAATTAAAACAACTTTTTGCTTTATCTAAACACACTTATCAAATAGAAAACAATGCCTCCACTATCAAAAATAAATGGGAACCCTTGTAATGTCTTACATAAGCCTCTTGACCTGAGTCTCCAAAACTTAATGAAATATAAATTTCTTCTCTAAATCTCTGTTTGTTTTGTTTTGTTTGGTTTTCGGCTGTGTCCTTTTACCCAAGGGAAAAAATAACAATTGATGTGTTTTTTTTTTGTAGTTTTTTTTTTGTAGTTTTTTTTTTCTTTCTCTGTCACTTTTTACTTGTATTTAATTTGTTGTTTGTTAAAATAAGTAAATAAATAAAAAATAATAAAATAAAATAGATTACATGCAGCAAGGTATTGTTGAACAATGAACTCGCAAAAATACAGTGTAAATATATAACATGAGAATATTACCGACCGGTATACAGTTATGGTTTCTGTAAAAGTCACAGTACAATGTCACCTCACACATGAAAACTACTGTTACTGCTCTAAAATTGGTGCCAACTTTATGATTTCTAGACCTTTTTGTATGTTTTTCTTTCTTTTTTCCACTGTGGGTATTATCTGCCAACTCTTTTTTTCAGTTTATGCAATAATTGGCTGGTTATGTGAAACAGCTGCACAGGTAAACGGCCGGAAATTACATGTACAGTCTGTGCTTGATATCAGCTTATTAAATACTTGTTCAGCAGGAGAGTTCAAAACACTGATCCCTAATCCATGGGATACTCCAATGGACTATACAAAAGGACTATCCCCAAAATACTATAAATTTCAAGTGAGTACTATTGGTTGTAAGCAGCGTCACAATTAGTACCTAAAGATCCATTTTAAATGGCGTGGGTCAACAGTATTTGAGTCTAAAAAAATTAAGCACCCATTTTAAAAAGGTTAGCTTTCAATAATTGTTGTGATGGCCAATTACTTCATGTAAGTGAAGTGAAATCAATGCAATTCCTGAACCTAGTCACATGAGCTTTAAGCACAGGAAATTTACTTGTGGAATTATGTTGTTAATTATGATTCTGAAAGCACATACAATGGTCACAAGAATCATATTAAACTGGTTATTCAATACCCTAATTTCCTGTGAAGCTTATATTTAAAAGGAATTTTAATTTTAGCTACAAAGATCTCGGTAGACAGTGTATATAAACGGTGGAGATAAGATACTAAAGAACAATTAATCCAAGCACGAAGAAACTAGAGACCTAGATCGGAGCAAAGGATACGACAAAATTTTGAACAACTGATAACATACCTTTCCCGCGGTTGTTGCGCCAGTCAAACATGGATGCCTTCCGTCATACCGACCTAATGCTGCAGTACGGGCGTGTATTTTGTGACCCAGTTTGAGGGTAAAAATTGGAACAAGCATGGCGGAGATAAAAAGGAGTAATAATAAACGAGAAGATCACATCGTAAATAAGTATTAGTGAAAGTCAGGTCTTGCGTCCTTAGAAACGATTTTCTGGCCAAGACACTGTACGCATTCTCGTGATAAATACACGCTGACTGTGTTGATCATGGGCGCATCTATTTGGATCGTCGCTTTCTGTTCTCGAAAAACCTTAAATAACAATGACCACAATGCTCTTTATATGAATTTTGATTACAACAATATTTGATTCTATGGCCTTATTGGGAGTCTTTCCTTGCATTCATGAACGGAATTTTCATATCCGCGCCAGTAAAAGCTTCCTTATTTCGCAAGAATGGGATTACATTTTCAGGCACATCAAAATTTAATCCTTTCGAAATATTTACTAGCATTCCTCCCCTTGCTTTTCCAGCCCCCATCGGCCAATTTTTCAAAAAAAAAAATCATCAGCTATTAAAACAACACGTGCGCGACAAAAGAATGAAATCAATTATCATTCTTGTTATGTACTAAGTTTAAAGCTTGTTTTTTCACTCTTTTCACCTCCCTTTCGAACTCGGCAAGAGATACCTTGGTAACTTTTGGAATTACCATCCCGATAAATGGCATATTATTCCAATTCAAAATGAAAAACAAAAGACACAACATTGTTCTCTCCCTCTCCCTACACTCTGATGTTGTTTTCTTCTTAAAGAAATTGACGTACATTTGAACTTATCATGGCCAATCACAGCAAGGCAATTTGTCAAGATTGACCAATCAGGGAATAGCAGTCGTGGCGGTCCATTTGAAGTGTGAATCACTCAAACCGCATCTCAGTTTACAACAATAAAGAAAGCCTACGAAATTTGGAATCCTCGCAAGGTTTTTAGCCCAGGATTTCCGCGGATTTCCTCGAGAATGGCTGATGCCTTCTTCATTCGGTAAGATTACATCGCTTTTCTTGAATTGAGATCAAATACTATGTTTTATCCCTTTGTTCAACATAAAATACTTGCGATCAGTCACGCCGCAGTTTCCGCGCCATTTTTGAACCCAAATAAAAACCTAGGTAAGTAACAATAAATGTGCCTTCAAGCAAAAATCAGGCACCAACTTTTTGCTTTACCATGTTTACTCCTCGCCACCTTATATTAAATCTCCGTTGACTATTTTATTCCACAAATTCTATTTTGATTTACTCTACGATCTACTCCGATCTTCGTGGTTATCAAATACTTATGGATTTCGAGATCTTCTAAACCTGCCGATTTCAGCGAGATGTGGATAAAAATCTCCTGTGATGTCAAAATTTCAGATTTTCTACCTTGCTTGTAAAGAATAACTGCTTTCCAGCTTGAGGCTGCACTTACCTTGCTAACCAAATAAAAATCATAAATTATAGTAATTTAACACGAAAGTCCAAGAGATTTGATTGCGCGACCGAAATGGCCTCGCCTCGAATGCGCCTTTGCAAACCGGTCTTTCTCAGGTCAATTAAGTGTTTTAATTCTCTTCCATTGCTCTTACGCAGTACTTAGGTCTGAAATCGTTACTTTTAACGTTTTGAAGTTAAAATTGAACTGAAAGGTACAAAACTAATTTTTATATTTTTTGTCTTGAAATGCACATCCGGGCTTTACGCTGAGACACGTGCATATTCTTCTTGATTCGCTAGCGTCTGAGCCTTCGTACGTAGCGGGTTGTCTTTCTCAGCTAAATTTGAAGTCTTCCTTGGAGAATGCTCAAGAGATCCTGCAACAACAATGTTGCTTCTTCTTAAAGCAGCAGAATCAGTTGCACGGTGCGTAAACGAAGGAAAGACTCCTGTTTTGTGTATATTTTTCTGCGATGGGCATATTTCAGTAGCCACGATCAGGGGTCATCGCGGATTTGCAATCTCACGACGCTTTTGCGAAAATAAAAATGTTGTCATCTGAAAAGTTAAATTGCTTATTCTGTTTTTTCCCTCTCCGGATTAGCGGTTATAGTGGTGCTGCCGACGAAGAGACCTCGCAGAGATCGCATCGGCGAAAGAAGAAAATCAACAAGGGACGATGGACGAAGGATGAGGTTTGTATACGTCAGTTTGCGAATAGCGAAAAATTTCCACGTAGACACTCTTCATGTTTCCGGAACTTAACGATTTGGATATCTCCAATCATTTTCCTGCAAATCCTAAATTGAACGTGAAATACTCATGCAGGAGGCAAGTGTTGTCTCTGTGGCGTCTTTGTAATTGAAGATATCACTGTCCTTAATGCGTAGCATGAATTGGCCAGCGTTTGCTCATTCATTCACAGTTTTAGTTTGGTTTACTCCAATATTTCTGTTATTGGTTTTGTCGATGACTTTAATTTAGCCATTGTCGGTTTGTTTTGCAAACTAACGGCGACAAAAGCATGTTTGATGACTTGTCGCTAAACGGCTGAAAATGAAGCTTGCGGCTTTTGTGTAACCAAGCGTTCATGTTGATCTTCATTTTAAATCTCGTATGTCCGTTGAAAAGGATCGTGTTACTGGGCAAAATATGGACCCTCACTTTGCAGCGACTGTGCTGCAGGTTTAGAGTGGAATTTTGTCGTAGGAGTCTCATGGACCTGATTTATGACTGTTCTGGAAGAGAAGATCGTATGGAAAAAACGAAAAGAAGGATGCGACGTGTTAATGATGGCATAACGGAATAAAACAAACGAGGTATAATGGCGATAGCGTTTACCCCGATGTTGTGTTTGGAATTCTTGCAGCCAAATTCCTTATTTGTCTGCAATCAACTGGATTTCGCAATTTCGATTCGTGAAACTGTTTTACATATGTCACTTTCCTAGCTAATGTCAACCGGAGCTACAATTGTAGCCTTGATTTTATTACTGTTTTCATGGATGTGCCAATATTCCTCTCAACGCCAATTTAAATAAACCGTTGTGTCATTTAGCGGCGTGCACTTCGTTTTCATAGTTGTTGCTAGTTGTCATCTAGTAACTTTCAAAATCAGTGGCATTCATCTTCATGGCACAAAACCTACCAGAAACAGCTTATTGGGACCAAGATGTCGTGGTCATTTGTACTTATTTTTGTACTATAGATACCTTTTAAATTTAAATACAATTTGTATTTGCATGATCCTTTGTTCAGCATGATCAATGCAATTTTGCATGCAATATTCGACTGGGACGTCTTGAAAGAAAATCTTGCATTGGTCAATTAATGTTGGTTGGAAGTTCCATCAGATGCATGTAAATGCACTTGCTATCACAACAGCGGCCTCTAAAATTTGCAAATAATTATTACTCCTGGTTTATGAGAAGATTTTGGGCTCAGAAGGTAGGGAAGATTCTATATGGGCAGCCATCACCGCCAAAGGTACAAGAAGTTAAAATGGAACAGAAAAAATGGTTTAGTGATGGTTTGCCAAATGAAATAAGTGGTTTTGAAATGAAATTGTCGAAATGCAAAAGGTTAAGTGCTCTTTTGTGAAGCGGTTTAGTCAAAATTGAAATGGTTTAGATTATTTTGAAATGGTTCAGACACCGATCTTAAAATGGGACAGACTAATTCAAATTGGTTTATTCAACTGAGAATCGATCTGTCGACAAAATGTGAAATGATCAGGTCTGACAACAAAAATTAATGATCTTGTTCCCTGTAGCAGAATGGTTTACTCAAAGAGGGCACGATTAAGCTAATTGACAAACAACTTACAATGTAACTTACCAGCAAATGGTTTAATCAAGTGTCAAGTGGTTGAAGAGATGGGCAATCGATTCAGTGCAAAGTCAAATGGACAAGACAAACCTGAAATGGTTCAGTTAAAGAAGGAATGGCTCAACTAATCGACGGACTACTTACATGTAACTCACTGGCAAATGGTTTAATGGCTGGGCGAGTGATTCAGTGCAAGGTCAAATGAAGAAGTCAAGACTCACTGAAATCATTGATTAAGTCGACGGGGAGTCTGACGTAAATATATGTTGTCAGCAGATAAAACTTGGCACGAGCCTGAGAGGCTTTTTGTTCTCTGGGTGAAATTGTTTTCTTCCTTCTTGCTGGATGAAGTATTCTCTTTGTTTTTCGAGAGCAGGGCTAAATGCAGCCCTCTCAAAACCGGCCGGCTGACGGCTCAATGAGCCGCCTCCTCAGAAAGCTTGACCGTCTCCTTCCAGTCAGAAAATGTCAGACAACACATTTTTAGCTCGAACGTGAAGTCACTGGAGATATTACAAAACCTTGAAAAAAGTTTGTTTCACGTACAAATTCGCGTCCGCAATATTTTTTGGCGTCGCGCACGTGAAATGTTTATTTAACTAACATTGCTGCATTTCTTATCAGACTCCAAGCAAGTGTCAATTCCATATGTGAAATTTTGTCACTTTAAATCCCCCAGATTGCACTAAATTGCATCTGTGAAAAAAATTCCCTAGGGGAGCATGCCCCCAGACCCCCCTAGAAGCTTGCGTCCTTTGGGCACTCGCTTTGGTGCCTTTAGCATCAAACCGTCTCCACTTTCCTTATGACCTGCTCCCAAAAAATATTTTGAGAAGGCTGTACATGTAAATGTAACTGATTAATGATGTCCACACCATGAAGATATACAAGATAAGGTCCTACGTCCCAGTTCAGAGTTGTCTTCTCAAATTAGCTTTTCTCTGTTTTTGTATGTGAACTGGAAACTGTTGAGGTGGGGTTTCATAATGTACATAGGCTCCTTTGCAGCCATCTTTCGAGATGTCACACATCCTGACCATTGACTACATGAATGACTAAAAAGAAGTGTCCTTAAGGTACTGTAATTCCCTTGAAAATGACGTGCTATCCAGATTTTTGTCAAACGTGGCACAATGATATTGATATTCATACACAGGACACTAAAAAAAGCAATAAAAAGATGGTGTCACTGTGCTTGTTTTTGCGCTGCATGCCCTTTATTCTAAGTACAACACAAAAAGCAAGGTGACACAAACACCAACCAGGTTGGTGTTTGTGTCACCTTGGTTTTTTCATTGTACTTAGAAATTATGTGACACACTAGTCTCTTTTGGGGACCCACCTTCCCACACGCTTGCCATGCATGGGAGAACGGCTTTGCTGTTCCCAACCCAGCTTACCACATTATTTTGTTTTGTGGAGCTGCCACCTAAAGGGATGTCTAAGACACTCTCCTATTACGTTAGCTATGCCATGCTGACGAGGCCCAGCAAGGCCGAAACAGCTGTCCATGGCTGCTAATTGACTGGGTGAAATGGTTGTGTGCATGCGTGATGTGCTGGCCACACCGAGTTTCCTTTTTTTAGTGTCCTGTGTATGAATATCAGTTGTGCCAAGTTTGACAAACATCTGGATAGTACGTCATTTTTAAGGGAATTACCTTAAGGACTCTTCTTTTTAGTCATTCATGTAGTCTTTCAGGATGTCACGCAAAGCTTGTTGTGTGACATTCCGAAAGACAGCAGCGAAGGAGACTACATTTTTTACAAAACCCCACTTCGACACAGTTTCCATTTCACGTACAAAAACAGAGTAAAGCTCTCGAGAAGGCAACTCTGAACTGGGACGTAGGACCTTATCTTGTTTATTTTCATGCTGTGGACATCATTAATCAGTTACATATTTTAGCCCTTAGTTACTTTAGCCCTGCTCTCGAAAAACAAAAAGAATACTTCATCCAAAGCGAAGGAGGAAACAATTTCAACCAGAGAACAAAAAGTCTGTTAGGTTCACGCCAAGTTTTATCAGGCTGACGACAGATATTTACGTAAGACCGCCAGTCAGGGTTCTCCTTATCATGCAGTTACTGGTAATATTTATCGCTTGAAAGAGCACTTGTTACCGCCTGCAAATTCTCAGAAGTGGCTTATCCTTTGGAGAACGTTCAAAAGGCCCCTTACCTGTTGTGCTGAAAACTAGGGAGAACCCAGCCCGTCGACTAAAACATTTCAGTCTTGTTTTGTTTATTTGACCTTGCACTGAATCACTTGCCAGGCTATTAAATCATTTGACACTTGAGTTAAGTCATGCATCAATTAAATGAACCTTTTCTTCTTTAACTAAACCGTTTCAGTCTTGTCTTGTCCATTTGACATTGCACTCAATCACTTGCCCGGCCATTAATTAAACCATTTTCCAGTGAGTTAAGTGGTGTGTCGACTAGTTAAACCATTCCTTCTGTAACTAAACCATTTCAGTTTTGTCTTGTCTGTTTGACTTTGCACTGAATCGATTGCCTGTCTCTTAAACCATTTGACACTTGATAAACCAGCCTGTGAGCTTAGTCATTTGCCAATTAGCTGAATTGTGCCTTCTTTGAGTAAACCATTCTGCTACGGGGCACAAGATCATTTTGTTGTCAGACCTGATCATTTCACATTTCATCGGCGGATCGATTCTTAGTTAAATAAACCAATTGGAACCATTTCAAAACAATCTATTGGTGCTTTAAATTGCAAATGTTCATGCTTGGAGAGCATTTCTAAAAGGAAGGATGAAAATAAGGACATGTTCAAATCAACCAATGTTTTGTGTGATTACTTATGGTTGAAAGTTGTATGTGTATTGGTACAAATTACATAATGGGCTTGATATTGCACAGTGTATGGCAGAAACATCAGAACAAGAATGTTTACAAGTGTAATAAAAATTATAATGGGTTAAGTGTTATGAACTTGGATGCCCTGACTTAGTCTTTGCTGCTGGACTGAGGTTGGAACCTCTCCTATTGGTGTGGACCTTCAACACTGTTGAAGTCCAGAATTTTTCGGGCTTCTCTGTGCAATTACTTAAAATTGTGTTCATACATGTACATGTAGTTGCATTGGTCGTAGCTTCACTTACCGGTAATTTCTAAAATATTTAAAATTCAGCAAAATTTGCAGACCAATTTTATCTCAGGTTTTACGGAAAATTCTTTTCTTTTTTTTTTAAAATAGGTCTCTAATGTATGGCATATAAATCTTCTAGACTTGCAAACATTCATTGAAAATTTAATTTCTTGCTCTTGAATTTCATACAAAATCCAGCACAAACCCTGTTCATGGAAAATACCACAGGGTCAAAGATGTCTTTTCAATGCTGAGAAAAGCTGCATGTTTATTCCTTTATAATAATTATGCTCTGGAAGCTTCCATTAAACGAATAGTGATCAGAACGAAAGTAAATTCTATATTATGACATTTGATGGCATTCATGAAAATACATTTATTAATTTAACTTCAGTCGTCCAACGGACGACCTTTGGAGTTATTATACTTGTCCTTGTGAGTTTTTAGTCGTCGACTGCGAATGTGGTAGATGCCTTTTCTTTTCGCCTGATTACGCAGAGATTTTTCAGCTCAAGACTGAAATTGCATAAAACAAAGATGCTGGCTAAGAAAAGTTCAGAAAGAAAGTTCTTGGGAGCCCAAGCCACAGTTCTACAATCCTGGTCACAAGTGTTGGGACAGTTCACGGCAGATGACTTCACAGGCAGACTCTCTTAAATAGCCATGTTTCACGAATTGTTCGCCTCAAAGAACAGTATTCTCCAACTAAAGTGACGCCACAATAATAATGATTTTTCAGCTATAACGTTCAATTCTAAAACAACTGTCTAACCACTTTCTATTGTCCCTTTTTTCTTTTTAACCACATCGGATCTGGTCTTCAGAATAGCTTTATTTTCTTTCAAAATTGCTATGGGGAAGAGGGAGTCAATTCTACTTTCTTCTATTCATCTTTTTCTTTAACGTCAAGGACGTAGTTGAAATCGTAGGTTGTAGAGCGCAAAAGGGGAGGTGTCCCAACAACTTATGGCCAGGATTATAGGAACTCAGAAATAATCACAGAACATGGTCATTGGTGTACTGACAGTGTACAGTACTAACAATGATTTTCACTTGAGTGGCGTAAAACCATATCAAAATAATTATTACAGTGGAACCTCGATTATCCGGACTGGTTGGGACTAGACGAAATAGTCCTGCTAATCGAGGGTCCGGATAATCGAGAATATGAATATTAATGAGGAAAAAAAACTGATTACATTAAGAAAGCGACATTTAATCATGAAACAAAGCATTTGCGAATCGTTTGGCAAACGATATGGTCTACATCTTCACTGCCCGTTGTGAATACCTGTACACGTGTCGGCAAACGCCATCATCTTTTCCTTGCTCTTGCGGATATGAGATATCTGCCGTTTACTACTGCTATATTCAGCTGACAAATTGGTTCCTTTTTCTTCTTTCTCTAATCGCAAAATTATAGCCTGTTTATCTTTTTATCGAAAGAACTGATCGCTTACGCTTCAAGGACATGATGAATTCGTGACGTAGTGTACATGTAGCTTGTTTGCCGAACGAAATTTCACTTAGTTACGACGAGTGCGAGTGCTGCTTTATTTTGCGTTTTGAAAGCGAAATAAACTCGCCTTTACTTCACTTTTCAACGCTGTAGTTTTAAAAAGAATATCGCTACGGATCTTGATCATGACTAATAAATATTCATGACAAAATTGGGACTAGAGAAAAAGTCAGGATAATCGAGAAATCCGGATAATCGAGGTCCGGATAATCAAGGTTCGACTATACTGTGACCAATCACAGACAGTGCAATGAACCTATGAGAATTCGTAGCATTTACATGTCACTCCCTCAAAGCACATGAAAATGTGTATGTGCAAGGTGTGATTTCTTTTGGTTTTATCTAAATACCTACTGTACCGTACTTTTCACATTTAGTCAAAATGGCAAGCAAATAAAATAATCATGCTTTCAGGCTTTTAACGTTGAAAAACCTGTCTTAATAAATCTTAATATCACATGCTGTGCATTAATAGAACTCAGCTTAGGATTTATGTAACAAACTCCTTTTTTTTCATTTTTGTTGCTACCTGAAGTTTTTCTAAGATCACAGGTGAAAAGTGGTTGTGATGTTTGATCTTGCACTCCATTACAGCGGAAATCAAAATTCTGAATACAAATGTAGTGTCTTGTTTACATGTAACTGTTGGTTAATTTCCTTATAAAGAAAAAGTATCCCTAGTTATCATGAGGAATTTGTCATCCTGCTAATTACTTGTTATTTCAAGTTATTAAAGGGAAAAAGAACTTGTAGGCACAAATGTCAACCAACATTTTAACTCCCATTGACTTTGTAGTTCCAGACATGACGGGCCGCTTTAATTTCATCAGGCTCTCATATTACAGAAATGGCTAGGGGATGTAATGATAAACTTTAATTTGTAATTGCAGGATGAAAAGTTGAAAGAATTAGTGGATGAAATTGGGTCAGACAATTGGAGGGAAGTTGCAAGTAATTTTTCTGACCGTACTGAGTTACAGTGCCACCAGAGATGGCAAAAGGTTCTCAATCCAGAGTTGGTGAAAGGCCCTTGGACAAAAGAGGTCAGAAAAACTGTCTTTTGATAATGTAATTATTTGTGGATTGATTTCCATTGCATGTGATTAAGATAATGTTACAACAAAGAAGGTTTACAAGCAACAAATATTTGACAGGAGGATGACAAAGTTGTTGAACTGGTGAGAAAGTATGGTCCAAAGCGTTGGTCACTGATAGCTCAACATCTGAAAGGCAGGATTGGAAAACAATGCAGAGAAAGGTACATCACTCTACATTTCTTCTCAGCATGCAAGTGGTTATTACACTGGTGTAGAAAAGGCTGAAATCTTTGATCCTCCCCAGTAACCCAGGTGAAACAGCTGTGCCAAAGTCGAAGCTGAATTTATATAATTTGCAATTGAATGAAAGAGAATTGACCTCTGGTCAAGTCCTCAAATCAGAGTCAATCCCAGACGTACTGTATGAAGGTTAAGCATTTATTAGGGGCTGTTTACAGGATACCATTATGAGTTTCATTCTGAAATGAGTTACCGTTCCAGAATGACATTTGTACTGCATTCACTTGACAGTATTTGAACAGCTAGTAAGGCAACACCTTGTGGCTATAGACCGTATTTATAAATGGGGGCCAATAAATTATTATTTTGTCTTTGTGCTAATCATTCTCACTAGCCTCACTTTGGAGCAAAAATTCTTTTGAATTTGTTTGTGCTAACAAGGCTAGTGATAGCATAAAGGCAAAATAATTTATTAACTTTATAGCTCGACTTTTAGAAAAAAACATAGGGGCTACCTGGCCCCTAATTTTTCAGATTTGGTTGCCAGCTTGAGTATTTTAGTCGCCAAAAAATTTCTGCCCTTCTGACCTTATACATTTCAAGTAGAGAGGCTACCATAAACAGTTTCAACTAAAGGTGCTTTCAACTAAAGCATTTTCAAACTGTATTGTGTGGATGTCTGTAAAAAGGCAAAATGCAAGCAAGGCCAAGCTGAAAACCAGAGAGCATAAAGCGGCCTTGACAGCCAGTGAGATGGATAAAAATTGTTGCAAATTGTAGATGCTGGATAATTTAATTTGAAAATACATGTAATTGGAAAAAAAGTTGATGTACATCAATCATAACATTGCTAACCAATTCAACTGTGACCGAGTTGACTGTTCCAGACATCGTAATATGCTATCCGCATTTATAATTGTACTGTTGATCCTTGGAGATGCTTCGAATTCGCCAACCCTTCTCTCAACGGGCTCATAGCTGGTGTACAACCATGTAAACATGTGGGGCAAGCTTCAAAAAATGTTACTGTATTGAATTTTTTAAGTAAAAATTTGAGCATTGGGCTGTCGCTTTTGTCTGAATAGAAAAGATCATAACCATTTTTTTCACTTTCTGAGCATAAATAATTATTAGGCGTTTCTATTGCGGATGTCATTAGTGGTAAGAAAAAAACCAGAAGAAGAAAAGAAAGCATCCTTTATGTATGCAGATAAGGCTGGCAGAACAGAGTTGAGAGGTGTGGAATACATTGAGTCTTTGTTGCCCTTTTTACCCTTTAATATTGCAAATATTTTCTCACAGGTACTGTTTGTACATGTAACTCTCACCCATGACTGAATGGTTCGCAAAAGGAAATTTGTTTTCAGTTTACGTGATACAGTACCAGTCTGTCATTCCAGAATGAGGCTTTCATTTGGATTGAAAACCTGAATTAATGTATTCTGGAATGACTTGTGCATGAACAAAATGTTGCCATGTATCATGGTAACAGAGGAAGAGAAATAATTACATGTATATGGCTCTGGAATAAAGTTAACTTGTTCAGGAATGAAAGTCACTTTGTACTCATGTAAGCAGCCCCTTAGTTTTCCTTTGAGTTAACTTCACATTGTCAAAAATGACTCAGAAATGTGTGGGTTGGAATGTTGCAACTGTCATAACCTGCCATTCTTTGCTATTGAAAGCAGCTTCTATTGTTTTTAAGTTTAAGAAATTGTTTCAATTGTTTAGTCTTTTGTTTTTGGGTTAGGGTATCAAGCCACTCACATATGTTACGACAGCTGCTTCCTTCACGAAATTTCTCTCCCAGGCCTTGGTTGTTCAAAGGTGGATAGTGATTTATCCAGTGAATAGCGCTATCCATCCTTTGATACAGCCGCACTTGACTGAATTTTTTTCCCTTTGCGACTAAAATATCTGAAGAAGTTGCAAATTTGGGAATGGTTTTCACCTTCACTCCTTCAAACAAATAAACAGGTTAGCAGTTGCCACTTTGCCACTATTTTTGCTAAACAACATGTACATGTAAGTAAAGAAATGAAAAAAAACCTGTGTTTTTCACCATGAATTTTCTTTCAATCTGAACATACACGTATGGGGCACAGCTGTAGTGCAATAATCTCTGATTATTTGCCATTTTCAGCGGTTTGTTTACACACAAATATTGCAGGCTCATATTTTGTTTTGTCAAACCCTTGGCAGCACAATAGAGGATGACGATTTTGCAACCTTATCGCAAAAAATTGTCTGAATTTTTTTAAATGGCACCCTTCATCAAACCCACTGTTGCAACATTTCATGATTTTTCTTCACTTTCCTTTTTGCTGTAGGTGGCATAATCATTTAAATCCTGACATTAAAAAGACAGCATGGACAGAAGATGAGGACAGGATAATTTACCAGGCTCATATAACGATGGGCAATAAATGGGCTGAGATAGCTAAACTCTTACCAGGAAGGTTTGTCCTGTGGTTCTTGCAAAAAATAATTAATTTGCTTTTAAGGCGGCGAAATACGAGATACAAAAACCTTCAACTTGGCGCGCAACTTTGTTTGTTGCAAGTTTGGGTCGATGTTTCCCGTTTTTCACCTTGCATGATCAACTTGTCGCGCAACAAAAACACTTGTTGCGGGTTGAAGAAAAGTAGAGTGCGGGTCTACTCTGAGCAACAAATTTTGGCTTTGTTGCTCGTTTTTCATCAAGCTCACAACTTGTCGCGCAACAAATGTGCTTGTGTACTAGCAAATCAACCAATCCGCGCCCTGCATTTCTACAACCCGCAACAAATGTTTTTGTTGCGGGTCAAGTCGATCACGCAAGGTGAAAAACGCGAAACATCGACCAAAACTTGCAACGAAACAATGTTGGGCAACAAGTTGAGGGTTTTTGTATCTCGTATTTCGCCTCCTTTAGGGGAAGCAAAATTCTATTCTTTGCTCTCTTGTCTGATGTAGGAAAAAACTACTGTACAATGTAGGTGGACCTGGAGCTGTTGTGTGGATTTAAGCAAACAAACACCAAACCCTTATCAACAAACCGACGACCACCATTTCTTGCTTCAAAATAGATCTTAAGAGCCAGTTACAAGTGATAAAAATTAATTACATTTACTGTAAAACCGAGATTTCCCCACTATAGAACCAAGAAGGGTGTGCCCATGAGTAGGATTTAAACAGACACATCGAACTACACACCTGAAAAACTTATTTATTAATTTTGCAAGCAGATTCATGCAATGAGATTCAGTATGCATTATCTTGCTTCAGACCTCAAACCTAACCTTTTTCCTTCTTCCCAAAAGAAAACCATTTTAAAATTGTATCCATCACATTGTACAGTTGTAAGCCCACAAATAAATGTGTGTGTACATTAACACACTTTGGGGCACTTTATGAGACAGAAAGCACTCTTGAACGTTGAGGAGTATTGTCTTGTCCTTCTTTTGTGCTCTCCAAGATTCCTTCATGTTTCATGTCAAAGCAAAGGCATGTATTAAAACCCAAGACAACGAAATGAAACGACCAAAACGAAACTACTGAAAGGAAGCAAGCGAAACGAAACCACCGAAACAAATAAAAAAGTAAGTAAATATATAAAAAAGTTAAAAAACAAAACAGCCTTGATCTTGATCTCTTTAGCCACACGTGTGGCATCATGACATTTTGAAAGATGGATGAGCACAAGGGTATCGACGTCATCGAGAAAAAGGTGGATATTTTTTCACGTTTTGAATGGTATACTAGCTAAAACAAGAAATCTAATTTTCAAAAAGGAAAAAAGCTTTCCTGGTCATATTGTGGTGGCGAATTGAATGGCCCTTTCAAGAAAGACTTTGCAGCATTTTTTGTTCAAACCAAGACTTTCTAGAGAAAAACTAGAGCAACTTAACAGGCTTTTCTCATTTTAACGTCATTTTAAATTTGTTTTGGTGGTTTCGGTGGTTTCGTTTTGTTGTTTCGGGTTTTAGTACAAGCCCAAAACAAAACAATCCCTAAAGAAGACAATGCAGGTCAAGGGGCCATTAACCAATTCAGATGTGGGATTTGTATGTGAGTATAACATCATAACTCATACAGTGTTTTTTACCTACTGTACATGTACATGCAACTTTTGATAGAACTGATAATTCCATCAAAAATCACTGGAATTCAACAATGAGAAGAAAAGTGGAAAGTTCAGGCTATGACCATTACAGAAAAGTCAGATACAATGTGGTAAGGATTTTAACATGATCTTTTCAGTGCTACATGTATATTTTAGTAGCAGCAGAAGCAGTAATAGCAGCTGGTTGAAATGCTTTAAATCAGTTATTTTCATTTGTAATTTTGAAATTGTAATCATTACTTAGTTCAATTAAATTTTCTTTTTCTTTTCTTTTTTCCTTTTAATTCTAGTCTGATAAACGATATGGTAAGGGAACTGTGTACCCAGGAAAGAAAGGTGAGTAAATGTACTTGTAAGGACAACTTTCATTATGTACAACTTACACACGTGTATGTGTATCAATGGGAGTATGCTGGCCCAGGCCATGTCTAATGCCCCATCGGATCGTTTACCTGGAATTGTTTTGGTGATTCCGGTTTAATCCCAAAGTGGCATGTCCAGCATGAGTCATGTGGTCAGGTCATCCCCATCTGTATTAGAATGTACTGAAACTCCTAGCAGCCAACAGCAACACCAACATCTGTGTTCCTTGTTTTGTTTCCACTTTTTCACTTGTTTGAACCCAATTTTTGGTTTCTCATCTGTCTTATCATCAGCGTGTTCTCAGTCAACTAGAATTGGGGATTGTGACACCTTGTAATTTTTTGCAATTTCTAGTTTAGGCAAACTTGTGAGTAAGATTATCAGCAGTCAATTTGTTGAACTTGCAGATCTCCTTCCAGATAATCTCAAGGTTAATAAGACCAAAACTTAAATGTTCTTGGACGGCAAACTAGTTGTCTCCCTGGCCCACAGACAAACCATGGAGATTCCAGATACATTGTATCCTCATGCATTCACCAGTATTCACCATCTAAATGTAGTGCCTCACTGTGGTTAAGAGCGGCAGATCTGTCACAGTACAAGCCATTAATAATGCAGATGGCAAAAAAATTTCCAGGATGAGCATGGCAACAATATGATACAGCCCCTGTGACAAAGAGGCAGCCACCTCTATTCTGCGATAGGACAAAGGTGAACTACGACCTTAACAACTTTCATGCCTTGGTCCCCAGCAACCCCTCTTCTGCAGCAAGTTCTTGTCTGGTCAAAGACTCCTCAGCTCTGTAAGGACCACAATCTTAATTCATCCCAGTCTTGCCATTCCTGGAATGCTGGGAATGTTGTTGGCCTTTTGGCCATTGTCGATTTCTTCTCGCCTGTGAGGTCTGTAGCTGGAAGCATGGGTTCACAGCCTACCCTTACCAGTCCACCAGGGGGAAGGATGGCCTCGGTCACCGATTCCCACGAGGAAGAAGAATCAGGGGCATTGAGCCCCAGCTCTTTTTACTGCTTAACAGTGTATATAGGTCTAGTGGCTTTGGTTCCCAAGCTGTGACTTCTTGTTCCAGTTCAAGTTTCAGTTGTGGGTTGTAAATGCCCAGTTGGCCCTGTTCCTGATTTTCCTCATTCCATTCTCCCGGTTTCCTGTTCCAGTTGTTCTCTCTTAGCCCAGCAACCCATGTTCCCCATTCTGGTCATACACTTGTCGTTTCCAAGGGGCATAACTACACCATGTCAGCTGTCTTAGTTGAGGGTCAACAAGGATCCCCTGGATGGATTTCCGAATTACCGATATCCCCTTGATTGTGACGTTACGTTTCCATGTACTCCTCTCCTGCAATTTGGTGAAAATGTTATCATAACCCATTTATTCCGTGCGCTCCTAGTTCTGGAAAATCGAGATTTTATCCGGTATACAAACTATGTTGTAAGTAATACTATAATTATGACTTTAAGTGCAGACTACAATGATGCCTCCTCGGGATTTTGCTGCTGGGCAAAATCCCTCCGTTGTGATTACTTGATTGAAACAGCAGCAACTACTTACAAAAGGTTGAAGGGTTATTTTTTTTAACTTATGAAAAAGGATTTATTTGTTGTATTTAACAGAGAAAAGACGGAGGGCAGATTCAACAAGTGATGTTTACAGTGACCTTTGTAGTTCATCATCATCATCATTAATTGACGATTTACCTTCTATGGCTGTTTCAAAGCAAGAAGACATCAGTCTTTCAGGGTCCAGTCAACACAGAAGTGGTTCAAATCTAACTAACATTAAACCAAAAGTTAAAAAGCAGGACCTTTTATCATCAACGTACGAAAAAAGAAGAGGTGATGTTAGATCATCAACTAATCATGGACTCATGTCACCCTTCAGAACATTTGGTCTGTCGGAAAGCGATTCCCTTTTTGGATCTGATCCTTCTACCTGGAGTAATTTCAGCTCATTTGATAGGACTTCCTCAGTCAAAAATATACGGCTTTCAAAGTTGACATCTCCAGGAACCACAGGTGAGTGGCAACTTCAAAGTCTATGCTCCTAAGTCCTTCTCTGTTTGCTAAGTTCCTTGTCCACAGAAAAAGACACGAGTCGCAGATGGTCATATGGTAATGTGCTTTTAGCCATTCTTCAGAAATAGTAGCCTGGGAACGGAAACGTACACACTGTATTTCCGGCAGTTGTCCCCCCTCCCCCCCCACCCCCCCCCAAAAAAAAAAAAGAGAAAAGAATAGAAAAACAACTGCCGGAAATACGTCTGCGTTCACAGGCCACAGGAAGAAAAAAAAAACATCTTTTCGGGGTTTAATTTTGTCCATAATTGGGGGCGCGGGTTATCTACGTGAACATCTCGTGACAAATCTGTAATTTTCTATAAGCACCCCCAAAACTCCGAAATAAAGTCGAGAATACTTGTTCACGTCAGTCTGCTTTGCGAACGAGTTTTCTTTCGTCTAACAAAATGCCTGGGGCCTAAGCAAACTACATAAATGATCGAACTTGCTCACATGTTTTCAAACATGTTGATGTATTTTTTATGTGAGCTATGTACACAATTACATATACGTTATTTGGCAGCTGGGACTGCCGTATAGCGAAAACTGTGACCGAGGTCTTCAAATTGCTGCCCGAGGGCGGCATTTTCAAGACTGAGGTCACAGTTTTTCGCTCTACGGACCGACCCTTAGCTGGTAAATAACTTTTTTTTTCCACTCTCTCTCTCTTCCTCTCTTAATTCCCTTTTTTTTTAATTGTTGACTCGCACCGCGCTTGATAGCGAATGCAGTAAGCGATTTACAACGTGAACGTTTCAAAGAGAAATATTTTTATTTGAATTCTATAAATTTCCACGCTTCTTGTCTAATGAAAGTCTGTTTATAATACTTACTTCTGTATGTAAACGGATTCGATGTCAACAAATGGAAATTGAAGGCCATTACAAGCTCACGCAACCAGGCCTAGGATTCCGCCCGGGGTGGCAGGGAACATAAAAAAATGCCGCCCGCTCCCAGAGGCAATCAGATTGCGGGATTCGCAGAATTCCGCCCTCTCCCGCATTAAGAAAAGAATAAGTATCACTTACTAACCGAGTTCGAGGTCCATACTTTTTGAGTTACGGACCGCCTTTTTTCATTGATTTGTGGACCTAGTGCAAACACGTGGGAAATCAACTCCCAAAAATGATTGGCAAGCGTAAATTCTGAGAAACAAATGTTGTTTCAAGACGTTTTACAAGTTAGTTTGCATAAACATGCAACAAGAAAAACTCGCTAGAAAAGGTTACATCAAAATGTCAAATTTAGCAGCACATATTTTAATTCGGCCCGCTAATTAGCCAATCATAGCCCACATACTATCTGAGAAATATAATAATTAACAATTATTCGCCGATGTTCACCGAGCCTGGGGTAAATAATTGTTTTAGTATAATTACATAGGTGGAAAATAAGCATTTTCTTTAAAACAATTAATTAATTTCTTTGTCTGTCACCTCGACAAAACGGCTTGCGGCCATTTTGGAAAAATATCACTTATGTGATTATCGCGTATTATTATGTGGCAACAAATAGTCCGCGCGCACTGATTGGCTGCTGAGCGGGCAAGATTTTCTTGTAATGACCGGGCATTGTGAAAATTTTTCTCGGCTCGACGTTTCTTTTGAGTTGAGACTAAAAGCTACGAGCGCGTGGGCGAAAACAGCAAAACATGGACAAAGTACAACTATATTTTCAATATCTGAAAGAAAAGCTAGCATGCAGGTACTTCTTTAGTATGAGCGAGAGCGAGTTTTGTTATCCAAAGGACGAAGAGCAGGCCAAAAGTGAGCAAAAAAAGGCCATATAATAAATAACTTGTTAACCTCGTCCGTTCGGTCATTACGGGGAAATCTCAGACCGAGGCCTTGATGTATTGACCTCGCTATTGGTAAGCCAATACATCAAGGCCTCGGTCTGAGATTTCCCTGTAATGACCTCATTCTCGGTTAATAAGTGGTATATAATCATCTCAACGGCAACCAATCAGCGGAGAGCATTTTGAATAATCATATGTGCAATTATACTAAATATTATTTTTCTTATTCCATTGCCTTTATAGGGTACAGATTTGACGGGAATTCTCTGGAAGCTCTACAAACGGATGGAGGGTGGGTGACATAAGAGTATCCCAAGCTATTGCACTAGGAACACAGACAGGTCGGAAAGCTCAAATAGCCTGTTTCTGTGTTTAACTGTGCCAGGTGACACCACGAATATAATTCATTGTTTTCAGGTTGCTGTGGCAAAAGTCTTCACGAGTCTCATTAATTGTTAAAAGTCAATGTATAAACGAATTGCTCATATTTTTCGATTCTGATGGTATTAGCATACTTTAGAACTAAGAAGGTTGTATTAATTGGCAAGTATACATTTTTTTTCCAGTTGAGGGCTGTCTTACTCGGGCTTACAAAACACCTTCGTGTATTACTAGAGCAAAAACCTCTATAAATTGTGTCCTGTAGAAACAATATTAAACTGGGAAACATGGGCCATGTCAATCTTCTACTACTACTTGATGCACAGCTTGAGACTTTGAACCTTGTTGCTGCTTTCTTTGTAGATCGCTTATTCCAATAACTTCTTCTGTTATGCAAACAAGATTTAGTACCCCTCCAACAATATTGAGAAGAGGAAAAAAGAGAAAAGTATCCTTTTGTATCACTGTTACTGCACATGAACCGGGCTCCACTTGTTCGAAGGGTAGATATAGCGCTATCCAATGGACTCAATTGGTTTTGCTAGTGTTTATCCGCTGGATAGTGATTTATCTGGTGGATACCATCATCCACCTTTTGAACAACCGAGGCCAGTTTATTGTTTTTATCAGTAGTGCATGTATAACTCTTCCATTTTGACAAAAAAATGGTTCTAGTTTACAGGACAATCTTGCCGAAAATCTCATCCCGTAAAAACGTGTGTGGAAACGTTTTGGCTGGGGAGTAGATTAGAGGATCAAAAAGTGATCTTTCAGGAGGAGTAGGTCCTCATTTTTTGGCAAAAGCAAACAAAATTTATATTGGCAAGGACAAGAGAATTGCATCTTCAGACTGACTTAGATTTACTTGGCCCAAGCCTGCTTGACACCTAGTTGTTGTCTAATTTTAGCATACATAAGATCGATAGATTCAAAAGAGATGAGAATGCGGGAAGAAAAATGTTAATTACATTTCTCGTGCAAACTTGCAGCATCTTTGTTTTTTTCTTGGATTGAAATGTTGTCACTCTTGTGCTTTGCTTTGACCTTAACACAGTTACCACAGCAGTCTGGTGACTTGGATACAAGTTGCATTTCAAACCTAGAGACGACATTCCTTAGCAGCCCTAAAGGTGCCACACCAATAAAGTCATTGCCATTTTCACCCTCACAGTTTCTGAACTCCCCCGTACATTCTAGCAAGTTACAAACGTCCACACCGGCTTGCGACAACAAGAGTCAAATCAGTGTAGTAAACACTACGCTCAATACACCTGGTTTATTGGACGCAAGCTCAGGCGAAGATCCCTTTCGCACACCACGTATCAGAAGGGAACTGTTGAGTGTATCACCGCGTACTCCAACTCCATTCAAGAATGCCTTAAAGGTGTTGAATGAAACAAAGATGGCACATGTAGGTTTCGTTCTAAATATGCATGTATATGAGTATAGGATTAATATGACACGTATTTTAATCCTTAATTTTACGAGGAGATTTTCGATTAATTGTTTAAGGGCAATTTTTTAAGGACAAAAGGGTCAAAACTGCACGCTGTTGCGCACTTGCATGGGCAGCCCCTGTTGGGGACCCCCGGGAAATTTTGAAATTTTTAGTTCCCGGAAACGCGATTTCTGGCATTCTGAGGCAAAGTCAGCGTATTACAATTTCATAGAGAAGAAATATTTACCCGATGGTTGTCCTCAACGTTCGTTATGTCTCACGATCAATAAGTGATAGTTTCGTTTTGTGATTGTTCAATTATACCTTATTAACGATTGTTGTGCTGTCACGCGTATTTGATAAATATAGAGTGAAACAACTGCAGTTAACGTTTTTAAATTTTGTTTCATCAAAGACGGGATCCATCAAAAGCATTCTTCGGGGTATCTTTCCGCAAAACGCTTAACTTACAGCATCGTAGTGGACGGGCTTTTCGTATTGAATGTTCATCAGAGTCAAGCCCGACAATCTTTGCGTTGTCGCAGTGGCGCGCAGATATCCTTTGACAAGCTTCAAAGTACCGTTTACCGTGGTTCATTGTTGGCTGAAGTGACTGGCGTAGTGCAAACAATTCGCAGAAAACAGTTAATGTTAGGGAAAATGTCTGGGTCACAGGCCTGGTGAAAAAAGAACCACATTCGCACCGAACCTAAATATTTAAAGATCAGTACTCATTTTTTTCTTAATCAGAAAACGTTTTAGCTACATTGAACAGCAGCAAATTAAGGCAAACTATGAATACGACGTACTTGTATTTATTTTATATTTTTACAAGTTTTTGACGTAAGGTGTTTTAATCTTGCACTCTTTGCAACAAAACAACCGCCAGCTACGCAGTGTATGTGTTAGATGCTTGTTTTTATTGCACTGCAGTCCATTAATTACATGTACTTTACTTTTACTTTTACTTTGCTTTGCTTTGCTTAAAGGTATTGGGCTACTTGGTTGTTTTTCAAAGAAAATAGTTCTTCCGTTGATTCTCCCTCCCCTCCCCTCCCCCCTGGACAATGTTATGGCCCTCAACATCGTTCAACGTGGTTTCACCCAAAAGTTGAAAAAAATAAAACCATCACACTAGTCCTGGCATATGTTAATCTGGTTTCCACCAACTGAGCTCTGTACTATATGGTAAAATGGTTGTGGTGGATTGTAGCATGTGTTAATATATACGGCACAAGTGAATAGTGCTTTCCGCAAGTTCTGATTGGCTAGCTCGGAGGTGACTAGCAAGTGAGCAAAGGGAGAAAAACAAAATGGCTTCCCGCAAATTTTATCGATAGTCTCGCCCGATTATTCAACTTGTGTGTTATATACTAAAACAATTGTACACCCCAGTGTCGGTGAAAGTGGTAGAGATTTACCTCCACCACGGTCAAAAATTTTTAATTATTTCTTTTTTTGATATATATTTATTGTTTCCTCTGTGTTCCTTAGACACCCGATAACTTTGAAGCAGATTTTAATGAAATTATCAAAAGAGAGGAGGAAGAAAGTGGTTTGCAGCTGTCAACAAGTGCAGAGAAGACCCCTCGCAGAGTACGGACATCTCTGGAGGTAAAATACGCCCAGTTGAGTAAGACGGCTACAGCTGCTCCTTCAGCAAGTTCCAGCAGATTGGATGAATCACAAGATGTAGTTGACCAACATAACGCTGTCATAACTGTGGTAGGTCTAGTGGCTTAGTCACTGATGGTTTGAAACGTTTTCAACAATGACACGTATATCGATAAAATTGATTAGCAGTTTGCGGCAAAGAATCGAATATTGCACAGGGCATCCACATGTAGAAGCAGTAGCATACATGAATTGGGCTTTGATTTGACTATTGCCTTTAGCCTTCTTCACGAGAAGAAGCGACCTGCAGCGAACTTTTTGAGGAGAATAGAAAACTATTAGAGATTTCGGTTAGAGGTAATAAAGGCAACGTGGTGTCGATTTTTGGGCCTCGATAGAAGTTTGTGCGAGTCCTCCACACGGTAAAGTTGAAAATGCTTTGAATCCATGATTGACGTAATTTGATTACGATGTAATTGATGTAGAGGATTAATCGTATCAGCGACGGTACTCCTGAGAAGAATTGTTGTTTGCCACCAAATAAAATTGTTCGTATAAACGCAATTTCGCGGTGGGGAATTCCGCTTTGTAGTCTGCGGAGAAAGAGCTGGGTTCGTATGGGTATGGAAATCCTGGAAAGTCATGGTTTTCCAACATTGTGAAATCCAGGCCAGAAAATCCAGGGAAATTATGACAAGTCATGAAAAATACTGGAAAATTAGATCTAGGAGTAGTGCTGAAACAAAATGAAATTATTGTCTTACGTTTTGGCAAACGGAGCTGCAATCTTCTTCTCTATTCTGGATCAGAAGCCCGTGAGCAGGTACCTCGAGTGCACTGTATCCTTTAGTCAACTCCTTTATCAGGAGACTCACATTTGCATCAATTTGCATTCATTGTTTTTTCCATTTTTCTCCTCGTTTGACAACTTTATTTTGATTGCCTATTTTAAACAGTGCTTGCAGAGTCGAAGACTTCGTGGCGTTCTAAAAGTAGAAAGATACCCGCAAAGGTTGACTTACAGGACTTGTATTGGAGGGGCAAGCGCCTACTCATGGGCTTCTGTCTGGATGGTATAGATTTCAGGATTTCCTAGGTCATGGGTTTTTTTTCCTATATGGTCGTTGAAACTCCTCGAAAAGTCATGGAGTTTTAGGACACAAGAAGCGTATGAACCCTGGAAGCTCTTCTTTTCCAAATAGAACGGGAATGGGGGCAATAGGAGTTTCATTTTCGCGCGGTCAGAATGCGGTAGAATTCTTCAAAAGCTCTTCGTTCATATTGCTCCATGAATTTGTTTTCAACGTAGTAAAGGTTTCAAGAATAATCCATTTATAACTATTGTTGTGCGCTTGGTTTGTAGGAAGACTCTGGAATTGTCCAAACAACGATGAGATCTTCATCGGACGATTCGTCCCTAATCAAACCGTCGGAGATATTTGGCCAGCAAAGCCCTAGCGTGACGCCCAGTATCGTGCCGTCTACAACTGTAGTAAGTGGAAAAAACGCTGCACAATCAACACGCGTTGAACGTTTCTTATGTCCTAGTGCTGTGGATTTCCAGGTGAATCTTGGCTTAAGTGATTGCTTTAGACTAATGCATGTCACTAAGTAATGCTTAAAATGCCAGACATTCTGTCAAAGCTCAAAGTAACTGCTAATAGCAATAATAACCATTTACCTTGGCTTGGGAAGAAATGTGTCCAAGATTTGCACGCGATGTATCATAAATGTTACGATAGTGCGCTAACCCTTCTTTCCAACTTAATCATCTATCAAGGGGTTTTCAGATGAAGTCCAATTAAAAATTATGTTGGTTGGATTAGTTGTAGCATGTTAAAGGCCCACCTTCAACCGACAGGCTTTTCGACCGTTTGTTTTTGTTATTGAAATTCGTATTTCTTATCGCAGCGATCTAATTGGATGGATCTCGGATTCGGGTGGAATTTTCATATATGAAAATTGTTCCGAGGCACGCAATGCCTGTCGGTTGAAGGTGGACCTTTAAAACGATCGAATGAGAAGGCATGAGCCAAGTACATTCAGAATTGCGTCTTGTACAGGAAACGCGTGCACACAAGACATACACTGTGGGTGGTCTTCAATTTGGGCTTCAGTTCTGGTTGTTTGAACGAACGGTTAGATTTTCGACCAATCTCAAAACGCAATAATAGAGTGCCATTGAGACCGCGAAAGGGATTTGGCAGTGAACCGAAAGCCGATTCATTTTGTGCTGTTTGTTTTTCTATACCGTCAATGTCTTTCAAAACCAACAAGCAACAAACGTAGAGTAAATAAGACGCAGTAAGTTGAAGTAAATTAATAAGAGACTTTTCCTATCCCGTCAAAAGTGCGAATGTTCAGAGTTCTACTGCCCTTGCGTGTGATGTTTGTTGCTGTGTGTGTGTGTGTGTGTGTCATAAGTGTAAAGAAGTCTTACCAACTACGGCAACGGTAATTTTCATGGTGCACTTGCTGCTAGAGGTGTTATGAATAGAGAAAAATCCTTGTTGGTATCAAGTTGCTTACAAGATTCGTTGATTTCAGCGACATCGGAGGAAAGGGCATCCCATGCGACTGTTAAGATTTCAAGAAACTCCCCAGAAATCAGCTCTGCCAAAGGTAATCACATCTCTATCATTTAGCTGTTACTCATTCTAAATACAATACATACTTAATTGACCTCTACCCATAGGGGCTTTTCAGGGCCAATGAATCAACGAAACAACAGAACACAACAACTACAACTGTTAAGAATCCCAACTGGCCGGAGGCAAACCAGTTGGCTATTCACAAGTGCAGCTGGGAAGTCGAACCAGGGACTACCAGGATCAAATTCAACCAGTGGTCAGAGCGTGTCTTGAACCCGGGATCTCCGGATCTCAAGGCAAGCGCTCTAACCACTGGGTCACACTGCCTCCTTATACTGAAGGTAGACGTTTCCTCCTAGAGGACGCTTGAGTGTTTCAGAAAAATAGTCGTGCTACACGTTCCGCACGCATTTTTAGTACATTTATTTGCTTTACTTTGGAAGACAACCTTAAAAAATGCCTGGTGCCTTAAGCCCTGTCCAAACTATGGAACAAAATTGGATCCAACGTGCAACATTTTTGGGTGTAACTGTTCAGGTAGAGGCAAAACACTACCCAAAATTGCTGGACGAAACTGAAAGTTGGCGCGAATACTTTAACAAGATGTAGAACTCCTCGTAGCGTTTGTGCTCCTGAGGCTGTTGGAGGACAGAAATGACCGATTCAAACTAGGAAAACCCAAAGAATGATTGAGAGGACGTGTAGAAAAGGGTATGCTTACTG
>NC_090869.1:50900037-50905037 GCF_036669935.1 Montipora foliosa | reverse complement strand
CAGATCATGTTTGTACTGGAAATAAAGAGGAGTGATGCTGACAGTACTTTGTAAAATAAATCGGCTGTTCGATTACCGTGGTATTTACAAAGGTCAATGAAATTGACATGTTACAGGCGTTTTGGTTTTTTAAATTTAGTGCGAGTGGCCTTATTAACGGGGTGAAATTATAAAGGATTCTACTGTTTGGGATTTAAAATTGTGGCCGTTGGCCGTATTAACGGGTGACCGCATTAACGAGGTAGGTTTTCTATAAGAGAATGTATAGCTGTTTCGCCGGGCCAAAATAAAGTGGCCGCAATAACGAGGTGGCCGTGAGGCGGGGTTCCGCTGTAATCTACAACATCCTAGAATTTGATAATCCGAATTCCTAACTTTGTCTTTGCAGTTTGATACGACTTGGGAACAAGTGGCTTGTGGAAAGACTCCGGATCAACAGTTACTAACTCAGCAAGCGCATCAGTTCTTTGCCAACTACAGGGCAGCTGCTCGCACTCTTCACTTCAGTACAACCACTGTGGCGTAAAATTTCAGAGTTCATTTGTTCACTCGTACATACACATGCTTTCTTTTGAGCTAAAAAGCTGAAAGGAAAGGCATGCAGAGATATATATTTACTTTGACGCAATAACGTCCATACAGCCTCGCGCGTCAGCACTTTTCACCAACAGCCAGAATCGTAAGTTCAAATTCCGATCAGAAGTCTTGTTTTTCACTGCTGTCAATCACTGTAGGGGGTGGGAGGGAGGGGCAGGTTGATTGGTCACATTCAGTGTTGTAATTGGCTGGTTTAATTCCACGGTGTCAGTTTTGGTCCACCAGCTGCCAAGACCAAGGTGATTGACAGCAGTGAAAAACCCCGAGTCTCCTCTCCCGTGCCTGGCAATCACACTTTTGGGCTAATCACACTTTTGTGATGGTTTGAGTCGCTATCTCGACCGTTAACCAAAACGTGGGAAATGTATAGTATCCGACATAAACGCTAGGCGAGAAGAATGTCTACATTTCTAATTTTAGGTACAGGGTTAAGGATCATACCTATCCAACTATTAAAAACAAAAAGTCGCGGAAATTTACGAGGTTGTGTAAAATTACGCGGTAGCTTTCAATTTTTGCACAATTTTGTTTGTAGTTTTTAGCCAGGAATTACAGAAAAGATGGTGACTTAAACTGTGGAGCTTAGGTATTATCGAACCGATGTCTACTTGTAGGTCTATTCCACTTCGTGCTCTATTGCATCAGGCACTCTTTATACGAGCTTAAGCATGGACTTATTATCTCATGTTATTTGGACTAAGGTTGAATGTCTCTTAAATATAGTGCGACACCATTTCAGTCTGTTGGTGTGTGAAAGGTGGTTTGGCCGTTAAGATCAAAACCTCTTCTGACAATTTCCACAACGATATTTTTTATAGATCCTCGTTGGACAAAAGGGCTTTTTAGTTGCAATTATATTTTACGATTTTTCGTTAATGAATAACTTTCTCCAATGAGATTATGTTCTGTCGGCCACGCAATGTAAAGAAAAATGCTTTAGATGGAGAGCAGTTGACATGGCTGTTCCTTTTTGCGATTTTCAAAGAACGTGGCGATGAAACTAGGAGAGAGCTTATACCATTGAAAACTTCTTTCGCAGTAGTTTTTACTGTGGACGTTAATGGCATCTTTCCCAGGTAGAGAGATTTTTTGTCCAAGTTTCAGATGTGTCGGAGAAGGTTTTTTTTTTTCAGATTTTACGCCAATGTTTTATGTAATCTGTTTTATAACCACTTGCAGGACAAGCGCCGTTGTCTTTAAAATAAAAAAAAGCGTGTTAAGAAATCAACATTGTTTCAAGCATTTGTGCGCTATGTACATAAAGGTATTTTCTAGTTTTCTTAGTAAATATATTTCAATTTGTGAAGATTGGTTTTAGTGTTATTATTGTGTAATATACCGAAATGAAAATTAAGCAGAAATATAAAGTGTCTATTATATATCCAAACAAAGATGTTCATTAATTTAGGTAGTACTTGAGTAGTAATACACATGTAGATGAGAAATTTGTGTTGGTCTGTGGTTTGCTATAAACGAATTGTTCCATAGGGGTTGTTTGCACGGAGTGGAGAAGGGAGGTGCTACTCTAATTGCATGATTTTTCAGATTATATGCATAGGGATAACTTGAGACCCTTTAACCAATGGACTTTCTAAGACGAGAAATAAACGAATGAAGATCTGGAACCATGTAAATTAACTCATCTCTTCTGTTCAGCTGTTATAGGTAGCAGGATGATACTTGCTCCTCGTGCAAATGGACGCAACAAATCCCAACATTGTTGAGAGTTGTTGGCCAACAATGATGCTTCCGTTTGCATGGGTCTTTTTCATAATTTTATTGAAGTTGCTGATTTCTTCGTAAACGAAACTTTTTTTGATCTTTTTTTCGTGTAGTTGCATTTTCAATCTTTGAAGGCCAGGCATGCTAAAGAGGCGTGACGCTCTTCTTGAAGACCGAATAACCGAACTTGAAAATAATCGGCGCTTCCCGTAAGCATAATTTTTGTATCTGTTTTGTTTAAACAAACCGTTGAGTGTTTCACTCCTGGAGTCTTCCGTTCTCCGTGATAACAACTCCCCTATAACGGAAATATTCAAGCCGTTTACATGTCAGAATAGATGTTTCAAGATTTGCCAGCAAGGTCTCTTTGAGGACGAGACCGCGTCAAGATTGTTAGCAGATAGCGGGCGACTCAAATAGTGTATAGTTTTCTCGTTCTCCGAAATTAAACGGTTTTTTATTCCATACAGGCGTGCGGTTTTGTTTATAAATAGGTTGTTTGACAGCGATATTTGCAACAGTTTGTTTTTAGATGAAAGGTTGGTTAGTTCGATCGAGTATCACGTCTGAAACCATTGTAAACGATAGCTAATCACTAAGTCTTGTAGTAAGTAGTAATGTAGTGTAGTTTTGAAATTAGTACTGCAGTTCGATTCTTGAAGAAATAAACGCAGTCAGATTTTTCCAAAGCTCATAATATTCATTTGGGTTAACTTTTGCATTTCGCAGAATCTTACCTTCTGTTGGTGTATGTTCATGAATTAATCTAGATCTGATGTGTGTTTCTCCAGTTATGTGTATTGAAATTTTTTTGTTTTTCAATTTCAAATTGCATTATTTTTTACAATCAAAACGGTTTTGTATGTAAATACATTTTTTCTTACTTTTGTACAGAAATAAAGAATTTTTAAGAGAGTTTTGTCTTAACATTTTCTTAAAATAATGAGAAATGCCTTTGGTGAAACATCGATAAATCGAGCAAACACAAAAGAACCAGGAGCTGTTAATAAGCAGCTATAACGCCGGCGCAAGAAAAAGGAAAATTCCATTTGTTTGCGTTTCCCTTTTTTTGTATATCTCACGTGCGAACCGGTGAAACGTAAAGGCGCCCGCAAACGAGGGCATGTTGCGGAAACAGTGTCCTGGAATTTAGAAACATCTTTGCTTCCCGGGAAGCAAAGTTCACTTTTGCAACAAATGTTTCCTCTGCGCGCAAACGGGGAAACATTTGCGGACGCCTTAAAGCGCAACGTGAAAAATACTCACTCCTTGCCTCTTTGTGGCGTCACCTGTAGTGAAGCGAAGGGAGGAAAAACATCTGAGCGAGCACAGGCGAATTTCATCTGTTATAAGACAGCCTCTGATTGCCTAAATAAACATCGAGTGCTCACATAAGGGGATTCCTGATAGGCTGTTTATTGACGCAAACCAACGACTGAACGAAAGCATCGTGCAGAATTCTATTGTTTTCTGCGACATGTATTTCCGCTGCCCAATTCAACAACGGACGGCGTTAATTTTTAAGATTCATATTGTGTGAGAGTAATAGATTTAGCCCTCCCCCCATAGTCGTTGTTGTTATGTGACATTGATCACGTGCGCTTTAGTTTCCAAATAAGGTAATGACATGTGAGTGAAAAATTGTACGGTGAGGTTTTTTGCGAGTTTGCCGATTAAATAGCTGAGTAAAACACAACGCAATCGAGTGAGTTTACAGTTTACCGATAGGGTGTTCGGTACACTTTTGGTGCCGGGACCAGGATACACTGTGGAAGCATCGAGAAACTAGTGGAACCGAGAGATAAACAAGAAAATACACCGTCGATCGCTAGTGGAGAGATTGTAAATCATGCAGAGACCGTCCACGGCCGAAGTCGAGAAAGAAATCGAGAAACTGAAATATTGCCTGGAAGAGTCGGACGAGATAATCGAAGAAGGGGATTTTGAAGTCACCCATAACCGAACGACAGCAATACACGACAAGCTATGTAATCTCATCGCCTACGTTCAAGAACTCACGATCGAGCGAGGGATTGAAACCGCGAGAGCTATTCGTCAGTGGACAAAGGATACAAAGAAAGATTCACTCCGTGGACACTGCAGATGGGAAAGATCGAAAACGCCATCAGTCAGAGACGAAAGCAAATCGAAGACGAAATCGACCGAAAGAAAGCCCACGAACAGAGTGTGAGAGATTTACGCCGTCAAGAAGAGTTGCGTGAAAAAGAGCGGGAAATGTGGGAAGAAAAGTTTAACGCCGAGTTGAAGATGACCGAGAAGAAGATAACTCCGTTCAAAGGCACCTCCGCGGATTGGGTAAGGTTTGAAAACATGTTCCTTACGCAAATTAACAGCAGACCAATTTCTGAGGAAGAGAGTCTGTCGGCCGAAAGTGAGAGAAAATCTCCAACCTGGAACGGTTGGATATAAGACCGCGTGGGAGCGGCTTAAGAAGTTGTACGGGCAAACCAAAGTATTGGTGAGCGCACACGTGGATGAAATCATCAATTTAACTCCAGTAAGAGGGTCAAATTACAGCAAGGTACAGGATTTCTACGATGCACTCCAAACTCTCGAAGAAAGTGAAAAGCTTCACGGTGTGTGTATGTAGCCCAGATAAGTCAATGATTATGAGAAACTATACAGTTTGGATGTGCTTGGAGTTGAAGATCGGGGGGAGA